>NC_142101.1:17077500-17399500 GCF_054644295.1 Miniopterus natalensis
GATTGGGTAAGCTAGGTGTCTGCCAGCCAGCTTATTACAACCTCTGGGATAATGTCCCCTGTTGGTCTTTCTGAATAAATGCAGTCACAGGGCCCTGTAGAGGTGACCTCAACAAAGACTTAAAACACTTTAAAACATTTTCTTTTTCCCCAATGGGTAACGTGAGAGCCAAAATTTCATCCCACTCAAAATAAGCACCATTATCAATGGGGCAAGGTCTTAGCTACCTTGATACCTCCCAACGTGTCCACTCACGATATGGGAGCTAAGTGACACTATATTTTAAATTTAAGTGAATAAATATTCATTAAACACCAGGCACTGGAGTGAAAGCAGAGACATATGAGTTTCACAAATATCAATTGTATTTCTCTGCGTCAACAACAAACCCATAGAAATAAGATTTAGAAAATAATTCAGCTTGTCATAGCATCAAAAAACAATTATCTAGGAATAAATCTAAGAAGCAATATGAGAGCCCTGCATTGACCGAATTAAAACAGTATTGGCATAAATGAAATTAGACCTATGTAAATGGAAAGATGTATTGTAAGTATGGACTAAAACACTCAATATTATGAAGTTGTTAATGGTTTCATAAGGTTCATTTTTCCAGAATTTGTCAAGCTGATTCTAGAATACATGTAGAAATATAAAGAACCAAAAACAGTCAAAACAATTTGAAGAGTAAGCCCAGAGGACTTACGCTATCAGATATCATACGATAGTCTTAATCTAGAATATATAAAGCTGTGTGTCATAAGCACGGGATAGATAAACCTATCAGTGGATTGAAACGGAGAGTCCAGAAAATGACTCCAACATAGGCATCAACTGACTCATGACGAGTGTGACATGCAGTTCAATGGAGAAAAATTGACCTTTTCAATAAATTTGACTGAGTCATGGACTACAATTTGGAAAAAGAGTGCTTTGCCCCTTACCGTACTCTATAAACTAAAAATCTATCCCAGATGGACAGTAAAACCCTATGGAAAGCAAGTTGGCCTTTGAAAAGGAATCATTTTGTTGTGCATTAAATTATACTTTTAAAAATATATATATATATCTTTATTGATTTCAGAGAGAGGAAGGGAGAGGGAGAGAGAGAGAGAAACATCAATGATGAGAGTCATTGATCGGCTGCCTCCTGCTCGAACCCTGCTGGGGATCGAGCCCGCAACCCGGGCCTGTGCCCTGACTGGGAATTGAGCCTCGATCCCCTGGGTCCTAGGTCGGTGCTCAACCACTGAGCCACACCGGCCGGCCTAAGTTGTCCATTTGACTGTTTTTTATGTCTTCTCAAAGACTATACCTTTAAGATTATTTTCTATTTTTCTACACAAACTGTATTTTTTGTGTTCTGAGTGACCCATGTATAAGCTTTTGAAAAATACATACAAGACTTCAAGTGTAATATGTAAATGCAGTAATTAATAGATTAGTTAGTAATCATGCACAATATTCGTATAGTCAAAAACACACACTCTCTGTCTCATTGCTCACAGGCAATTTCCTTTGAAAAATTAGTTTTTCTATTTACTAAGAGAATTATTGCCTTGGGGGAAAGAATATCATGCGGCACTTTTATGGGCGAATCTTTTCAACTGTAATTATTCGAGTGGATAACTAAACAAGAATTCTGCCTTAGGGTTAACAAACACCAATTTGTTTCACAGGTCATCTCATTACAAGCCCATCATCCACCCACCTCAGCTCTAATTCCTTTGCATTTTAAAATAACTTCAGATCCTAGAGAAATATGTAATATTTTTATTAGGTTCTTGTGGGAGCACACCTGTTATAATTGTCTCACTTATTTCTCTGTTTCTTAATTCCTTTGTCTTTAGAGTATCAATAATAAATAAGTTGGGGGGTGCAGGAAGAGATGAACCAAAGAGCTTATAGGCTCAGCCCTTGGGCACAGACAATAGGACCTGGGGGGGGGGGGGAGGAAGACAGGGTGGAGGGAGTCAGTGGGGGGGGGAAACAGGACATTTGCAATACTTTCAACAATAAAGATAAATTTAAAATTTTCAAAAACAGTTAGCACCTTCCAGGCACACAGGAGAAAATAAGTAGCACATTTTAACAAAAAAGAGCAAATAAACTCAATTGTCGATTTTGATTTCTTTCTATCGAAGAATCTACGTGATAGAGGCACGTTTCAAGGCATTATCAGGCTATTGTAAGCTGTTGCCTTCACATTTCACAAATAAGACAAGAGACGCGATTCAATATGTATTTCCAAGCGACACGGGCCTGCTGCTGAGAACGGTACAGGGGTGGCCACGCGACGCGCGTCAAACATGCAAAGTAGGGTGGCCCCGCGCAGGGGTGCGCAAGGCGACGGGCGCAGCCGCCAAGAGGATATTGTCCTCATTTATTTCCATGTCACAATCTTACTCAACTTCAGCGCCTCTTAGAAGGAGTGATCTACATAGCAGCTCAGACTCTCTTCGAAGCAAGTTTAATTAAAAGTTCAATTCATTATAAGGTTATTACCATATGAAATCCAAGAGCAGAAACTCACTGCAACGGGACGCTTGGCATTTCATCTTTCCTCTCTCCGTGGGCATGGCGGGTTTTATTCTCTGCAGCTTGAAAAATGTGTCTTCGATTATCGACACCCCATGGGAAGAAAAGTGCCCAAGGGCAGCTCCAAAGTTCTCATCTCAGGTTCCCAGTCCTTAGATGCCACTTGACCGGTTGGAGCTCCCAATCTTGGGAAATCAACTAATTAACCTAAATCCCATCAGGGGCTGTCTCTGGACCTTCTGGCCAGGACCAAGGGTGAAGTCACCTTGTGGGAAGCTGGTGGCTTCTGCTGAAGCCGTGGGCGTGGGGAGCAGTTACCAGAATGTGGGGGGGGGGGTGCTGGGGCATCTTCTTGCCTTCTGCCTCCTTGACTCGATTTCCAGTGACCTCCTGCCAGCTCACTTCGCCACCCCGTCTCTTGCTCCTGCCCTGAAACCTTGACAACCCATTGCTTCAGCGTTGACCAAACCAAGCATCCCTTTGTCTAGATAACCTGCAGTTTCCCTTTGCCCTCTTGCAGTTTTACCCCCCGCCTTCCAGCTTCCATTCCACGGACTGATAGAAACACTCTACTCCACGTACCTGCAACACACTCAGAGGCCTCATCACACTCCCGCAGCGCGAGTGTGAAACGAAAACACGGTCTGTTTACGTGACTGCGGCTGGTGTTTAAAAAGAGCCCGGCGGTGGGATGAAGTGCATCACTATCTATCTGATATCAGAGGTGATGTCATTACTCTTTTGTTGCGGGAGCGATTGAAAATAGATCCTAGGGTGTTGCATGCCAGGACAGAATAAGGAATCAGGAGCCAAAGGACACTAGGAGGTTTGAAATACCCCCTCGGGTAATCTTAGTAACTCTTGCAGTTAGGGTTGCTGCCCATTGAGTGGTTCTAGACCAGTCAGGCCCAATGTCAAGTGTGATCAAGGGCGTCTACAGGCCAGTGGTCGTTCCCCTGTGGTGCTTCTCCCACAGAACAAAAGTCAGAACACAAGGAACCGTGAGCTGAGGCGCCGTGGGCTGGCCCACCTGCCCGCCACGCTTTGCAGTGTATGTGTGTGACTGCTGTCCTGACTGTGGCTTCCCTGTCATAGCAAATTGAAACTCCCTAAAATGCCCTTGAAACACCCCCACCTTTACCTCCATGGGGCCCTGACAGAGGACTGTGCTTCAGTTCCTCGTAATTGCAGTGTCGCTCCCTCTATTTCGGCAGCGCCGGCTTCGGTGGCTCGGCGAGGAGACTTACTCCCAGGTGAAATCGTTCCAGTAAAGTCTGTGTCAGCATCAGCTGTGTCAGTTAAGGAGACACAGCCTCTGGGGGACGAGGTGCCCTTATCTCGGTCCCACGTCTCTCAGCGATAGTGCAGAGATGGAAAGTGACGGCGGTGGGAAGGGGATTTAAATGCAAGGTGCACTGTAAATCAAATATGAATCACAGGCTGCCAGGGATCAATATTCTTTATTTGTTATCACCGCTTGCTCTAAATGAAGCTACTCATATTCGAGAGCACTGTTCCCATTTCGCCGTTTGATCAAACACGGACGTCCTAGCATCAAAATAGGAAGGTCCTGGTGCTTTGGCTCCAATTGCTCTGAAGCTTTTTTGGCTCAGTCCCTCCACCCTGCCACCCACTGCCCAACAGCTGTCAGCCTCCCCTCTATGAGCCTCTCTCTGCTTTGCTCATTTTTAAGACGATCCCCTTGAATCCGTATTTTATCTTAAGTCATTTAATCTGTTTCTTCTGTCTTTTTGACGCTGATCATTTTTTAAAACTTTTACACATGCTGGTAATGATTTAGGAAACATGCGCTGACTATTTGCAATCTATATCTTTGCAAATCGAGGCCACGGAGATCTTCTTTTCAGGGACGTGACTCTTTTCAGAGCGAGCATTCGGAATTCACTGGTTATTTTCACAGGGAGAAATGAAAACGGGGAGAAGGGCTCCTCTTCTGAATTCCAGAGCCCGCCAAGCGTCTCCGACACCCCCAGTTCTTCTGTTTCCACTGCCTTGTGCAGAAGCGTTGATTTGTCGCCTCTGAGGGTAAACTCTAGGCCGCAGAGTCAATTGTCTATTAAAACAAAGCAACTTTTGCCTGGCCAGTGTGGCCCAGTGGGCTGAACCTGCAGAATGTTCCTTCTCTCTCTCTCTCCCCCTCTCCCTTTCTCTCTCTCTAAAACCAAGAAACCTTTCTTTTTGAAGCTGTTAAACCCTCTTCTTCTTCGGCCCTTGCTCCCTGGCTTCCTCCCCTGGTTCTCAGACTAGGGTCCCAATTTTCAGGACACCCGGCCGTCCTCACTTGCTGCTCTGGGCGCCTCTTTCATTTGCTGACCCAATTTTATAACCTCACCTCCCCCCCATCTGCAAACCCCCTGTCCGCCCCTGACCTTGTGCTGACTCTGCAGCCACCGCTTTACATCTTCTCGGTTTCTTTGTGCTGTTTTAATGAAATTCCAGGAGAGGGGGGAGGCAAGTTCCTGTGTGAGGGGCACCGTCTAAACACCGGCCCCGTGAAGATTTGTGGAAGTTCATTTTGGCCTGCCCGAACTTGCTACAACTCTGAAATTTTAAGAACCCTCTCTAAATTGTATAACACAGCAACAGAGAATATACAGGCGTGTATTTTACAAATTTAATTTTAAAATTGTGTGTTTTATTTTACCTTTAGCATGGTACAGCTTTTCCAAAGAAATAAAAAAGCAGCACCATGCCAAGTAAACGTGAGAAAATATCCTACTTCTTGCCCTGTGTTTACCTATTAAAGTATTTCATACATCGCACCCCAGCGACCCATACGTAGCCCGTGACCAAGGTTATTCTGTAAGGAAGGGCACGTGAGGTGGGACAAAGGGATCAAAGAGGCAAAACTTTAAACTGGAACATGAAACAACTTTATTCTCCGGAAATGTTTTTCCAAAATCAATTGTATTGCTAAAATAAAGTAAAAAAAAAAAAAAAAAGCACAGTAAATACAAAGAGCTGTGCATTCCCACAAGGGAGTTTAAAACACCAACATGCGTAGACAGCCTTTATCATTCCCAAAGCTTATCTCTTTAGAAAGCCCTCTAGTGACACTATTTTGCAAATGTTTAATTTAGGATGTGGACTCGCTAACCTATAATGCTTCCAGTGGCAAATGAGATTTATAGACAGTCACAAACTGTAAATATTTTAAGGCCACCCAACTCTCCAGGATTCTCTGCTGGCTGTCCCCATGCCTGCCCTCCAATGCCAACGTGGACTTCAGATAGTTAAGAGTTTTAAAAGCACAGGAGCGCGTCGTTTGGGGACTGAAGATTTATCTACTCTTGAGTGAGCGCGTACAGGATTTGGCTTTTAGCTTCTACTCAGTCTCCTTAACCTGTTCTTGTTTACTGAAAATCTGTTATTGTGCTCTGCTTTGAGCGTTTTTGTGTGTGTGTTTTCGTGGCATATTATTCAATCTCGGTGAATAATTGCAACTCATTAAAGTAGGCATTAGACATAGAAAGACAAGGCCTGGAATTCCTAAACTCTGCCCGGCCAAGGACCGTCCCTCCATTTCTCCAGCTTCTTTCTCAGGACACATACCGAACAATCTCTATTTTCTTTCTCAGAACGATTTCATCTGCAGCTACATCATGTATCAACTCTCTTTCCATTTTCTTTTTTATTTACCCCTCAGCAACTGGAAAGGAAAACTGCAATATTCTAGCATAAGAGGCGTTTAAGATCGCACTTGAGCTCCCATCCCCTCTCCAACTCTAAAAACGCTCACACACAAAGACAAACCTATTTGCGTGCGAGAAATGGGGGGAAGCAAACGAATAAACTTCGAGAGGTGCTCGGCTTGTGGGTGTCTGGGTTCAGAGCTAGAGAAAGGCAATTAGGGATGTATCTCCTGCAAGAAACAAATAACAGGAGCCATGACATAAATAAACAGGAGCCATGAAAAGGGGACTGAAGGAAAGAGGCCTGTAGGTCTAGACTAAAGGAACCAGCAGGTTTAGAAACGGGGAAACAGAGTCTCAGGCAGCAGCTGACGGACGCCATCCCCCGCCTGCGACCTGCTCTGTGACACTCTCATTAGTAGCCCTACAGGTGCCCACGCTCCCCACAGAAGGCAGGGCTCTGGCCCAGTTTGGAAAAGCGATAAGCTGGGGAGGAGCCGAATCTACCAGAGATCAAGATTTATTTCAATGTGTGGCTCTGACATTGCCTTAAACAATGGGTTAGGAGGAAAGCCTAGAAACAAACCAAACATATATAGAAATAAAATATTTGAGAGAGAGCATTGCAAAGTAGTTCATGATGGGGAAGCTATTTAATAAGTGGTTCTAAAGCAGTGGACAATTTACATGTACAAAAAGGAAATTAGGCTTGTATTTTACACCATATTTCCAAAAACAACCCATGTCCGATTGAAGATATAATGCAGAAGATAAAAGTTTTAAAAATTCCAAATTCGGGAAATTCTCAGTCTATCCGTATTGCAAATAAAAAACAAGCAAGAAGACATGCTCTCGTGGTAACACCAAAGGTGTCGCCGGATGGCGCTTGGGAAAGAGATTGTGTGATTCGAGGATCCAGTCACATCCCAACAGAAGCCAGGAAGAGAGGTGTCGTTGTCCAGAAAGGACCTGCCGAGGGCCCGCGTGTCCCTTGATGCGACCTCCTCGAATTGCACAGGAGACTGACAGGTGTTGAGGATTTTATACCCGCAGAAACGGTGCCAGCCTGGACCAAAAGGGGCAGAGAAGGGATGAGATGGAGAATGACTCTGGGGGCACAGCCATGAATTAAAGCCTGAGCTGATGGCATCTCCTTGGGCTACACGCAGGGCTGCCAGCACCGGGGGACCAGGCGACAGGGAGTTTGCACTGGGCCAGACGGCCCAGGATGCTTCTGGCTCGGATTTTGGTGAGAAATGCAGGAACAGTGAACGTCCTCCGAGGTCAGGGAGGAGGTCTGGGGATAATCCACCCGGGTTTGGATCTAGATTTCATTCTTGGTAACAGCGGGATTATTTCTTCCAGAGCATTTGAGCTATTTTGCAACTGAATACAATATATTTTCCTTGAAATTAATTAAAGGTAGCAAAATATATGTTACTTATATAGAGGAATAGGAATTAAATATTAAAATATTAGCAGTTTATATCAAACTTTATTTTTTCTAGTTTTCTTAGTCTCATTTTCGGGAATAGAAATATTTTCATTTTGTTGAGAAAAATATTTTTATTTATAAGGGAGATACATTATGTTATACTATGGTATATTGCATTATAATAAAGTTTTTGTGTGCATCAGGTCCATTAGAGTATTAGTGTAGAAAAAGCAATGACCTTATACGAAAAAAACCCTGTTTTCTGGATTTATTGCTACCTCTTAATACTTGGACCTTGGACAAGCCACTTAACCTCTAAGGCTATTTCCTGCCCTACATACTTCACCAAGAAAGTGTAAAAATCAAATGAGGTTATTTATGAAGGTCCTGTAATTTTTAGTACAAATGTCAGGAATAATTATTGCAAACATAGTTTTAATTCAATTCTCGGTTTTATACATATAATAATATGCATTTTTATTACATAGATATTATAACGTTTTTAAACTGTCAAGATCTTACAAAACATATAAATACTGAATCATAAGAAGGTAGCTCATTTATGTAGGACTCTTTAAAACCAACCAATACACCATGAATGTTTACATTCAATTAAAATATTATACTGTATGTGTGTATCTAGCAGAGCCTGAACATTTCATTTAAACTAACAAGTTAGTCGTGTTTAGTGAAGAGACCATAAATGCTGAGATTTTGAACCAAATTACTTGTTTGGTATCTTTGGAACCTGTTAACACGTGGGGAGTTTAAAAATTGTTTTTGTTACTGTTGTTCATTTATTTTGATTTGATTGAATTATAAAGAAATCGATTCGTGATTTACCTTCAGAAAGGAAATACTCTGGTCTCCTTTGCACCAAATGAAAGCTCAACGTTACACCTGAAAGGGACGGATATAGGATCTTGGGTTCCACTCTCGAAAGTTCTGAGCAAGAGGAAGCTAGAGGCCCGGGCCCCTCGGGGGATTTCCTGGCGACTCTGCCGCCTCTGTGTGACCCAGGGAAGGGGGAGCCAGCTACCCTTTCATCTCCAGGAACTTACATTTACTATGTGACCATTCTCTCCGCTTTTACATTAATTCTGGGAAATAAAAAGAAGGGCCCATAACTATAAAAAACGAAAATTCAAATATATCTCTTGTACAATGCAACGCCAAGGAGAGTTCTCTGAGCACAGGAAAAGTTCCATAAATACTTTCTGAATAAATTGCACAGCCCAGAAAATGAAGAATCACTGCAAGGGAACTAAAATTTGCCATAAGCTTTCCTTTATTGGCTGCTTTTGGCAGGACACCTTTTATAGCTGTGAGATACGGTCGGGACGTGTTGTTGATGAAAGAGTTTTGATCTGCTATTTGTTTAGGTCCAACTAAGTAAGTGGGGGAAATAATGCTATTTTAACCTTTTAAATATTCCCCCTAGGGCTACCAGTCATACCCAGGTCTGAATAAAAATGACTGATAAACATATTAGAAACTATTCATACTACAGTCTCTGAGTACTAATGCCGATGACCCATCCATAGGTAATTTGGACCATGTTATCTAAAGATAAAAGATAATAGGCTATGATCGAAGTGCTTGGCTAAATCTACTCTTCTATACATTATGCTGCTCAAATTTATAATCAGATAAAAACTAAAATGTTGGGGTTTTTTGTTTGTTTTTCTTATTGGCATAAAAATTCAGGTTTCATTTCTGGAAAAAAAAAAAAAAAAGTACAATGGACCCATCTGTATTATTTAATAACTCAGTTGACCTTGCAAATCCCGTCTCTCTAAAAGCGATATATTTTTGCACATGCTTTGTGAAAATGGATATTCCTCATTAGGAAAATTAATCAAAAAAGTGCACTAATGCAATAACAAACTTGACCCGATTTTTTTAAAATATGGGATCCTTCTGAGTAAATGTCCCAAGAAATGGGAATCAATTGAACATACCTTCTTGGCAAGCATTTTAATAATACAATTTTCTCGTTTGCCCCATTCAAGGCTCTGCTTCTCTCGCTATTAAATTATACTCTTGGCTCACTGAAGTGTTTATGAATCAGCATTACTTTTAGTGAATCCATCTCCCGCCAGCATTACCTTTAAATAGAGAGAGTTTCAGGGAGTGGAAAAATAGTAAGAGCGTGTAAATCAAGTTTCAAATGTAAATTATTAATCCTGATCTTCTGCTTTTCCTCTTGAGTCCTGGGTGGTTTCACAAGTGATAAAGTAGCCATATATCTCAGGGTACTGGCCCAGAATAAATGTGGCATTTATTTAAGATTTTTAGATATATAATGGGTAAGAAGAGAAGAACCAATCCTTCGGTTCTGAGTATTTGAATATAGCAAAACTGTCTTTTGTTCATGTGAAAAGAGCACATATATTTATCAAAGAAATTAAAATCCGTAACTACGTTTTATGAGAGGAGGGTTTAAATAAAAACTAGATATTTATCAATATTCCTTTTTAAATTGCTTACCTAGTGTCAGATTTATTTTTTTTTTAACTCTCAGATGACCGATACTTTTACCAGAATTATGTACGTGAAGACTTTGTTGCAAAAAAACCTCAGCTCTAGGGCAATAATGATAATTCAGCTTTTCACTAGCTCCAGCCTAGAACCCTCATGAGCCATGGTCAAGCTCCCATTTCAAATAATGATAATAAAGTATTTGCCATCCTGAATTCCCCACTCGCCATTGGCTTTGCTCTCCTTTCCTTTAGGTTCTAATTCACTGGCATGTCGTGATCCGCATTATAGTCACCGTTTGCCAAAAACTAGACTGGTTACTGCTCCTTCCAGTCCATGTGACAGTCAACTGTATACACACGCGAATTGTGATTCATTAGTTATGACTCACTAAGTAGCCTACACTTCAATCATTTTTTATTATAATCAGGACATCCTATAATCCGATAAACTCAATTTGTCTAAGTATCCAGAATATGTTTTTTAATTTTTTTTATTTATTAATTTGCATGAGGGAGGCAAAGAGAGAAAAGCATCAGTTTATTGCTCCACTTACTGATGTATCATTGGTGCCCTGACTGGGGGTTGAACCCACAACCTTGGCCTATCGAGATGATGCTCTAACCAACTGAGCTACTCGGCCAGGGCCAGATTTTTATTTTTTTTTAACATCATAAAATCTGTCTTTTTATAAAAGAAATTCTACCTAACGTGGAATAGAGACTGTAGTGTTTTGTTTTGTTTTCACATACTGAAGTCGGTGAAATGGAACAATGTTATGAACCATGTTTTTGTTGGTAACTGTTATCACCCAAGGACATATATTCAAAATAATTCCCCCTTATAAGTTGCAGACAAAATATTTTTTTAAAAAAAAAAACTCATCTAAAAACAAGCCAGCATGACTTTTTCCATTCTTGTGTAGGTTCCCTACAGCTGATTGTTTGAAATAGCAATCTCAGTAGAATCTCAAGTTTAGTCACATCATTTCTCCCACCATGCTGCAAAATTCTCCCATGTTTACAGAGTAAAAATCAACCGATTCAGAATTAGAAACACGGTGCCGCCTGCTAGTTTTTCCGAGGCTGCTAAGAAAACATAATTTGTCATCCCCCTCAGAAAATGGTTAAACCCAAACCAAGTAATCTAACGAAAACAAAATATCTATTATAGCTGGTGTCCTGCAGATTTAGAAACAAAAACAAACAACAACCACCAAAAAAACCCACAGCTCTTTGTACTGCTGATGGTTTCTCAGAGTCGAGAGTCGGACCCCAACCTTATAGATTTGTTGGGGTGAGTGGACCACGTGGGAACAGAAGCCTTCGCTTGCATCCGACAAAACACTTAAAAATCAGGCCAAACCTATTGTCCCCACACAGAACCGGGCTTTTATATGCACAGGCCACACCGTTGCCACAAACACACACACACAAAATGACTTAAAAGATATATTGAAAAGTCATTTTTATCAGTATCACAGAAAAAGGGAACCTTTTCTCCTCTAGGCAACTGACTCTCAAGGAGTATGAGGGCAAGGCGGTTTTTATATTCTTATAACCACAAAAGTTTATGGTTGTATCAAATTTTTAAAGACGCTAATTTTTTGAGAATTTTAATTCCATCTAGAACTTGCTCCAATACGTGAGCTCTGAGAAACGAGGCCCACTGTTTTCCACACAAACTCCCCTGGAAGTCCAGGAGACCAAAGTTATTCTCAAATGATTGTCGGATAATTGTGTTTTTAGGACCCCAAGCGTGGCTGGAGAAAGCTTCTAGGGAGCTCCCGTTTAAAAATAATGTTTAAAATGTGTGTTTCTAAATTACGCGAATATTATATCTACCAATTACTGGTACTTATTTCTTTATAGCTTCTAAAATTAATTTATTTTCCCATTCCTCTTTCTTGTCTTGGCCGAGCTCCACGCTGCCTACATCTTTAGACTGTCCAGGAGAAGCACAGCTCGCCCAGCTCTCTCGCAAATCATTTCTCGGCCATCGCGGGGCATGTTTTCAGAGGCTAACTTTGCTTACAGAAGTTTCAGTGTAGTCAGCAGCTCCAACTGTAGGGAAAAAAGACGAAATTTTAGAAAGTTCATTGTCTAGGGGAGCGAAAAACAATTGATATAAAATACTAAATAATTTCAACTACTGAAAATCTAAGTTAAAAGCTTAAATTCTTGCCCGGCCGGGCATGGCTCGGCGGTTGAGCATCCACCTAGGATCCAGGCGATCGGGGTTCGATTCCCGGTCAGGGCACATGCCCTGGTTGCGGGCTCGATCAATGACTCATCATTGATGTTTCTCTCTCCCTCTCCTTTCCTCTCTCTGAAATCAATAAAGATGTATTTAAAAAAAATAATAAATAAATAAATAAATAAATAAATAAATAAATAAATAAATAAATAAATAAAAGCTTAAATTCTTTAAAGCAAATCATAACCTATCTTAGTATTGGCACCTATATGATGACCTTAAATCCTTAAGGAATTCAGGATTGGGCCCAGGAAAAATGCATGAGAACTACTGAGAGAAATAGAATAAATATTGCCTCTGTGTTCTATTGCCTTCTTGCGAGAGGTGCTTTAAAATGGGATGTTGTTGTTTAATCCTGGCTGGAGGATATTTTTTCCATTGCTTTTCAGAAAGAGTGGAAAAGAGAGAGAGAGAAAGAGAGAGAGAGAAACGTTGATGTGAGAGAGACACATCCATTGGTCGCCTCCTGCACAGTCCCTGGGGCTGAGGCCTGCACCCGAGGTGCATCCCCTTGGCCGGAATCGAACCTGGGACCCTCCAGGCTGCAGGCCGACGCTCCAACCACTGAGCCAACCCGGCCAGGGCTAGGACGCGTTTCCGAGGTTGAGTCCTGTGTTTGTGCCAATGGAAAACCTGCCACCGTCTCCAGGAGCGTGTGCCCAGCGCCGGGTGGTAAACCCTCCTGCAGGGAGCTGGGAGTTTGCGCCAGGGTATCTGTGGAAGGACCTGCTTTGTGTGCAGTGTGACAAACACATGATTAATTCTCCTTCTGTGTGGAAACTCCTCTGCTCTGGGCTCTGAAAGGAAAGGTGCCCTTGAGGATGAGTGAGCAGAGTTCCTCCGAGACAAATAGTCCTGCGGGCACCAGGTCAACCCACTCAATCAGTGGAGAAGCGGAGCTTCCCTGGAGAGGTTCCAGTGCGCAAAGGCTCAAAAATAAAGACACTTTTAATTTTTGTGCTCAATCCTAGAAAAGGTCAGTGTTTGCTTTTTTTGTAATATTTTTAGGTATAAGTGACCTGGAAAATTAATGGGCATCTTACTCTAAGGTTTTATATAAATATTTCCAATTACAGAAGAAAACCTTGGAAACATTTGGAGATGTAGTGTTGTTTTTTGTTGCTTTTTTTATCTGCTCTAAAGATATTTTATCACACAATAGAGCCCCCTTCGGTAGCTTTAAAACATGATACTTAAGAGAAAACATCCTATAAATCCATTAGCTAGATTTGACAGAGGTCTGTTCAGATGAGGGTATTTGTCATGAATTCTTTTGGAAGTGACAGACGCGGAGATGCTACATAATTAGATATATTACCATATTATTTTGGGTGCAATATGTCCCTTATGAAAATAAACGCTGTTACCAGGGGATTTCGACATTAGAGGAATTTCTGTTGGGAAGATATTTTTACTTACTGATTTGAGAGAAGGAGAGAGATTGGTTTGTTTCTGCATTTATTGGTTCTTGGTTGATTCTTGTACGTGACCTGACCGGAAATCAAACCCTCAGCCTTGGCATAGGGACAACATTTAACAACTGAGCTACCCGGCCAGGACCACGTCCTGCATTTTACTACAGCCCCTGGGTAGAAGTTACATTCCCTTTGCTCGGAATGCTTTTCCCCTTTTCCCTCTTTAACACACCAACTTCTACTGTTCCTCTAGGAAGTTACAAAAACCTTACCCCAGTCTTTCTAAATATCCCTCTTCCACTCTCTCGCGTCACCCTAGGAACGTCACTGTGACTCTTTATGAATTATTTGCTTACCTGTCCCCACTACGCTCTGTAATATTTGGGAAGCTGTCTTGTTACTTCTAGTTTTTTTTGCCACCAGCACTCAATAAGTATTTATTTATCAACAGCCTCAAATGTTCACTTGTGGGAAAACAGCGTTGTTTAGTGACACGTAGATGGATATGATTTCTAACTGTTATGTGCACAAATTCATCTAATTATTCTGCCCTATACGCTTGTCAGAATAAAGGAGGTAACTTCACCTAACACGATGTCTTGTTCTGTAAGCAATTCATGGCTGCTTTTATTTTCTTTTTCACCACTCAACTTATTCGGTAAAAAAAATATAAAACTGCTTTAGATGACTATTTTAGACAAACGAGGAATCCAAGGACCTAAAGTGAGTTGAAGCCAGGTTTAACCCTAGCACCCAAAGCATGTGGGAGGGCCTGTGAGGTTCTTCCAAAGGGTGAGCCAAAAATATGGCTCCAAGACCTTGGGCACTAAATTTGCAGGGAGATACATTGTCCTAAGTGGACCTGGGGTGATAAAATAATTAACATATTCAACTACAAACAAAAGAGGGGAAAAGAGTGGCAAATTTCCAACGATTGTATTTTTTTAACGTTCTTCAGTTTACTCTGATTCTGTCCTGGCCACAGCGCAAAGCAGTGAAGAGACTCTTAAGGGAATTTTCTAATTGATTTAATTCAAAGACAAGTTTTAGAGTTACTTAATGAGTGTGCGGACGGCACGCCCTGTAGGCTATGCTCCATAAATAGTTTCCTGACTTTGGATTTTTATCACAGTTGAGAGACAGTGTGTTCTTTTGGGGCTACTAATGTTTTGGATTGTGGCTCTTTTCCCGGCCGTTCAGTTTGTGCCACGAGCACCACATTTTAGGAGAGACCCTGGGAAATAATTAGTGTATCTTCCTGGAGCATGACCATGGTGATAAAGAGTCAGAAAGTCCTCGGGGGATTGGATAATACCATGCAAGAAATATGATTGATCGATCCCTCAAACATTTGGCCAACCTGTGGAAAGAAGATGCCTGGCAGTTGTGTTGTGTGATCCCAAGAGGCAGAACTTGGAGTTATAATTTAAAGTTATAAGAAGTTATATCTCAGCCTGATATAGGAAAGAAATGCCTGATACTTTAAACTATGCCAATGTGATCAAGGCTCTTTCGGCCTTTGTCAGTGGTTTACAAACCCTGGCATCCAGGGTGGTTTGAGGTGCAGCAAAATAGTCACCAGTGGAGGGAAAATGGAACAAACGTGGGGTGTGGGGTGTGTGTGTGTAATTGCATATGGTAGCCCATCAGTATTTGTCAACTATCTTTTCTGGGAAATGGCTAGTCTTAAGTTCATCTTTTTTTTTTTTTTTTTTTTTTTAATTTTTGTTTAAAATATTACAGATGTCCCCTTTTCTCCCCAATGACCTGTTCCACCCCGTTCCTTCCCCCTCCCCAGTCCCTCTCCCCACCATTGTCATCTTATTATTTTTTTAAATATCCATGCTAGCTTTACTCAGTGGCAGTACCGTAGCCAATAAGGTTTATCTGAGGCATGAGAATTAATCATTGGAAGGAAAAAAAAAATCCATGCTCAAGGAATTTATAATGTTAGTTTTAATAGCTTTATTTTTTTCTTTGGTAGGTTTAAAAAATCAGTATCGCAGTTAAAATCTACAGCCTCTGTACTAGATAACAATCTAGTGGTAAAGCTCATGAAGGAATTCAGGCCAACAACAGTTAAAATAATTAGCTGATGGGGTCACTTCTAATCCAGGAACGTTGATTCTCTGACTCAAAACTCACAGCCAGTAGGTTCAAGCAACAGTGATCTTTCGTTGTATTCTGATCCTAAATTTGTACTTTCAAAATCTTTGAGAGAAGCCTTTGGCTTTGTCATCTCACTGCACTTTCTGTTTTGGGCTTAATAGACTCCAGACTCCATATCATAGATTTCACACCCACTGGCATGGAAATAAAGCAGTATGAATGGAATCAGAATTTTTTTCAAAAAAAAATTGAAAATAACTTTCACAATGAGCACATATAATTTACACCTCCTAAAAGGAATTTTTATTCATATCTTCTAACATAAGGAAAGAGTTGGAACATAAGATGGGTGCGTTCCAGCTTTTGTACACCTGAGAGTAAATTAGTGTCTTAATAACATGCAGCACTTTGGATTTTAAACAGATGGCCATATAAACATTGCCATCCACAATAAATAATGTAGAGGTAGCAAAAATGTCCAGACATTATCTGATATTAATGTCGTTTTCATTGTCATTCAATTTTGTTTTCCTATCTTCCTACTATGGTAAATATTTCATCAGCTAACATTTATTTTTTACTGAAACTATTCTATAACTATTTAATATTTAACACACAATATAATTGAAATATATAGTTCATTAAGTTTTTAATCTATTTGTGGCTGTGTGAGCCTAAGAACTGACCGAGCAAGAGATCCTCATATTAATAACTAATGCAAAACTGAAAGATATTAGACATCTGTATTCTAACAGCCAAGAGAAAGTGAGACCAACAAAGCAAAACCAATTTGCATGTAACAGGGAGACCTCTGGTGTTATTTAAACAATAGTAATATGCTTGCTTCTGGAAAATCTTTCAGAATAATGGATGCCCTTCTAAGTGGTGTGAACTATGCCACATGCTTAACACCCCCCGTCTCTCCTCCCCTGGCCTCACCGAGCCTCCAAGGCCCCCACCGTCCAGGCCCAGGCGGGCCTCCAGGGTATTTCTTACCTCCGGGCTCTAAGCGGCCACCACCATCCACGAGAACTGGCGCTCAAGTTAAGACCATTTAGCCTCTCTACCTGCCCTTCCAGATGGATCGGGGGAGCTGGGGGTTTGTGCTGGAGCACCAGCATGCGTTCAAAGACGACCCAAAGCTGGGATGGCGAGGCCGCCTGTCCTCTGCAGCGGCGGATTTCTAAATCCTGGAATGATCCAGCACCTCGAAGGCCATCTCCCCATGAAGGCGAGGGTGCCTTCTGTTGGGCCTCCTGTGCTCGAGCACTGAAAGAAAAGCCAGGCCGCCTCTAAGCAGTTCACAGGGAGGGGCGCTGAGGTTTTCCATGTAAACACATCTCCTCCCCGACGGGGTGGAGGGTGAGAGAGAAACAGGAGGTAACTTTCTCCAGGGCCTTCGAGGTGTCCTCCAATGCCAGTCACTACAAGCACGGTAAACGCGACAAACAGTGGCCTTCCTCACGGATCTTACATTTTAGTTGGGAAGCAGGAAGCAAGAAAACCAACCAAAAAGATCCTATGCAGAACCGCAATGTCCCCTGAAGGGGAAATCACTCCTACACAGTGAAATAGTGACAGAATGTGTGCTGGGTCCTGCGACCTGAGGAGCGGACGGAGAGCTGATGCTCGAGCACAGAGTCTCTGGGGCCTGCGGCCTCTTTCTTCACTCATTCGTTTCGCAACCATCCACTGAGCAGTTTTCCAGGCAGCCCCCCAAGCGTGACAACCCGGAGCCTGGGCTAGTGTCCTTACCAGAGGTCACTGTCAAGTCGAGGGACTGGTCAGCGGACAAATAAAAAGAGTAAAAGCCACGTGCCGGGAGCGAGAACGCAGCTGAGAAGGAAAGCAGCCGACAAAAAGGGCACGTTGGAAAAGACACCTCTGTTCAAACTGTTTCTGGTGCAGACCTTCAGGAGTTGAATCTGTGATATCACAGTTGTTCCACAATTGCAGGTATTGCCACAGAAACAGAACTAATTCTGCATCTCGCGAAAAGCAGTTCATTGTTTTCCTAATTTCGTTTGTAACCCATTGACTCTTTGCTGGACCTTTGGTTGATTACTTCATGGCATTTCTGTTTTTATTAATTTTTTTTCAATTGCAGCTGAGATACAATATTGTATTAGGCTCAGGTGTAGAGCGGGGCGATCAGGCATTTGTATACCTTGGGAAGTGACCCCCCAATAAGCTAGTAACCCCCCCCCCCGGCACCGTGCGTGGTTATTATAATTTACTGATTACATTCCTTACAGCCTTTCTTTTTAAATGGAAAACCATGGTAGTGGCTTAAATTACACCTCTCAGACTGTTTTTCCAAATTCAAGCAGCGTATCCACCGGCTTGGCAGCATTTTTGAGGCTCCTGCCATGGCCCCGTGCTGGTGACACGGCCCTAGGCCCGCAGGCATCGCCCTCACGTCCCTGCAGCAGGCATTAGAGTGAGAGACAGACGACAATTAAACGGTCACATCCGAGATAATTCCCAGAAGATGCTTTTAGACAATAGAAATAAAGGGAGAGGCATGCTAGCGATGGGCAGGGTGTCTTTTGTAAATTGTACCTCCCGAGATCCTGTTTTGCAAGTTAAACCAGAATTAGTGAGTATATACTTTTAAATATCGATGGCAGGGTTCATTAATTAATTCCGTTGGGAAAGAAAAATATGGCACTCTTTTGATATGTTTCCTGCTACTATATCTTTCCATTTGTTCACAAGAAAAAGAGCTTCAGCTCATGAGTTTATTTTATAAAGCATGCTAAAAAGTCCATTTTGTGTTTTTCTTTTCCTTCATTTTACAGTTTAATCCCATGATCCTGGGACCATGGGAAAGTACTTAAATAGTTCTAGTGATCCACAATTTGTCAAGCATTAACATATGCAAGTTGATATATTATAGGTAGATTTCCACAGTAGGTTTGTAATAACGCCCGGATCATTGATCTCCTTAGAGGCGATTATGACCAGCATTTATCACGGCGCTGCAGAAAATGAAATGCACCAGCCAGACAAACAGTCTGAAAATGTAAATAAAAGCAGAACTTCGTTATGTAAGAACTGAAGTGTTTAATGAGATTGGTAACTTTGAAATATGGATTCAGGGCGGTCTCCCCTAGCCGAGTGATCTGCACTAATCCCATCAACACCCCCGATTTTCAAAGAATAGAATTACGGCGCTGCACCTTCTCTCATTAGTACTCCTCGCAGAAGAACCGCAGGTTACCTTTTTATATTACCAGGGAATGGATTTATGGCCTGATTACAGCTGTTTTTAAATCAAGCATTTCACTTTAATATTTGTAGTAAAAGAAAAAAAAACCCTCTTTGCTCTTGATGGATTTTTATCCTGCTCTCCCTACAAAATAAATCATAGATGTTTTGATACCGGAGCCCTCCTAAAAGTAATCCAGAGCATTTGAAAAATGGTAACATAATATCACTAATTTTTTTTGGCTTCCTATTAATAACAAAAGCTCTGTAATGATGGTGGATTTAAGCCGCAGACTACAACTTGTAAATGGGGCTCGAGTCATCATAAATTATGCTGCTATTTTTTATGCCGCTGTGGTGAAGAAATCCCCAACGTGTCCCTTATAAATCTTTACCTTTGGGGGCTTTTCTGTGTCATAAAGCTGAGTTTAAGCACCTCTTAAAAGGTTATCGTTTGAGGAAAATATAACTTTTAAGAACATCCAGAAAAAAGATTGCAAATAGGCCGTTTTATATTTATGGCCTCACCCTTAACAAATGGCTCTGCCGGAATTAAATATTGAAAACAATATTTAGATGTATGTTGTCAGAAAGAGTGGAAGGCCTGAGATGTCACCCGACACGCATAGAATGTAGCAGGGACGTGAGCCTGGGTCAGAGTCAAGAGCTCCATTAGGCTCACAGCACAAATAGCAACACGGCAACATTTCAGTGTCGCTTTTGTACCCAGCAACCCTGAAAATATTCTGAGAATCAAGTAGAAAAGTCAGCCACACTCATGGTGGGCTCGCTCTGCAGGGGACGGTTGGAAACTATTAATTTCCTCCGTTTATAAATAGCTTTTCAGAGGATGATGTTGGAAGTCAACACTGATTTATGTCCACGTACATTTTTAAGTGGGAAACTCAGTGGATTGTTTTTACATAAAATTGGTCTACATATAGCTTTTCCTCTGCTGGATGAGCCATCAGAGGACCCAGGCCATTCCCAGAGGTTGCCTGGTTCTTGTTATGTCAGGGGTTTGACCTACTGTTGAATGACAATCCAAAATATTAGTGATCAATGTCTTCATACGGTAGGCACCCAACTAACTGGAGACACTGATTTCAGAATATGTTTGAATTTGCCCAAAAAAGTTGAAAAATAATCTTGGCACACAGATATAAACATGGAGGCACAGAGGATCATATTTTTAATTTTAAAATAAATAAAAAAGGGCAGGATGTTACATTTTCAAAATATGATGACTCTGTACGCTTAGCTGACTTCTAGAGCATAGCTCAGTTTTATTATGGTTTCTCTCCATTCGTGCTTCACATCACCCACACCCAACAAGCCATCCAACAGACGACCACCTTTCCTCTAACATAATTCTCTATTTCAAGTCTGTAAAATGGGCTAAATGGTGCTTTTGCGGTTCTCAGATGTTTTAATTAAAATACTAATCAGTTAGATCAAGTTGGCTTTAAACGACTGAAGATTTAACATGATACAAATATTATCTACATAATTCACTCGCTACAGGGATCCCCATCAGACCTGTCGAGTGTTAGACGGGAAATGGGGAGCCCCTTGAAGAAAAATGGTCATAAATAAAAATAGATATGCCTAGTCCTGCTGTGATCATATATTCATTTTGTACCAAAGAGCCATTAGCCAGATCCTCTTTTGAACTTGAACTTTTTAAAATTCTATTTTCAGATTTTTTTGGTTATTATTGTTGTTTGTGTATTTTCAAAGCCTAAATGAAAGAAAGGCAAGTGTGGACAGTGCTACTTTCTTTGGTTAAGAGATATTTGAGTCAGAATTAGCAACACTCTCCTTAGTTACCTTGTAAGGAGACAAAAAAAATGTGTTTTCTCAAATATAAAGATATCAAACCAATCTCTGGACCTGAGTCCTGGGAGAATTGTGGGGAGCTTATTTCAGTTTGAGCTCCAAAAACAATAAACAAGGATTTATGTGAAAAAATAAATAAAAGTAAAACTGAAGTCTGTTGGCCTTCATTCTAACATGACCCAGATTGGCCTATAAAGAAACTCAAACCAAAAGGAAATTACACCTGTCTTGTTGGGTTGACATCACATTAAACTATTGAGGTAATTTAGTGTGTGTGCCATCACCCAAGTCTTGATATTTTTGATTTTATAAAGATAATTCAGAAGTTGGAAAAAGCAGCAATAAAATCTTACCCTGGCACTGTTTGTGTTTCAGCAGTTTATCAGTTTTGTCTTTTATTGGAAACCTGGACATATTTAAATATCAGTGCAGAAAATTTTAGCTTAGATTTTTCACGTGTGGGTTTAAAGTGTCTTATTTATAAGTAATATTTTTGTACAAATAACTCAATCTGAAAATTTTTTGTATTCCCTATTTTTGCTAACAGCTACTTTTTATTAGCAAATGACTTCCATAAAAGGCACATGGAAATTTATTCTGAACAAAAGCATTTCCCTGTCAATCTGTTGTGGGTTTAGAGTTTCTATTGTAATATGAATGATTCATTTAATCATCTAAAAATACAGTGCATATATTTCATGATTACCAAACATGACATGCATTTGTTTTAGCAGAGAAAAAAACCTGTTTATGATTTCAAACTCAAAACCTATAGTGATGACTACTCATATTATTTTTTCAGTGATGCTATATATATATTTTTTTACATTTGGTAAATGCTAGAAAAGATTTTCAACTGAAAATGTAAAATTCTCCAGTTACGTAAAATTATCTTTTTGTTCACTTATTTGCTGTAAAGGCTAAAATTCCTTTTATCTAAAATAACACGTAAAATGAAAGCACAAATACAATTTGGAATTGGTAGTTATCATTCTTAGTTCCTTTCGGTATAACTCTCATCTCATGTCCCTGTGTTTAATTCTAAACAATAATGATGAAATCACTATTCATTTATTACTAACATTGGCTATCATTTTCTTTTGCCTAATTAGTTTAATATATTTGAACACTAAATTCAACGATGCTTAAAAATAGTAATTTCATTAAATTACTTTCTCAGAACTCAAAGTGTTTCTTAATATCACAAAAAGGAATTGAGCGCCTGAAACACAAACATGTTATCAGTATGTGGAAGGCATGGTTAATGTAGAATATGTTTAAAACAATAGTTTGATGTTATTATTCCCTTTTTTCTCGAAAAAAGAAAACAGATACCCAAATATTCACTCATATACCCTCCTCTAGAAAAAGATAAGAACTTTTAAACAGTTGAAATAAAGAGAAATAGAAGACACAAAACTGCCTATATTTTCCATTACATAATTTTTTTACCAACATTTAGGAACTACAATTTGAGGTGCTGAGTTCTGAGGCAGTACTTCCAATCATTTAAGTCTAATTACAGGTTGAAATTCAAAACTATTGAATAATAATCCCTCCTAAAATGCAATTGAAGACCATTAAAATGATGAAAACATATTTTAAAAACTATCTTTCAAACTGCCAAAGGCATCTTTACTTACAAATGGTCTTGTATTCCAAACAGTACACTCTACTCAGAATCTCATGTTTTCCAGTGATATGCATCATCTTTATTTCTCTTTTTCCATCACTTCAGTCATTATTACGATGGTGTTTATATGGTTTTAATGGTCTTAGACTCTTCTTTGGATTCGACTCCGAAGTCTCCAGAAGCATGCAGAGGATGTCTTCTGTAACTTGTCTCAAAATCAGCATCTCTGGAATATTTTTCCTTCAGGTTCCAAATGCCTCATGCCTGCTAACGGGGCCTTACAGCATCCCTGAGAATGACTTGCTGGTCTTTATTCCTGCCGCCAGCGGCCTGGCTAATGCCTCTCCTACCCACTCCAAATGCCCTGCGTTAAGGTTGAGCGCCTCGCCTTTCCAGAACATTCCCTGTGCCCTGGGGAGGGACACGGGTGACCCTGTGAGCTGTGTGTGCTCACTCCCCTGCTCTCTAGCTCCCTTTGGGGCTCCGCAGGAGACCTAGGCCGCCGGGAAGCTGCTCCATGGCTTGACTCAGGTGGCACCGCAGACGCAGTGGGGCCCGAGGGCCTCTCAGGGGTAGCAGAGCCAGTGGCAGACCCCAAAGGCGACGAGAGGGCGCCTGTAGGGTTTTGGAGCAAAGCTGCCCTGTCCTCTGAAAGCAGTGCTGTCCTCTGGGAAGCAGGCCCCGGCTTGCCAGAGCCCCGGCGGGGACGGAAAGCTTGACCGCGAGCCAGCCGGGCACTGCGGGGCCTGAGACGGACGCGCCGGCTGTGCCGTCTAAGCCACGACACTGAGCCTGAGCAGCGTCGCCCGCACCTGCCCACCGTCAAAGGGAAGCGGGGGGGGGGGGGTGCTGGGTTTAAAGAGATTCGAAGGTGTAAGTTCCACGGCCAAGTGGTACAGATGCTCGCGACCCCTCCTCGGGCCACATCACCTCCACCCCCTGAGCCTGCACCTGGGGACTCGTAAGATGCTCCCCTGGGAAAGGCTGATCGAGGAGCCAAAAAAGCAGGTCTGATTGACGGCTGGCTCCGCACACGCTGATTCTACTCGAAACAGGTGACCGTAGTGCCATAGGCCTCTTCATTGTCACCCCCAAGAAGGCTAGGCAGGGATTTGAGGAGGGCGCCCTGCTGTTCACTTTGCTTAGGAAAAGATGATCATAAAATGGATTTACATTGAGTGTTGTCAGGCATCTGAAAGGAAAAAAAATCGGGAACGTTGTTGACAAGGAGGCCTAGAGAAGAGGTATGTGTTAGGCTCCCCGAATGGACGCGGAGGGTGGAGATGTTTGGGTTCCACCTAAATGCCCACCAAGGAGCAACCAAAGAAAAGGAAAATTCCAATAATCAGGTGGATAAATTGAAATTCCCTGTAGACACCAGTGGATATTTTCTTGTTCTGGGCGTCACAGCAAAGGAGCATGATGCCAGGGATGGAGGCTTTTCGTGGCCTCATCAACAGGCCGAGGGGATCCCCTGCCGAGGCCCTCTGGGGGGGCCCCCTGCTCTCTGATACAACACGTCGCCATCAGTGGAAACAGATTTTCTGTTCCACGTCTTCCATCCACAAATGCAATGTCTTTTCCACCTTAACTAAGCACTTATCACACACCGTGGCCAAACCACCGCCAAAATTTCTCTTTTAAAATGTGCAGTAACCGGTCCTTTACGTCAAATAGATCAGAAACAATTTGTTGTAACCTAAGCTCCATGAGTTCGAGAGACCCTAATTCGTCCCCTTGATTTCCTTATTTATTCAACAATCACTTACTGAATGTTTGCCGAAGGCGCTTTGTAAGAAAAGGCCTCTTCAAGATGCTATTTGAAATAAAACATGATGTTGGGAAGGAGCCAGCCACGTAAAATCCTTCTGTAATGAGGAAACAAGAAGCAATTGGCCCGGGCCAATCACCGTGGGGATAATTTTGCTTTCTTCCCATTTTCATGTTTTTCATCCTGGACTTCATTATTTTCACTGAGCCTTGTTATAGTTTCCTAACTGATCTCTCTGCCTTCGCCCTCTCCCACGGGCCGTTTAGCATTTATTCATCTGACAGGCTTATCTTTTGGAAGCACAGATTTTTACCATGTAAGACCCTTGTTCGAATACTCTGCTTACTTCCTCCCCGCCTGTAGCGTCACATCCAACTCCTGTAGACTCACAGGGTCGTAATAATGTCCTTGTTGTTGTGACGATCTGCATGTGCAGAGTGTTTCTCAGCATGTCTTTTCGCGCACGTTTACCTTGGTTAAAATGCTGTCGTCGGTGTTCCTGCTGTCCCTTCCTAGCCGAGACTTTGCTCCTGTTGTTCTCACCCTAGATGTCCCTCTACCTTGCATTTATGTGCGTGCAAAATGCTCCCATGTCACAAGGTCTACTAACAACTCTCAACCTACTCTAAGATTTCTCCCAAGCTGGTAAATTATTTGAAATCACTGTCCCATGGTTTCCATAACCAGAGATGTAAAATGAACTAGAGAAGTGATAATAATAACTAACTAACTAAATAAATAAATAACTAAATAAATAAATAGACGTCCTAGCAGATACATATTTATAGGGGAAATTTATTAAGTTTATTTTTCTAATCACTGTATGATTTCTCTCTTTACAAATAATACATCTCGTAGGCCGGGACTTGAAAACTCACTTTTCTTTTTAATTCTTTTCATTTTTATTGCATTTGTTGGGATGAAAGTAATTAATCAAATTGTATTTGTGCAATTCTATAGCCCATCATCTGTATATTGCATTGTGTGTTCACCCCGCCCCAAGTCAAGTCTCCTTCCACAACCATTTATCCCCCCTTCACTGTCTTGTCCCTCCCCCCACCCCACCCCTTTCCCTTTGGTCACCACCATTCTGTCGATGGCCCTTTGAAACTAGAGCTAAGGTATAGGACCATTGTCTTCATCACTTTAGGGGAGGGAGCATCTGATTTTAAGTGAATGGGGTATCGTTTCCGAGAAAATCTCTTGCATTTTTTGTCGCCTTGACACCCGTCAAGGCCTGTAGTGGCCATCCCGAGCTAGGGACATGCATGGTGCCTCACGTGTTCTCCTCTGGGTGTCGCACACTGAAAGCTGGAGAAGCAGCTGCATTGCCCCTTTCGTGCAAACTGTCCCGGCGACAGACACTGTCGCCGGTAACCGCGGGGAAGCACACAGCGTCTTCCTACCCCACGACTTTGTTTAATTAGAGTTGACTCCGAATGAAGACCATTTTGCCCTCCGTGGAACCGCCTTGAACTCCCTCCACTTAGATGGATCGCGCAGCTCTGTTGCCAGGCAACGGAGCCTGATTGGTACCGGGCCTCTGCACCGAGGGCTCCACCGCTCCGCGTGCTCGCTTTGCATTTTTTAAGCATAAATAATGTTTCTCCTCTTTCTAAGGCAGTTGGATCTCTTAGTTCTGTGCTATTGACAGATCCGCTCCATAAGTGTTTATATTTTATATCTCGTACCTGGCAGCTTTTCTCTCTGTTCACCGCCTTCTTTCTGGCCCCTGAGGTTAGCAGGGCTGGCATCGGGCCTTCACTCACCAGCTAAGGCGCTGACAGCATTTATAATGGAGGTAAGAGTGAGAAAGGTGGAGCGATTCGTTCAGCAAACACTCGCCACGTTACAGTTCCCCTCTTGGGGGCTACAGATAAAGCAATGACAAAAATCAGACAAAAATACCTGCCCTCGTGAAGGCTACATTCTGTCTACTCAGGGGGAAACTACACACGGAGGGGCAAACGTAGGTTGTTCCTATGGAAAATAATGCTATAATAAATAAATAATAATACGAGAATAAACTCTGTGTTTCACGCACTCACAGCAGTAAACCAACTCTTACCCTGCCCTGTATGGGAACAAATAATCCAAGTTTCATTTGCACCAAGAAAGTGAGGCAAGTGCTCAAAGAAGAGACTTAGAGTAGGATGTGTTTGTTGATGACCAGCCATGATTCCCTAAACACATAACAGAAAAATTTCAGAAGTTAAATGTCAGTTGATAGGAACAAGGGACAGAAAAAGGGGACACAGATCGTAAGGAAAAATCCACTCTCCATGATGAGGGGATGATACAGGACTTCTGGTCTACCTATCAGAATGGGCGTATTGTGGAATCAAGGCGATTGGTCTTAATGGCCTCAAAGAAGATTCGTAATTACATACACATATGCATTTATTATATCTGCATATATATCATACATATTCATATATTCATACAAACTTCCAAGCATAGATACACACAATCACAGAAAATAAGCATTGCAATTTTCAGACTATAGGCCAAAGATGAGATATTGATGTTAATTATCGTGAGTGGGACTCAAAAGCGACATTCCTCTGGAGTTGCATAAACTCTCCAGTGAGTCACCTCTATCCCTGGGAGTCTATCATTATACCCGAATTTCAGAAAGCCTGAAAGCAAAATTTCCTTATACCCTACACACCTCACAGTGCTTAATATCATCCTGCTACACCGCTACACTTGTAGGCCGAAAAATTAAAAAGTATATGTCTTTTCTGTAACAATTTTATTAAGATTTACTTCCTAATGAGTTGAACTGTCCATTAACAGAAATAATATGTTAGAGGAAAAACAGGAAAACTCAACGCACCACATTCTTACACGTACAGAGCTTTTTAATGAGTTTTGCTCATCTGCTAATCTCATTTTATTGAGCAAACAATGAATCTGTGTCGGTTTTTGTTTTGAATTCCTATATTGAAAAGGGAGAGGACCATTTCATAAAAGAGTCTTGTACTCCTTAATTAAATTATAAATTTCATTGGTGGTTCATTGTATGACTCATTGGACTTTATCTCTCCGGTTTTCTAATTTAAATTGGACTCTCATAAGCATTCCTAAAAATCCACACTGGTAATTTGCTTGAAAAAAAAAAAAATACAGTTTGGAATAGGATTTTGTAAAATGTCTTTATCTTGTTTGAAACATAAAGCAATTCAAGCGTTTCAAAAATCCAGAATAACTGACAGCTTCCGTAAGAAGTTTTTATTCATGTATACGAGTGAAGATGTATTTTTATTTCAGGATAGTAAGCACTTTATAGAGTTAGTGCTTTATAAAAAGTTTTAAAAGCTATCGAACTGTCTGTCCTAAGATTCTGAACAGAGAGAGCTCGCTAGGCCTTGGACGGACCCCATGGGACAACGTCGCAGTGCTGACCTTGAGGGGGGAGGAAGACCGCAGCGGGTGTGCTAAGAGATGTGCACGCTCAGGATACAGTGGAAAGGCTGTCAGAGGGCTTGGCAACTCTGGCCCTCGGCTGGAACCAATGCCAGTGTCTGTTTTTTGTAAATGACTTTATTTGAACAGAGCTACACCCATCCCTTTAATCGTCTATAGCCGCCTTCACGCTCCATGGCAGAGCTGAGTGGTTGCAAAGATGATCACACTGTCTACCGAGAGGACACTTAGGGTCTTGCCCTTTCCAGAAAAAGTTTGATAGAAGAAAATAATGACTCTGCTAGTTTTAACCTAAGCAACTGGCAAATGGAATTGCCATTTGTGGCCATAAAAATGGTCCCTTGGAGTGGACTGAACGTGGGTGCGGGAGACCAAAGCATTCGCTAGGCTTTGAGAAGCAGGGGTGCTAGTAGGGTAAAAATAGATAATTATAGGTCCTAAAACTAATAACCCTTTGAGCAGTCCTTTAAATGTTCTCATTCTCAATTTTCTCATGAAGAAAGTAGTAGGTCCATCTTAGTAATCACGATCATTCCAACACAGAATTTGTGAAATAGTGATTGAAATGGTACTATATGCATATAAATCCCTTAGGTGTGCTTTTAAGGAATTTAAAGTTAATGAAGGATGCAAGGTATCTAGTTAGGACAACAGGTCATCTGCCCGTTGAAGGTCACGGGGCAAACATGACTTTTTAAATTTTATAGATGTTGATTCAAATAAAGACATCATTAAAAAATTAAGAATTTTGTTTACTAATAGCATGGTGTTAAGCTTTAAGAAGACTTGCATTTTAAAACTTAATAAGGGGAAAAAGTACTGAATTTAGATGTCATATAGACCCTCCATAAAATTACTATCACACCTCCACTCTGCATTTTAGTTTGGTAATTTAGCATAAACAGAGAGGGTTTAATGGCAAGCAATCTCAGAGTATGTCATTCATGAGGAACATAAGTCATTCCTTTGCAAGTTTAACACCTTACTGGGATGTTTCACTTAAGAAACGAATTCAGCAAGAGTGTAAAAAATCGAATTTCTCAGTGTTTCCTATCTTTTCTCTCTTTTCATTAGAAACTGGCAATTTCTTTAAAGACTCTCCCACGTAAACGAGACATGAATAGATATGAAGGCCAAAGATCAGTTTCTGCATTTCTAATTGCCAGTCCCTTTCTGTCTTAATGAAAATTGTGGGCCCTTCCACATTATTGGGTGCTTTTAAATATTGCTTGACCTATTTTTAAAAAGTGCTAACCATCATTTCTTTAAAATCACGCTGTCTTTGTGATTGTTTCCAGCCCAAGCACATTCCCTCTCTTGTTCCATACACCACTGTTTAGAAATGCTGTTAGATGTAGAATTTCATTATATGCAGCCTTCATGAGAGTAGAAGTGTTTTTCTATTAAGGCTCCATAATGACTGAATTTTCATTCCCCCCAAATACGAAGCAGCAATGTCATCACTCTTGACACCATTTGCAGTGAAACTCCATTTCCATTATCTGTAAGATTGTCCCCTTTTGTTCTCTAGAACTTGATCAAATTATATTCTCAGATCAGTCAGCAACTGGGTGGAATCACATGCAGTTTCGTGAGATCTAACCGTGTTCAGTTCAAAATTGCACCGCTTCGTCACTCAAAAGTTATCCTGTGCATCTTAATAAGTTACATAAAACAAGTATATAAGAGTGTGTACAAGTATGTATAATTGTTATTTGTTTTTCTCACCCAGATTCCTTCCTTTATTCTCTCAGATCTTCTTACCGTTAATTTTTTTTTTCATTTTATCTACTTCCAAATTTACTATATATAATTGTGTGGAGAGATTCTCCTTGGGCATAGGGAAATCATTTATACTTAAAATTATACAAAGATAAGATCAGAATATTTGATAAACCTTTGGGAAGCAACAAATGGTGTTGGTATACATGGAGACACTCTTGAAAGATGAATGTATAGGTAAGCTAGTAAAAGATTACATATTCTCTTATGCTAGCTGCCACACAGCACAGAAATATACCTATTTTGATTTAATAAATAGTCTGGGTTTCCTCACAAACACATATTTTGAAGTATGATTATCTTATACTCACTTTAAAAACTAAAAATATTTTTCTATTAATAACTAAAAAATCAACTAATCATTTTTCTTATGTTTTTATTACATAATTAAACAGGAAAACATGTTTATTTTTTAGGAAGCCAACAAAAGTATATGCAGATATCTCAGTTTCCCTTTCCCTGCTTTCTCCTGGTCCTTCCACCCCCCCAAAACTTGGCATTTTTACTCACCCTCCTTCAGATTACCAATGTATCCCTTCAGAAATGTTGCTGTGAGTTTTCATATACATTTTTCATTCGTGTATCTAGTTATTTTCAATGCAACCTGTTCTGCAACTGGCTTTTGTTTTTACGCTGAACAATATGTTTCCCGGTGAGAAGGGGGAAGCAATTACTCCTGAGATAAAGCTCAAGACAGTTGCCCAATTGTAGGCCAAGGTTAAGTGTTCTGAACACCTTTAAGGTCGGCCAGGCTATGACATTCGGTAGGTGGGTGTATTAAATGTATTTTAACTTATATTTGTAACTTTCAATGGGTTTATTGGGACATAACCCTATCATAAGTCAAGGAGCATTTATATATATAATAGGCTTTTACATTAACATTTTACATTTACATTTTGTATAATGTAGATAGATACATAGAGATAGATCTCTCTAATAATTATAATATATGCAAACAACAGCACAAACATTTATTGGTTAACTTATGCATTGGTATTTCCTTTTCAGTTGACATTCACTAACTGGCCATTTAATCATTTATTTTTATCTGTAGAAAGACCTCCAAATTCTGTGCAATTTCCCCTAATCATTTTCCCCAGTGCTAAATTATTTTGCACTTCTAAAGCCTTTTCATGTGAGTTTAGAGAGATAAAACACATCCAGCTGAACCTTTTGATAAAACTTCAATGCGGTGATGCGATGACCACTGCATACTCTGTGGAAGTAACCTTGTACCGCAAAATGATGTCAGAAGCATTTCTCATACAAACGAGTTGTTTGAAAATCAAAGAAACCTCGCTGTACTTAACATTTCTTTTCAAATGATCCTTTAGACTCTAGTTTTTGAGAAAAATAACTTGTTTCTGTTGGGCTGTGATTTTTTTTGGCAAGCATTTCTCAGCAAACAGGCCTTCACCTAGACCATACTCTCAAAAATGTGAAATTACAACTAGGTTACTGTGGATTTGTTGATTTTCATTTTAAAATTTAATTTATACCCATGAAGTGCTCCAACGTTTTTCTTCGAAACGTTCTGGGGAGCATCCCCAGGGAAATTTGAAACTGTCCCCCCTTTGAGAGAGGGCAGGGAGAGACCAAAGGAAGACAGAGACCACCCCAGGTTGGCAGGTGGCTGGCGTAAGACAAAAGGCAAGGAAATTACGAGGCGGGTCCTGGGAGGCTGCAGGATGGGTAGACTTCTCCACCTGCCCTCCAGAATCTTCTGAGTTTACATAGAGGCCTTGCCTGGGCTCAGATGGTCTAAAACCAGGACCTATCTCCAGGCCGCCTCCTTGGAGAAGCCTCTAGAGCAGGGAAGGCAAGGTGAGTGCACCTTCCAAAGACAAGGAGAGGGTGGGAAGCCTCCGGTCGCTCAGGTGACCTCATGAGCCAGCTGCTGGTCATGTCTTTTCGGTGACCTTCTCCGACATCCTATCCCTGGGGACCGACTCTGACAGCCTCGCACGCCCACCGTGTCTGCAGTGTATCCTGAGAGGCCGTCAAGGGGTCTCACTAACGTGGAGGTGGCCCGTTGGGCAGCTCTTTGGCTGCTTTGCAGGCAGGTGGCACACGTGAGAGACAACATAGATGACAATAATTCCCAAAATTAGTGACAGCTTTCTCTACCAGAGCCCTATGGTATTAACCATTGATTCATTACGTGCCCTAGGCTGGGGGTCAGATCGCTCAGGACACTCACAGATAGTCCTCCAAATAACCTGCTTAGAATAAAGCATAGTTGAGACAAAAACTTTCAATTGCCCGAGTCCAAATAGCCCCGAGATAGTGAAATTACACCCTATTAGGATTTTAGGGACCTAAGCTCTGTCACTCACCAACCATCTATGTCATTTAAAAATTCAATTAACGCCTATCACTCAGCTTCCTTTATAAAAGGCTGTTGTTTATCGCTCCCTAAAGCATGTCCTTTGGCACTCGCGCTGACTCCTGTACACCTTCGGATTCTTTTTAAAATGTTTTCATTGGTTTTAGAGAGAGGGGAAGGAGAGGGAGAGAGAGAGAAACATCATCAATAGGCCCCTCCTGCACCCCCCTGCTGGGGATGGAGCCTGCAGCCCAGGCATGTGTCCTGACCGGGACTCGAACCGGCCACCTCTCGGTGCATGAGACGACTCTCAGCCAACTGAGCCACACCGGCCGGGCCATGTTCTTGGTTCTGAAGACTGTTTAGTATATACTAGAAAATAACATTAATGCAATTGAAACCAGTGAATGCTTTCCTACTCTCTGTCTTTTCCTGTGCCTCTCCCCTGTGTTTATATTTCTGCATCACCTGGCGAGCTAACATATCTCCATTAACTCACTCTTTCGGAGGTGTTTGAACCTCATTTGAATTTTTATTTACCCTCTGCAAGAAGAAAAGAGTGGAAACGAACCACCCACATTACCAGGGTATCTCCAGCCTCCGTCTGAATGTCACTCATCCTGCAAACACAGAAATTGTCAGGTGAGGCAGAGAAACAGAGCTGCTTAAAGTGTCCTTCCCTGCTGAGCAGATTCTTAGAAACACCGAGCGTCTCCCGAGAAAAATGAACCAAGTCTACTTTGAAATAAGCAGGATGCTCCCTGCTGTGACAAATCACACTTGCAAGGTATATGAACATGAAAACGGAATTGCGAGCCAGGAGCAGGAGGCAGTGTTATGCTAGCTGCAGATTGTACCTCCAAAAAAAAAAAAAATTAGCACTTAGAGGAAGTTAAAACATGAAGTTTAACAAATACAGCAACAATAATAACAAATCCTAAGGGCTGAATATAATTCCTTTAAAAAAAACAAAACAAAAAAAGTCAAAATTGTCATTGGTGAAGCATCGATCCGTAGATCCAAGGAGTCACCAGTTCGATTCCCGGTCAGGGCACAGGCCCGGGTTGCGGGTTCGATCCCCAGTCAGGGGCGCGCAGGAGGCAGCCGATCCATAACTCTCATCATTGATGTTTCTCTCTCTCTCTCCCTCTCCCTTCCTCTCTATCTTAAAAAAAAAAAAAAAAGCAATAAAAACATATTTTTTAAAAAGTAAATGCAATTCTGTGTTGACAAGTGTGCTCCTGTAAAAAATGTGAGTTCCAAAAGTGCGATAGTTGCAAACCTAATGAGACTTGAATACAGGGAAAGTCATTTCGGCAAAAACTGGTTTGGGCGCGCGGGCTTTTAAATTCTCTAACCTCTTCTTGCTAAAGAGAGTGTCAAATACAAGTGTCTGTCCTATAAAATTTTTTATCTCAGACGTTTTTAGAACATTTTTCCTGTTTATACTTTGTCCAAGGCATTTGTATTCATTTCGGTGACAGCAGTTTCATAAAATGGTGTCTGCCCGGAATTCCATGTACCTGGGAGGAAAGGGACACCCACGCGCTCCTGCAAATGCAAGAAGAGAAACAGGTGCGTCAGGCCCGGCTGGGGTGGCTCAGCGGCTGAGCCTCGGCCTAGGATCCAGGAGATCGGGGCTCGGTCCCCCCGGTCGGGGCACAGGCCCGGGTTGCAGGCTTGATCGCCTTCAGATCCTCTAAGTATCCTCTTGACTTGCCTTTGTCTGTGACGTTGCACCTGCTTGAGGTCACTTTCCATTTCGGCTCCAGCCTGGAGACATCCTAGCTCTCCCCTGAATTGCAGCTGGGATGCTGCCCCCATTTCTGACCTCTCTCTAGACGTGTGGCCATTCTCTTCGGGCCGCCAGACTCTTGTGGGCACCTGTCCTACTTTGATTTTTATTAGTCTAAGGTTTTTTTAAAAAAAGCATGCTCTAGACAGATTCGCATCATGACTCTAAAACTTACTAAGTGTGAGATCTTGAGAAAATTACTTTCCTTGTTATGTCTTGTTTTTTCCCCCAACCACAAAAAGATGCAATTAATGGTCCCTACTTTGCAGAGGTGTTGTAAGGAATAAATAATCCATGTAGAGCATTGCACCTACTACCTAAAAATAGTAAGCTTTCGGTAGCGTTAGCCATTCGTCTACTTTTCTATAATCACTTTCTATTGTTATTTAGATTATTTAGATTATTTAGATTATGGGCTTCACATGATCCAGGGCCCACAGAATGACTTCCAAATTGCTCAGATACCAATTACTCCATGAACTACGAGCTCTACTCCTTTAGCATGTCCATTTATAAAATAATCGCCAACTTCAGAAAGGACAACATTTCTCTGTTCTTAGTTCATGGTCTCATGCTCCTTAAAGTCTTGTAACTTTCCTAATTCTAAGCGTCTCACCGCTAATGCACTTACCCAATAAATCATAACCCATGATCAATTATTTATCAAGGGAAAATACATAATTATGTAGGTTAGAGTTTAGTTTTAACATATCCATCTTTTGTCTACAAAACACATGCAATTAGCTTTCCATTTATGTGCTAAAATGAGTGCATTCGGAGGAGGAATTATAAAAGTGTGTTCGGGCTTCAGAGAAAAATGTTTATAAACAAGGGTTCCTGTCTGATGAAAGTAATATGTTGGTTGGCTGAATTTTTACTCTCAAATAACGGTGTGTTTTTTTCCTAAAACCATACAGAACCAAATGCATATTTTAGCTGTAGAAAAATATATTGCTTGCCTTTCTTTTTCCATTAGCGATTTTCCCCCCATATGATACTTGGCATATTTCTTTTTGATTAATTTTCCAGCAAAAAAAAAATATATATATATATATGTTATTTTGTAAAATTCCCTGTCATGTATTTTTTCTTCTGCTCCTCCAGTGTGGGTTAAAAGAAAAGAAAAAGTCCTTAGACCAACCTGCCAGCCCCAGGTACCCTATAACTTCTATGGCTAAAAAGTGCAGATAATTTCCTTGTTTTCCCGGAGACACGGGCAGGCAGCCAAACCTCACAACCCAAATGAGTTCCCAATTTAGTGTTTGATGTCATTTCCCAAGGACCAGAATGAAAAATGAGACGTTGGACATGTTAACTCGGAGGAAAATGATCGCTTCACCTTGTGCAGAGCGACTGGAAGGGCTGGAATCGGGGAGATAAATCACCCTGCCCTGGGACAGGTCCGCCTGTCACCTCGGGGGGAGATGTCCCACCCGGGAGGGCGGGCCCTGGCGCCGTTCCCCTCGGGCGATGGCCAGATATAGTTTAGGCCTCAAAATAATTATAGGAATTTGAAAACGGAGATGAGGTGTGCGGGACCCACTCCCCACGCTGATTTTTCCGAGTGACATTTTCGGCGTGTCTATAAATACAAATGGAAATGAGCTCGCAGTGCGAAGGGTTTATACCCTTGAAATAGTTGCTGAGCAGGAGAGCAGTCGCTCCATGCCTCCCGCGAGCAGGCAGGGCAATGGCCTGTGACGATCGATGCAAATAAATGCATGCGCCCAAATTTTCCTTCTGAAAGCGAGAAATTGGCCTATTTTTAAAGACTATAAAATAAGTCACATTGTAGTAAAATCTCACCCATAAATCTAAAGTCTTAGACGCCCCCCATCGCCGAGTCCTGTCTCTGTTGTGATCAGCAGGCTCTGTAATAAATGCTGAATAAAACCTACCATGGGCTTACGGAGGCCACATCCCTTACCCTCCTCTCATTCCCTCCCATTTATATTTTAATAAGGAATTTCTGGAATCTGAGCAACTCAATAGAAATCAGTAACATCCAGGACAGCAGCTCAGGAGTGAGGTAGGCTGGATTCCTTGAAGAACAAAAAAATCCCAAGCCCAGGGCCAGCTGGACTATCAACCAACCAAATTGTGATTTGAATGTTGTTAATTATCTATTTTCTGAAGAAGACTGAGACCAGTTTGGAGTCACGTATTTTGCATTTTACAGGATTGCTTGGTGTTTCGTGGAGCTGAACACTGGCCTCCCTGCATCCCACCCTCGCCGGGTCCTGGGTTTTGGGGAGGGTGCCCTGGCCCCGCAGTTAGTACAAGGAAGCGTGAGGCACCTTTTAGCATCTCAAGGAAGTGAAATCTAATTTCATTCCAATCTAGGGAATACTAAAATGTCTCAATTAACTTAGCATTGAGTAGTTAAGAATATGAATATTTTTAATATAAAAAAGCACCAGGATCCATTTTATAAAAGTTGTTTAAATATAATAGCAATCAACATCAAAGTCGATTATCACATAAAAGGCACGCAGAGCCTACGAATGAACGATAAAATATAATCGTAACGGAACAGCCATAACGTGTAAGGCTGAAATGTTTTAAAATTAGGAACATAAATTCATTTCTGACCAGATTCTTAAATGAACAATTTCCACAATGTTGTCACTGGCTTATCTTTGACTTTTTTTGGGGGGGGGGAGTGGGCGCTGGGGATACCCAGCATTATAATATTTAATGACAGCTATTCAATAAACATTGAAACAGAAAAACATACTGACTAAATTCTCTTTTGATGAAGTCTTGACATCAAACAAATGTAGCACGTCTTTTGCAAACGGAAAATGAAAACAACAAAAAAATTGCATTCAATCATGGAATGAAATTCATAATCCTTGGATCAAAATACATCATGTGTCAGAGCCTAAGCAATAATTTGGTTTTTCGAAAACGTAGGAAATTAAGAGGAAACAGCATAACTCTACTGCTTGATATTTTAACTGTTAGCATTTCACTATTGGCCTTTAAAAAAGGCATTTTTTGGTGAGTTGCCTTGCCTGTTGATTTGTTTTTTTAATGTTCTCTAATGGACTGTAGCCAGGTTGTTACAATTTCCTTTGGCATCTCTGGTAATCACATATTTGATCACTGAGGTCATTTTGCCAGTGCCGGCTCTTATTAGCTCCTATTTTTATTTTTTTTCTCCTCACACATCTCCGAGTTCATATTCTCCCACGAACTGCTGCAATTAAAGCTGTAACCTAACGGCTCTCCTGTGACGCGGGCCCACTTGCCCACGTGTGGAATGGCTCTTGCGATCGGGTAAATATTTGTTAAAATTATTAATCCAGAAAACAGCTTGTCGTCACTTAAAACTGCCAATCAGTAAACTGAATTCTTTAGCTAAATACTGTATTAAATCAAAATGTGGTCCATTCAAAACAGTGCCCTCTGCCCGGCCGGTGTGGCTCAGCTGGTTGAGGCCGCCCCGTGCACCAGGAGGTCGCCGGTTTGATTCCCGGTCAGGGCACATGCCCCCCAGTAGGGGGCGCGCAGGAGGCAGCCGATGGATATTTCTCCCTCCCTCTCCCTGTCCCTTCCTTCCTCTCTCGAAAAATCAATAAAAAATAAAAATAAAACCACTAAAATTTCCTTATCAAAAAAGTCTTGCCAAATAAACAACCCAGCCTTAATATCGTTTAAGTCGCACACGCCCCATAAAAGTAACCTGCAGAGAATTTTCCTTTTATATCCACACAGAGGACTCTCTGGGGTTTTCAGAATATACTTGATTTTACCGGTATTTTTCTCCGACGACTCTTTCACATGATCTGCATGACAAATTTCAACGTCTTTTCTCTCCTCTCTTTATTATAGATTCTTATATAAAACGCAGAGCTGAAGATTTTCTTATGCTTTGCTTCTAGGCACAACTCCCTCTTAATCCCACTATTTTATAATTAAGTCCGTTTAGCGAGGGCACTTTAGATTTCCAGGAACAAAAATTAACTTGAACTAGCTTAAGAAAAACAGGACTCTTATTTTTTTTTTTTAAGCACAAAGGGATGTTTCATATCGAACAGAAAACAGCTGGGCCTGAGGAAGGACTGGAGACGAAACAAGGGGAGAGATCAGAAACAGAAAACAGAGACGTTTCCTTGGGTTTTAAACATTTCTGCTGCTGCTGAATTGGCTTCCCTTAGTTTTCTAGCACATTCTCCTTTCGTTACTCATGTCACATGAGGAAAACAGGGCCACCTGATTCTGGGCAGGTGGGAGGATCTGCTTTTCTCTTTCCTCCTGGTCTCCATCCCAGATCTCAGGGCAGGGACCCTGAGTGACCGAGAAAGGGCCACGGGCTCCCCACTGAGCCAGCTGCAGTGTGGCCACACTCCACATCAACCAAAGATACCTCCTTTTTGATGCAAACTTACCCTCACAGCACTGATTTTCCAGAAGTACTCATGGGAAATGGAGACCAGCTTTCCGGCCTGAATTACATCTCAGAGAATGAGCACAGACGGGCAGATAATACCTGCAACTGTGGGAAAGAGTAGCTGAATGTTCTAGAATGTTCTCTACATTTGTCTTTCATGTGATAGCTCAATGAATCCATGTTTAAAATGTTCACAAGAGTTTGGTGAGATAAGAAAAAGCGCTGTCAGATAGCTGGCAAACAGTAAGAGAACGAGAGAAGTTCCTGGGGCAGATGTGTGTTCAAAAACGCAAAGTCAGCCACACAAAAGCATGATTGCGAAGCAGTTTTCAAGTCGCCATCCTGATATCACGTATTTCGTTGCTTCCTTACCTCCTTCTTTTTTGGTTTGTTAATCTTCACCCGAGGATATTTTTTCCATTGATTTTTAGAGAGAGTGGAAGGGGAGGGGTGTGTGGGAGAGAGAAGAAGAGAGAGAGAGAGAAACATCGATGTGAGAAAGACATTGGTTGGTTCTCTCCTGCAGGAACCTCGACTGGGGCTGGGATCAAACCTGCAACCCAGGTACCTGGCCTTGACCAGGAATCAAAACCGGTGCCCTTTGGTGGTGTGCAGGTCAACCCTCAAACCACTGAGCAACACCGGCCAGGGCGACTTCATTCTTTGTTCTTTCTAAATTCGAACACCAGCCTTCCTCATGTTTGCTGTGGTCACCTGAGAATGTTCCCCCCTTGTTCTGAGAGGTTAGGCTGTAAGATAAAATGTATTGATCTGCAGCCAAGGTACACAAGTGTAGATGAGTGACCATAAAGTGAGGAGGAAGGCATAGAATCAGTTTCTAGAAATATATGCTCTAAATGGGATGAAATAAGCACACACTACACAGAAAACATACATTGTACAAATAGATGCAAAATAGGGGGATCATTTCTAAAGTTACAGGCAATAACATGTTGAGGCTGTTTAGTGAAAAAGTGTGATTTATGCTAATTGTATAAAATACAGAACAATTGCATTAGAAATAACTTTACAATCTGCAGTGCCTTGGCTTTATCATAAAAGGTAAATTAAGTTACTTAGAATTAGATGGCATTCGTACAATGTATAACAGGCAGTGCCTAGAAAGCAACAAATTGTTCTCATGGTCTGAGAATATTTTTTAATTAAAAACCATAGTATCTCCTAAGGAGAGAAAAACATGTTATTGAATTTCTAAGCTCAAGATTAAACCCTGCCTATCCAGAGGGACAATGCCAGCTAAGGTACGAGGCTGCCTACAGCTAATGCATGTGGGCGTCATTTGGAAAACACTTTGCAAATCAAAGAACATGTTTGATCTTCAGACGTGGAGGTCACGCATGAGCTAGACATGAACATTCTAAACATTGGCCACAAGAACAGAAGGTCAGTGCCCCTTTTCCGTATCCATGGCAACATTCATTTTAAGCAAACAGACGTGTGTCATGGGCATTCTTGCTCTGCTGGTATTATTTTTTCCAGAAAGAATCATCAGCAAACCCTCAACTCTGTGGTCACCAACCACTCATTTCTGTAGGCGCTTTACAAAGACAGTATTCGGATAAATGAAAGCTTTGGGCAATTGTACGGTGATGACCAGCGTCTCTTGAGATGTCATGATGAACAGCTGACAACATTCCAATAGTGATTTCAGTTGGCTACAGATGGGCTCTTGAGCGGGAGGGGGAATTCTCCTCGGTTTAGATCACATTTTCTCCCTCCTGATGTGCTTCGTGTGAACTGACACAGCCATGAATTTGTGTATATGAATGGCACGCTGTCATCGTTATATAGAGAAATACATGGCACAGAGTGAAAAATAATGTCATATACTTTTCAAGCGCTTTCTGCTGCTGTAACAGTAATTCCTGAAAATTATACAGTAGGCTACGTAAAATGACGGCCCTGCCTGCCGATTGAGCAGGCTGTGTGCTCTTTCAGGAAGGTTGAAAATTTGTTTTCTGATAGTACCTAAATGTGGTATGTAGGGTAATTTAACTTTCTGGAGGTTTATAGATCCCCAAATTCCCTACACTGTCTCTTGACAGAGGAAACTCTTGCTCTTTTGATAAATCGTGAACGTACCAGTGATCACTGTATTTATATCTAATTCACTGGAGAAATCGGCTCACAATATTCTAAATTTATATACAGAGGAGGTACATAGACTAACTGCTGTGGTTCGAGAAAATACGCATTTCAACAACCCTCGTGAGGTTATCGACAATCAGGAAGTTAAAACTTAATGGAGAGCTTGAAACGGCACTTGGCAATTAGTAAGTATAATACAAGTTGTTGACAATTTAAGAGATTTAATACATGAAATGTGTATCTTCAAAATTATGTCATTGCCTTCACAAAGCATTCCCTACTTTTCTTTTCTTTTAATCCACAACTGAGGACATTTTTCCATTGCTTTTCAGAGTGAGTGGAAAGGAGAGAGAGAGAGAGAAACATCGATTGGTTGCCTTCTGCATAAACACCCCCCCCCCCCCCCCCCCGGGGACCTGGGATTGAGTCTGCAAATGAGGTACTTGCCCTTGGCTGAAATCGAACCCAGGACCCTTCAGTCCATAGGCAGACACTCTAACCACTGAGCCAAACCAGCTAGGGCAGCGTCATCTACTTTTATTTTCTATTTTGATTAGGACTTCCCCTCTGTCCTGCTTTGCCTAAATAACTACAGCTCTGTTAGGATGGAGCCCTGTGATTGAATTGATTCACTAAATGTATTATTCAAGTTTTTGAAACAGTAGGATGGTACTTGCAGGACTTAGCCATGATCTGCGATTATTCAGATTGCTAACCTTGTAGTGTCATAAATGCAAGTTGTTGCACTTGCGATGAACTTCACATCCAACAATTGTTCAAGGTGATGCCATGTCGTACTCCTGAGATCTGTGCTTGCTCCACTTCTCAACAGTTTCAAGCCTGCCATTATCTAAAGCTTGATTAAAACATCAAATATCCCATAAAGTATTTCCCAAACTCTATACTAATTTTTTCTCTATTAAAATCAGTGCCAAACATAAAGGCAGCATGAACATTTTGAAAAACTTGTACCTTTCCATATGAAATCTCTATTATTTCATTTCAAGCTTTACTCAAAAAAAAAAAAAAAAATCAAAGAAAGCATATATGAGAATTTGCAGATGGGCTCTCGAATTTATATGAAAATTTAAAGATCCAACGATGTCAAAGGAAATCATGAAATAAGACTAATGTTGGACATAATCTATGATGAAATATCTTTGTTCACCTGAAGGCCTGGGCCTATGCCACTTAGTCCATAGTAATGATGTGACTTATGGAGGGGTCTTGGGCTACTTGGTGTCAGATCACATAGAGACTAGTGTCGCTATGTGAGTGGCCAGTCGTGTCGACACGATCTCCACCTCCTCCCAGTAAAAACTGAGCGCCAGGGCTCGCCTGAGCTTCCCTGGCTGGCAGTCCCCCGTGAGAATCACCAGGCGTCACTGCTGGGAGAAACCGGGCCGTGTGCACAGCTCCTCCGGGACATCACAGCAGGAAGCCTGCACCTGTCCTCTCCCGCACCCTGCCCAATACGCATTTTCCTGTTGGGGAAAAAACTCAAAGCTATTGGCTCTCACCCACAAATTCACTGGTGCGCCCCCATTTCATCACAGAAACAGCTGCTGGAGGAAATTGTGAGAAGAAAACCCTCAGGGCTATGGTGAGGTCCTGATGGTGCCACAAATGCCTTGAATTGGTGTCTCTCCCATGATGAAAATGCGTGAGCCCAGCAATCCAAAAGGGGCGTGTGGCTGTCTCACCGTAAAGCCAAATCATCGGAAAGTCAGTTTTTCCCCCGTTTCTGTCATATTGGCCGCAGTGAGCTCTGGTCCCAGGGGAGAAAGGCTTTCAGCAGGAAACATGCTCGTGGTTCCATCACATTGGAGGCCAAGGCTGCCACTGGCCATGCTCGGCTCTGCGTGCCACTAAGTCAGCAGGTGGTAAGGGGGTCCCCGTAAAAGCTGGGGTGATTGATCAATCGCTTTCTGAGAGGTCATCGATTCAGTCCGGTAGCTGGCCAAATTGCCCTTCAGCTGTGTGCATTCTACTATTCTGCTCATTTATTTGGGTTTTTTCTTTCAACAGACATACAGCCATCTTGGGCCAGTGCTGCTCATAAATTGTTTACTGCTTTGAACAGATGTTAGAAAGTTTGTTCCCGTTTGCTACACAGCAGTTCAGACAAAATTAGAGGCACAAATCATCCATGTGTAGATGGGTGACGCCCCAGCAAGGCCCGATTCCAGTTTATAAACCATCCCGTGGGCTCTGACCTGGTGGGCCTAGCTAAAAACAGAAGATACGATTTTAAAATGGGAGCGCAGCCAGCTTACCTCTAAATAAGAAAATATTTGCTACGATTTCTGTATATTCAGAAGCACCCTGGAAGGGTAATTTCCACGGCCAATAAAATAAACTTGAGCATTAGTAATATTTTAAACAAAAATAAAATTTAAAAAAAACACAAAAAACAATATTATTTCCAAGACAGTATCTGGGCACAGATAGTATATTTTCTTCAGTCTCTTGTAGTTAGGAAGTGCAAAATTCTCACGGTGCAAAATTCAATGCTGTTACGGTTGAATCTCTCTGCCTCTCCTCTCTCTCCACCTCTCCCCCTTTATTTGGCCGGCTCACCGTGGTTTGGGGCCCAGCTACATCCCAGGTCACCATGGACAAGCTCTGCTCAGGTTAAGTGGCCTCCGGTGGCCGAGCCAAACCAGAGATTCCGTGGGTTTTGAGTTCCTGTGGCATCACTAATAACCAAATCTTCAAGGTATTTTTTTTCAAGCAACCAATGAATGGGACTAAGACCTACACATTTGTTAGACAACAGATAATTGGTTCTTTCAAGTTGAAAAAGCATAGGGGGGGGAAAATCAATTAATAATGCAATACAATGAAAATTTAAACAGTCCTTAGGAATTAAGATGCAAATGGAGCAAGAATCCTACGGATGTTTTTCATATTTGAACCTGAGTAGTAGAAAGGCCCGTAAAACATTAGCATGGTTCTTGGAGAAAGCAGTTGCTTTAGGTAGCTTAGCGTCGTTGAAGCAGGTTGGGGGGAGCGTTTCACATGCAGTGATCAGCAAAATTAAAATCGAGATTTTTCTATACCACATAGATCATAAGCTTAAGGATAAAGTTGTTCCTAATTTAAAATTGTACCCTTAAGACAAATGTAACAGCAAATTAAGGAGAGCACAAAATCCTCAAGGTTTTTTTAAAAAACTATGAAAAAAGATCAATGTGCTTAAAAATGGAAATAAAGGAAAACCATAGGAACTACTGGGCTCACATTTTTTAAATGCAGTAAAGACAGCAGATAGGTTTAGGATGATTGACCTAAAAACTGGTGTGTATTGAAATAGTTTTTTGTTTGTTTGTCTGTTTGCTGTTTTTGTCCACAGGTGATCATTTAAGCTACAAACAATCCGATTCTGCTGTTCCGTTATTTCCTGTGATTACATGATGTTTGATTGCTATCGAGATAAATTTAAAAGTCTATGTGGATTCTATTTTATTTTAAAAGTTCTTTTATGTACACCATCAAACGTATTTCAAATGAAGTGTATGAAGGTAGAGAAGTGATCCTAGATCTTTATTAGGTAAAAAAGCACAGCAGAGAAAAAATGGCAAAACATAGACATTACTCAATAAATTCAAACCAGATATGCAATTTTAAAAGTGCTTTTTATCTGTTCGTATTCTTTATTACAAATAGTGTTTTAAAATTTGAAACCAATACACGTGCGTAGCTGGAAATCAGGTGTTAATATTGCATAAGTTTGCAGCAAGAAAAAATCAAGAACAGGGAAATATTTTCAAGACGCATAAAGATGATGCTCGGGAGCAACCTGCAGACAAAAATAATTTTATTAGCCATTGAACATTGTTAATTCTTTTTAATTTGGAAGTTTCTTAGTGTTAAATAGATAAATGTGCCTAAAATGTTGCTACAAATTAATGCTAAAACTACCTCCAATGAAAATTCTTTATAATTTATAAAAGCTGTTCTTTCAAAATAGTAAATACTACAGCTCCTGGTAACTACGTTTTCTCAGACACTAGAAGGCAGAAAAAAATATCATGAATGTTATGAACAGAGGCATTTAACCAATTAAAATTCTGAAAGAATACACTTTAATGGGCTACATTGATTTGTGTTGTGTGTGTTTTTCTTGTTTGGGGTCTAATCTTGTTTATATTTGTTTTGAATTTTATGATATGTCTGTGTTTCTTCTGGATTCTCTAAGACATTTGTAAGAGCTTGCAACAGGTACCCGAGCCTCAGAAGAAAGGCAAAAATTAATTTTAAAACGTTTCCAGCATAAAAGTTTGAACAGTGTGTTCTCTGGGCCTAGCTATCCCAGGTGACAAAACCATGGCAGCTTATATTTTACTTGCAAACATGCCTTCCTTGCTTCAGATGTAATCTATGTTATTTTACCCAGTCTTTCCAAAGTAGATCAGAGACCCAGGCCTCAAAGGAGAACATGAAACTTCTGAACTGTTAACAAAACTGTGATCATAACATGCGAGGTGCTCTGCGTTTCTTGGCTCAAGGAGCCATAAATATTTATGAGCTATTGGAGGTGGACCCATTCCGCAAGCTTGTTCCCATTTGAACAGTCTAAGCAAAAGCTTGTTGCTTTTCACTCAAAACATGAATAATCTTGTACAGGATCATTAACATAAGCGCTTCTCAAGCAAACTATTCTGAAGCGAGAGTCAGAGTCTTTTTAAACAAAAGCAGTTTTCAGGATTTGCACTAAAACATCGCCCACGGCTCAGTGTCCCAGTTTACGTTTCTGTTGGGAACCCTGAAGCCTTGAGTGTCATGATCACATGGCTGCGAGCTTTGCCATTTTCTTTGCTTTACTCTGATTTCGACAAAGACACCTAACAAAGGTCAATGATCTAAATCACTTCGGATGTGACACACGACTCAGCCTTTCGGGAAGAAAATTAGAATTAATGTCGCAGCATTCGCGTGGGCCTGGAGCCGGCCTCAGCAGCGGCGCCAATAACTAGCGATCGTATCGATATCGATTTCTCTGGGGCAGCACGTCCCTTACTGTCACCAGGCTCTCAACTGGACTGAGTGACACGTAGTTTGCAATAGCACCATCTGTCCGGGAGAGAAGCTCGTAAAGTCGTTTTTCCATATTTATGAGATAATGGTATTCAGGTTCTTGGGGACGGGTTATCTTTTAAATCAAATATAAAAGAATGAAAATCATGCAGGAAAAGAAGAGTTTGGCATCTTTTATAACTATATTGATGATATGGATTGTTTGGTATGGTGGGGTTTTTTTCCAGTCGAAATCACAAAAGAATTTTCTAAAAGGACTTTCTTGCTTCCACTTTGCAGAAGGCAGTAGAGGCAGAGAAGCCAAATAATACCCTTCAGACCGAGGTTCACTTGATGTGCCGAACCCCGAGATACCTTTAGAATCATACCTGTAATAGTGGCCTGGCGTTTAATGGTATTTTACTTTTCTATTCTTCCTCGTACGTTTTTTAATGTAGGGTTAGAGACTAGCATTCAAAGCCAATTGAACAGAGAGGTGAAAATTTGCAGAGATTTGGAGAGAAAGAAAGGCCTGTTGACAGCAGTTAGAGAGGGCGATAGACTGAAACCAGTCAAACGGCACTAAAGGGGGGAGGGAGCACTAATCATTGACGAAAAACAGTCATCTTGAGAAAACACTCGGACCCCTGTAACGGCTCAAATTTCTATTAGAAAGTGTTTTAAATGAATCTAATATTGGCATGTTAAGAAATGTTAAGACAGGAAATAGAGGTGTGGTTTTTTTTAAAAAAATATATCTTTATTGATTTCAGAGAGAGGAAGGGAGAGGGAGAGAGAGAGAAACATCAATGATGAGAGTCACTGATCGGCTGCCTCCTGCACGCCCCCTACTGGCGGGAGCGAGCCCGCAACCCGGGCCTGTGCCCTGACCGGGAATCGAACCTCCATCTCCTGGGTCCTAGGTTGATGCTCAACCACTGAGCCACACCAGCTGGGCTAGAGAGTGTGTGTGTTTTTAAATAATTTTTTGATATCAAAGTACATGCCAAATATTTAGAGGGACCCGGCTGGCCTTCTCCTCCCTCCTGCTGTTCGCCTTCAGGCCTTTTCCCTGCTCATTAGCACCTTCACCTGAGAGTGGGCAGGTGCCAGAAAGAGCTGGCTGAAGCTAGAGCCAGTCATTTACAGTCCCCGTTGGGGACTCTGGCTCTATATATACGCAGGATGGGCGGGGGTCTGGAGCTAACCGCTAGAGATGGGGATTATCCGTGGCGTTCTCTTGGCCACATCATCCCACTCCCTGAATGTCGGAGATAATTGCACGTTGACTGCATTATGACACATTTCCATGGCAATCAGGGGCCTGTTTGCAGCAGGGAAACAAAGCGAAAGGGTGCAGTGATTATCTAGGTCAGCGGCGCTCGGGTTTGAGCTTGCGCTGGAATCGCCTGCAAAGCCTTTTTCTAAAGGAGGCGCATTGTTGGGCTCCACGCGTAGGGTTTCTCATTGGGCAGGTGTCGGGGTGGCGCCAAGGACCTGAACTTCCAGCAGGTTCCCAGGTGATGCCGGTGATGCTGCGGGGTCAGGGATTAGGCTTCGAAGGTCATCGGTCTAGGTGATTACGATGTGACACAGCTGCTGACGAAACGCATAATGTGTTTTCATTGTTTCTTCACACGGGGCTTATGAATCCTCATGGGATTTCTTACAAGAATTCTGGCAGCCACGCTATGCTTTTTGGACCTATCCTAATTTCATATCCAGAAAGAGAACATAGAGTTGGACCCACCTTGGCCAATAATATCCTAAAATGCAAGGGCTGGGCAGGAAAGGCCTCTTAGTGAACACACTACACTTCCCTTACAAGTTGAACAATTTTTCCTGCATCCACCTGGACTGAGTTTTATTTCCTTGGAGCGACTTGATCGCTGCTCCTGCTTCTAGCACCGGGGGGCAGGGAGGTTTCCGCTTGAAGCCTGCAGAGCCGAGGAAAGTCGGAATTCTTCCCAAATCGGCCTGTGCTCACTGCTCAGGTTCCAGGGGGCTTCTTCTGTAGGGCGTTTGATAATATTGAAAGCAGCGCCCATTACAGTTTTTGTCTTGTCCGCTGCTTTGTTGGGGTTGGATTGTTGGTCGGTTGTCACCACGTTGAGGCTGATTGTTTTCCTAATTCAAAGGGCATCGGCTGGCTCCTTTGGTTACTCTTTTCCCTCCGTGGTATTAAAATACTTCTTGGCTTAAATTCACATTATATTTACTCATAACTAAAAGTTCTCACGTATATGGAGCAGAAGGTTCTGATGCAACTAGTTTGGGGAAGGTGTCAAATTTTGAATAAAACCTAAGTATAAAGCACAGATACTAGTGGAGTAAAATTTCTCAATAAATAAACATCCTTTCTTATTAAAATACTATATATTATATAAAGTATGTTAACTAGTATTACCCATTAACCTTGTACATTCTGTGATGTACACCTATTTACCCCTAACGGTATTTCATGGTATTTTCTAGAACTTGTGTGTCGAGGAGGGGGAGGGGCAGAATTCAAAGTTACATTTTGGGATTAAATATTTCTCTACGGAGTCAAGCCGATCAACAGTCAAAGATTGTAAAATTTATATAGAGGAGCAAAGAACTACAGATAGGTCAAGTCTTCCTGAGGAAGAGAAATGTGGAGGAAGAGAAGCCTTTAGTAAATCCTGAGATTTATTTTAACTCACAGTAATTCGGACAGTGTAAGCAGCGCCCAAGGACGGGCACATTCCCATAGACAAGAAGACAATGAACCTAGAAACAGAGCCACACAAACATGCTGCTTTGATTTAAGGCAAAAAGCAGCAAAGATGTGTTCTCCGTATGGAAAGAAAAATGAACTTGAATTTCTCCATCACGACAGATCCATAATTCAAACCCGGTAACTTAAACTTGAAATACCATACACAAAGCTCTGTAGCGTTTGGGAGAAAACAGAGATGAATATATTTTTTATATTGAGAAGTAGTCACTTTCTTAAACAGGGTGTGAAGGTGTTTATTCTTAAAAAAAAATTTAAGTGTGGCTATACTAAGTTTGAAGACTTCCGTCCATTAAAAGATATCTTAAAAATAAAGCTGTAAACTCGGGGAAATACGTGCAGCACATATAACTTATGAAACATTAGTATAAAAATATAAACACAGAATGAGAACACCACCTGTTTTATTCATTGCTTGCTACGTAATAAACCACCGCAGAACTTAGTGGATCTAAATAAGAACCATACACAGGGTGTCCCAAAAAGATGACACACCCTCCAACGGCTGCTAACTCACTTAATTTTTCACTCCTTTTCAGGTTTAACTGATCTGAAATAATGGGGGAAGCCAGACTTAAGCTTTGAACACAGAAAATTTATCCAGTAGACTTTTTTATGAGGACACATAAAAGATAACGTTTACGGCACAAACCTGGCAACAGTCAATGAATGGAGGGCGCACAAATTCCGAAGGAAATGATTCCCGATGTTGGCGCTTCCATCGCTTGGTGCCATCAGCAGGGCCTGGGCCAGAACGGTCATCGGTTTGAAAACAGGCGTTGACAAAAAAATTATTCACTTCTGTAGATTCTTTGAAATCTTGAAAATGAACTGTGTATTAACAAACACTGATTCTCTAATCATTCGAAGTGGGTATGTATTTTGGGGGGACACCCTGCGTTTTTTCGCGGCTGTGCTTTTGGAAGCGCTCCGTTGGGCGGCGTGTCCGTGGGCTACATTGCGTTGAGTTGGCTCAAAAAACAAAGGCAGGAAAAATCCCTTTGTCGTGACCACGTGTCTGCCACCCACGCCGGGCTGGCTGAGTGGACGGCTGCCTGGGACGTCCTCATTTTAGCCTCCTGTCTTCTAGGCCCTCCCTCGACGCGGCCTCTGTTCAGCTTGACAGGCTGGCTTCCTGACCTGATGGCTCGGGGCTCCTCGAGCAGTAAGGACTTTTTAAGCTCAGGCCCAGCAGCTCTTTTCTGTCTCCTTCTATTTGTCAAAGCAAATCCAAGATTAGACGGGAGGAAACACAGACACTAACTTCTGTTGGAGAAGTAAAAAGGACTTTCCTTCCCTACAGTGGGAAGATACAAAATTCATTTATCCATCGGTCCGTCCACAGACACTGAGTTTGTTTCTAGGTTTTATTGTCACAAACGGTGCCATTCTGAGCATTTGCATGCCTGTCTGTCCATGGCAGCAATGTCGTGTCCTTCCTGTCAGACAGGAGGACATTGGCTGGGTCATAGGGTGTAGGGATGCTCAGCTTCACAAGATGACGCTGAACGGTTACCAGAAAGTTGCATCAATTAACACGCTCGTTACCAAAGACTAACAGGCCTTCGTGATGCAAAATCTCTCTAGCATTAGGTATGGTCAGATTTTTATTTTTTTTTTGCCAATTAAATGGGTGTGAATGGAATCTCAATGTGTTCTGTTTTTTGCTCTGTTGGATCAGGAGGCCGACAAGGCTGAGCCTGTCTTTACACTTTGTTTTTTTCCCCCTGCTGGGAAATGCCTGTTTATGATAGTTGCTCTTTTCTCCTATAGGTGGACATGGTAGATTGTTTAAAAAAATGACCCTCTGTAAGCTATTAATGCTACTTCGATAGCTTCTATTTAGAATACAAATAGGTGGCAGTCAGCGTTTTTGAAAACACATTAAAGTATTCATGTATTATCTGAAGGAATCTCTATATAAAAATGTAGCAGAAATAGGCCTGACCGATCACCTTGATGGGATAATTTGTTTCTGAGGATACTTTGTGCAATTTTAGGAGTTTTTCTTCCCTCCAAAGTTGCAGGCGCCTGGCAGGCTTTTCTAACCATTGATATATGAAGAACTTTTGGATAGCTTACTAGTTAATTTTATGTGGTTCCCTGGGTTTCTTAGAGCAGAGACTTTAAATCTTTTCTTAGCTCTTCATATTTGATTCTGTGACTCCGTCTTATCTTTCAGCAAATGTACAGGGGACATGCGGCCCGTCGAGTAAAACACTGAAAGCATGTGGACGGTTCGACATTTTAATTATGCATTTGTCATAATTAAATGCCTTTGTCATAAAAAAGCACAGTGACTGAGGCGGTGAGAGCCACCTGAACATAAGGGACCTGGGCCGTCGTGAAGGCTCGAGCCAGCATCTTTCGTGCGTCCGAGACCCAGAGGCAGCGTTCCCTCCGCAATTACGCGTGATTGGTTTTACCCGTCCTGTCCTGGGAGTCCCAGGTGCATGGCCAAAAAATAGCCCATCCGTTCCTCAGTATAAAACGACTCATTATTATTACTGAGGACTGGGACAGCGGGCCTAAAACATCGCTTCCCAGGGACATGATCACCTTGCGGAGGGCAGGCCGGGCCTCCCGGGGGCACGGAGACTCAAGGCCGCGGAGCCCGTGGCGGGGCGCTGTCCAGACACACGGACAGGGGGACAGGGGGGAACGCAGCCGAGATGCGTGACGCACGGACGGTCTTTATGAACCTCGCTGTCCAGCTGCACGGGGCTCACGGCCCACTCTCCCCTTTCACCGCTGCCGTCTCGTTGATCCTCTAACTGATGCTGCTCAAGGAGCTTCTAGCAACAGGCGATATGTTCGCTGATGGAGTGACACAGGGGCAATCCAAGGGCATCCAAGCAATGGACACACGGACAGAGTTTTTAATGGAAATTCTTTGTAAAAACCTTTAGTGATTTTTTTTTTTTTTTTTAAGAAAAGGGACATCTTTTTGTTTGAGGATATTTTTTCCATGGGTTTTGTTTTTAGAGGGTGGAAGGGAGGCTGAGCGACAGAGAGAGAGAGAAACATCGACGTGAGGGAGACACATCGATCGGTCGCCTCCCGCATCCCTGAAACCCAGGCACGTGCTCTTGACCAGGAATCGAACCTGCGACCCTTCAGTCCTCGGGCAGAGGCTCTAACCACTGAGCCACACTGACTAGCGTGGTCTATCATCTTTGGATTCTTTCTATGACTGTATAATTCTTTCTATATTTTTAGGTGATTTTCTGTAAGGAAAAGCTTTCCTTTTTCGTTCATTCATTCAGTCAATTAAAATAACCACAGAAAAGTTTCCTTTGTGTTGACTATATGTAAGACATCATTTTAATGACAAAAATTCTGCTGAAAGTCACGTTTGGAACAGAGAAGTTCACCTCTTTGGCATAAATGAGCTCGGCTGCAATAATCGTGTGCTCTCTTTATATTAAGCACCCGCTGTGCTGGACAAGACTATCGGACTCTGGAGGCACAAGCAGACTGGGCTCTGTAGGTGAGCAAACCTAGAGGCAGGATCTCCCCTTTCCTTTACACCTTTTTCAATTAACACCCTTTGGATCGGCTTCTTTCTCCCCAAGGTAATGCCAGGGGCAGGTAAATGATGGACTCGCCTTCCCAGGCGCCCCCGAGAGCCCTGAACTATTTTAATTGTCGATCCGCGTGGGGAGATGATGGATGCGGAAAAGGAACCCGAGTTGCTCACTGTAGAAAATTCCCTTCCATTTATCATTCACTCTACAGAAGCCCTCCAGATTAGTTTTGTTTAAAGATTATTTGCATTTAAATTGTGAGGCTATAGTAGAGCGCTTGTGCTTATGACTGAGGTTAAAAGCTAAAGTCATCGGTGGTCTGATTCTCTTTTTTAGTACAGGAGGCCCTAAAGCAACCCAAAGCGTCCCACGTGCCACAATAATTAGTGGAAATTCCTTCGGCTGGGGGGATATTGTGGAGTCAACAACGTAAAAGACAAAAAAGTGTCTATTTCCTGCAAGGTTGGTGCCAAAAATATATTCAGGTAGAATATAATAGTCCTTGATGTGAGCCACTCTCTGCAAACAAAAATGAAGCTTTTCATTTTCTGAAATTACGATTGTATAAGCCAATTTTTTCCCCCTCAAGTGTCACGCGGAGTTAATTGACTAACAGCAACCTAAATTATGTTGTTACCTCACTGCTCAATTTTAAGTTGTTAAGCAGAAATTTAGGAAAGCTGGAGTGAAAACATCAGGCGGGAGCTAGACGTAGTGTAACTGCAGCGACTCTGAAAATGCAGGTTGCGGCTGTGAGCGTAAAACACAATTATCTATATTTTCCCATTCGTTTCGAAGAGTTCACGGGGTCATTCCTATCAAGTAAACAAGCCTACTTTTGAGTTTTTACCAGTAAAGATATCTTATTGGGCTAACTCTTGAAAGCCTGCTGGAGTCCCTGTCTAGTGCCACCTACAGAAACTTCAAGCCAAACCGCCTCGTTCCTTCGCTGAGTAACAAGCTAATTTCTAAAATGTTTTGCCAACGTAGACCCTGACTTGTCGTTTCCAATTCGTTTTTTGAAGCTGATGTGTGCAAAATAGATCACATCTTGGTTTTCGTTAACATTTCCCTAATTAAACCACCTCTTAAATAATAGATACTATTAAAAAAACTCAGCTTAATATACTTCATTAACCACTTAACTAGCCCTTGGTTATGGATGAGCCCAGAGCATTCACCGGCATTGTACCTGGTGAAGGCAACTGCGAGTTGCTTTCCTGGCAATCCGAGGCCTGCTCATCCCCTGCCTTAGACTCGCTCCTGGTTTCAGTTAATAATGGTTTTTCTTTCTGTTTGTGGGTCAGGGTGGCTTAAGGCATCATTTCCCTTTTTCTTCCCTGCTGAATAGTTCCCTGCCACGCTTTCCCCCTGTGTCCCTAATGCGAAAAACAGCCCTCCTACCTAAATTACCATTCGAGTGGAATACCTTTTTTACTTAACCCTGGGCGCACGGCTGCTTCCTTTAATCCTACTCAATCTACCCTGAACAGGAAAATATCTAAAAGAGAATTGATGGCCCCAAGCTTCAAACGCTATTTCTCAGTGTACTCGGAAATGGTTTCCAAATGGATGTTCGCTGAAATTTCAGATCAAAAATTGAGCATAGATAAAGCCAAGGTCACGACTAGTCAGCTCACAATTATTTCTGTAAAAGCTCACCTACGGAGAGTAGGCCTGCTGTGCTCTGTATCTCAAATGATGAATTAACACGAGAAGCCGTATTAAAGTATTATGGAATATGGGCCCCCGATCTGGGCCAAAAAAAAGTATTCAGGCGTGACCTCACTAATTAAGCCACTGAAGTGAGATGACAGACGGGTCAGACAGGTTTAAAGCGTGTCTAGCGCTGAAATAGCAACTGGGCTCCGGTGAGCACGCACGGAGCAATGTGACAGATGAGAGCAATCATTTATGTGTTTTCAAATAAAATGTCCAACTGTTTGCATGGGTTCTCTGGAAAGTTCCCAGCCATGGTGACACTAGAATAGTTCCTTCTTTTACAGACATCTGATAAGCATTTAGTGCTCATTTGTCTCCCATGTCCACAATTTCCAAGGCTTGCAAAGCGGACGTGGTCGTGTCATCAACCCTTCCAGGTTGGGGACCCAAACCAAGGTCCTTCTGCTCGGTGCCGTTGGCAGCAATAGAGGGAGACGGAGCTTAGTAAAGCAGAGCAGGGGCTTTATTTTGTTCAACGAGTGGAGAAGGGTGAGCTCACGCTCCAGGGACACCTCCTAAATTCCGAGGCTGTGGCCAAGGTGATTCAATTCTTTTCGACATGCTTTGTCATCCTGTTCCACTGGTCCTTTGCTCAGGGTCCTTTTTGCACGGGATGCCCCACCACACCTCGGTTTGTGCGCCGGGCACCTTGGTCTTTGCGCTCGGCACCCATCAGGTGGCCCTGGGGAATCCCTTTTAGTTCCTGGAAGCAAGCACAGCTCCTGACAGCTCCTGAGAAATGTCAGGATCTTTTGGATGATGGCCCTGTGACAGTCACATATGCACATACAAAACACCTCTAGACCTTACCTTTTCCCTATATAGTCTATTCTTGACTTTTAATGACTTACAGTAATGTCTGTCTATACAAAGCCCAAATTTATCCCAAAACTTTAATGAGATGAGAAAGAATCATAGGTCCAAGATTTCAAATAAATATAATCTGTGGAAATAAGAAAGGGAAGTGAAGTACTAGTATGCAGGTACTTTCTAATAATTGCATTATTTCCGACTTCAACATCCCCGCTGCAGAGAAAAAAGTCATTTGTTTTTTTAAAAAAAATACCACGCTGTGCTCCCTGAGCACAGTAAGTTGTCGCCTTCGGGGAGCAGGCATTTCCAGTCTCTGTTGCGGGGAAACCGCGGAGGCCCCTCTGCCCATCCGCTCGCAGAGGGTGGGCAATACCCGCAGGGCGTGCCCGGCGAAAAGTCCAAGAATTAAATTTCAGGAATCATGCTGAATGGACTGAAAAGTGACAACTCTTAACTTACTGTAGAAATTGCGTTTTCTCAGCCATCTGCTGTCTTGAAAATGCCACCGTCGGGCCTGGCACCTTCCCGGGCCTGCACCGGGGACTCCGCCACGCACCTCGGGCCTGCGCTGCATCCAAATGGCCACCGAACTAGAGAAGTCGCCAGAGCTGCTTCGTGCGAGTCGGTCGCTTCTTTCTTTGAAGATGCTGCAGCCCCTGGGACAGCAAGCGCAGGCCCGGTGACACGTCCTAGAGAAGGCCACGCTGTCTCCAGTAAGTCCTCACAGTCGCAGGTCTTTCAGCTTCCAAAGGTGCCTCGGGTGGAGTGTATGGAAGGGACAGAAAGCCACATTTACGATTCAGAGGCCACCGTATGTGGTCGATTTTTTTCTACAATGAGAGCATGACCTTGTTCATGGCATGTATGTCAGCCTTTGGAGAGTCTACTGGAAAAGATCACTATATATATATATATATATATATATATATATATATATATATATATCCCTGCGTTGAAAAGGAATCTCCCTGTGAATACAGTACTGAGTTTCCTCACCAAAGGAAGGGTCTTTGAAAAAAATTTTTTAAGGTTTAAAAAATATCCTTTAAAAAAATGCTTTTCAAACATTTCAAGAACACACTGAAGCTGAAAGGGGGAAAAAAGGACTTGGTTTGTATAACACTAATATTTGTGTGTGTGTTTATATCTGACACCATCTTAATAATTCAACTATATTGTGGTCCTCGGGCATTTCATTAGATTCATTTTTTTAAATTTATTTTTTGTATAATATCCAACTTGCAGGCAATGAAGCCATCACAGTGGGATGAAAGAAAACAATGAATTGCATTTTCATTCTTCCAGGAAAAGTATCAGAATAAATTTCCTAAGGAGAGACAATCATTTTTTAAAGCATTTCCAAGTCTAGCAAAGGACTGGTATACGAATGTACAAGAGGAAAAAAATAAATCTTCCTGAGGATTGCTTAGGACAAGGAACCAGCTTCGAATAGCATTATGTAATTGCATTTTATTATAGCTGGTATTGATTGATAGTCTTATTTTGCTAAAATAAAGAATTAGACTGATGGCAAGACACAGATAAACATTATATCCTATGACTAATGCCCATGAACTATACCAGAAATGATGAAACACGGGGCTAAGAAGAAATAACTTTCTTTTGGCTACGATTTAGATTTTTTATTAATTCTAAGTACATGCCGCAAAGACCCCTATCTATACATTTTGCTCTGGATGAATGTAGGCATTTCAATCTCCCGGCTAGAATATTGCTGTAAATATGACTAAGCGAAAGTGATGGCCTTTTTATGTTTTTAATAGGTTAGCTTAAATAGCTCCATAATGTCAATAGTCATTTAGAAAATGATGCTATTTGGAGAGGAAGGGTGGTCTTCCTTCCCCTGTTGGCACCATCAGGCCCGATTCCACAGCCAGGGTGACAAGGAGCTAAGAGGCAATTAAACAATAAATGTGAGGACGGCCTCCCCACTCTCGCTCGGAACTGGACTAATTCCACCAGACAGACTGGGCAGGCGCCCACCAAAGCCAGGGCCCGAGGCGATGACTCCGGAGAAACTGGGGCTTTCTGAGATTCCGTGCACGGGCTCTAGGCCACGGGGAGTCTTCTAATGGCTTTGGTGAAGTTACAAACCCCTTTTATTTTATTTTTTTATAAATGCAAAAAGCAACTTTTTTTAAATGTTTTCATTGATTTCAGAGAGAGGAAGGGAGCGGGAGAGAGAGAGAGAAACATCAATGAGAGTCATTGATGGGCTGCCTCTTGCCTGCCCCCTGCTGGGCATCGAGCCTGCACCCCGGGCCTGGGCCCTGACCGGGAATCGAACTGCGACCTCCTGGATCCTAGGTCGATGCTCAGCCGCTGAGCCACACCGGCCAGGCCATTTCTTGATTAATAATTATTCTCTGGGCTATTCCCCTTCAGCAGCATATATTTCTGAATGTCCCCAACTCTGTAATGTCTGTACCATACCGGGACTCTACGGGGTGGCGCAAGGATGGTTTCGAAATGCTGCTCAGAAATGGCCAATAAATCCAAGCTGACATCAGTAGAGCCTCGAGTCTGCTGTGGGGAGCACTCTCCCCCCCCTTTAATGGACTTTGCCCCAGGAATACTGCACAGGGAAGGGGCAGCCAAAACTCCTGCTTCGTCCTGTGGCTCAAATGTCCTGGAAAAAATCGAGAGCCCCACAGAGGTCAAAGGGAGAGTCCCCACAGGGCTGTGGGCTTCTCGTGCCCAGTTCTCTCTTCCTTTGTTATGGCCCTTTCCAGGCCGAGCTTTGTTGCAGACTTTAATTTGGAGGGGAAAGGATTGCACACAAAGAAAGCAAAATATTTTTGACATGGCAAATGCTGTGTTTATAACTCGTTAGTGAGAGTCTTGAAAGCGCTGATAGCTTTGAGGTATAGAATTTGGGTAAATAATGTCCCCTGCGGAGGGGACGCCGGGCACAGACGGAGGCCACGCAGCGACGCTCAGGAAGCCCACATCCCAGCCAGCGCTTGTCGGGGGAAAGCCTCCCTCTGAACGTGCACTCAGGTTGCAAAGACATAAAGCGTTTCTTTATCGACAGTGACAGAACTTTAAATAACTTTCGGGTGATGTCTATACAAAAACTCTGAATCGAATCATAATTCAAAGTTTCACTTCGATCCAGGAATCCTACTCCGCGAACAGAGGCCATTTCTGATATGATAAATCAAAATGGGATACAGAGTTGACACCGTTTTCTGGCACAATATTGGATTTTTCTCAGGCTACTACTGTGTATAAATAGGTTAAAAACAATCAAACTGAATTTGAAAAACACTATTTATTCAACAAATATGTGTTACATGCCTCCTATGGAGAGATATAATTTTGGGTGCTGGAAATACAATAAAAACAAACATAATATCTGCTCTTTTTGAGTTAGATTCTATCAGAGAAGGCAGGTTATAAATATATAAGCAAATGTATACGTAATATATTTTCAAAGAGTGAGGAGTGTTATGAAGGAGATAAGGTACCGGGAAAGAAAGGCTGGAAAAATTGAGGAGGGGGCCACTTTGGGTAGGATGTCCAGAAAACTGACAAAATGGGTGAAATTTGAACAGAGATGTGGGTGGTAAAGATCTAAGATAAACAAAGCTGTTGAGGCTGCAATGAGTTTAGATATTTTGGAGATGGGAAAAAGCCCAAGGTGGCCTGGACATCCTGACTGTTCAGTAGAATATTGAGGGAGGGAAAAGCAGAAATGATGGCAGAGTTGGCTTCCTCAAATAAAGAGACCTAAATTGCCAAACACCCAAATAAAATTAAGGAAATAGGTCAAAAATACGGAATTTGGCTCAAGAGACCTCTCACTTTCTCCAAAAATCATACCTAATCAAAACTAGGGGATGGAGTTCTTCAAAAATTGTTTGATTGTATGTTATGGCTCCCAGGGAATCTAGAGGCTGAGTCTGGTAGGTATGTTTACAGTCATGACAGTGTTTGGAAGGCACCCTTTTGAGTAAAAGGAAAGAGACTTGGAAGAGGAAGGCGCCACTGAGAGGCATGGTGGTGGAAAAAAGAGAGCAAATCAGGGGATGTAAGGGTCCCATCACACACACACACACACACGCACACACGCAAGGCGCTATGTGTTTACAGAGTTGCATTTAACTACCAGCAGGACGCGTCCCTAGAATGTCAACCTTTCTTTAGAAATGCTTCTAATTGTTGGTCCAGAAAACACAAATGAGTACAAATTAAAATAAATGGGAAAAGTCAAGCATCACCCATAAAAGGAAACAGTAAGAGTGAAACAGAAGAAGATCATCAATATTAATTAGCTAATAAAAACACTAGCCAAACATCCGACCACAAAGGGGAGAGCATTTCTAACACAGTATATCAAAACTAATTAATTATAATTAAGTAAGCAATGAAAGATAGGGCAGGGTACCAGAAATTCAAAAACTTAGGATAGAAATACATATATATATTTTTAAAGTTGTGAAATAAGAGTTGACAGCACACCATCACCTTCGTCCAATGTTTGATCTTGGGACTGTCTAGGGAGGGACAATGACTTTGAGCAGGACTGAAATTCTCACCAGGTCAAATCTAGGTCTGATTTGAACTTACCACTTGTAAGACTGCCCAAAGCCCTTTGCTACCCCAGCCCCCCTCTGAGAGTCTCCAATGTCCCCCTTGTTAAAAGATACCCCCAGTCCTGGGATTACCTCTTGAAAATTCTGAATTCTATACTATGGTCAGTAATTTTCCACTATTTCATTAACTATTTGAAACTTGAAAGAAAAATTATTTTATCCTTATCTGAGGATATGCTTTGACTCATTTTAGAGAGAGGAAGGGGGAGAGAGAGAGGGAGAGTCATTGATCTCCCCGACTGGGGACTGAACCTGCAACCAAGGTGTGCGCCCTGACTGGGAGCCAAACCCGCGGACTCTTTGGTGTACGGGACAGTGCTCCGACCGACTGAATATTTCTAAAACACATTTTTGTCCAGCTCCTTAACAATTGTTTTCAGAGGAGTGTGCTTCTGAGATTGCTAAGTTCACTCTTACCAGAGGACAGAGATCGCTCCTGGTCCCACTCCAGTCTTTTTGATAAAGTGCGTCTGATTCATTGCAGCTCCGTCTTCACTCTCCAGTATAAACACCCCCTTTTCCAAAAGCAAAGATGTTGGGCCCCATAAAAGCTGGCGAGGGACCCACGAGTCTTCAACAAACACAGAGTTTAAGATGCAATTAAAGACGACTGCAGCAGTAGCAACCAATTAACCCCAAATAACCCAAAATATCACCGACTGGCCTGTAAAGCTAACGCAAGGCAAGTATTCATTGTCAAGCAATAGGGTATTATTATGGACAAAGTTTAAGCCCAGCGATATACAAATATGATCTCCGCAAAACAATGAGTTCTGTTCTCATCTTTGAAAAGCACCTGAAACACTCCTAGAGTTCAGGGCCTTTGAATGGCTTCTGGTGGTTTAACTCTACTCTGTTCTAAATGAACTCAATTAAAGGAGACTATTAATTAATGGCATTGGTGCCATTTCATTGACAAGGAATTACCAGAACCAGGACAAGTCGGAGGAAAAGACAGTTTCCCCTCCAAGCAGCTGGTCACAGGGGAGGGTTCCCTCGAGAACCATGAAACTCTTTCATCTGAGGGCGCCCACCAGCAGGGCCCCCGGGAGCCCCCGGTGAGAGCCACTGATGGGGCCTCTTCCAAGCAAAGACGGGGGCCCAAGCTGACTCCACGCCCTGTGGGTGCCGAGGCTGGAAAAGGGAACAGAGTGGAGAAAGCAGAGAAAATACTGCTTTAAAAAAAGGAGGGGGGCCAACAATATCAGGCCTGACCCTCCTGCAATCGGCAAGCTCTTAAATATTATTCAATTCTAGAACCAGTGTTCAGAAACGATTACCTATGACACGTATGACTGCTCTGCCTACACTTATTTACTCACTGTTTGTCTGAACCAGGCCCGGGCTGCAGGCTCGATCCCCAGTCGGGGGCTTGCAGGAGGCAGCCGATCCATGACTCTCATCATTGCTGTTTCTGTCTCCCTCTCCCTCTCTCCCTTTCTCTCTCTGAAACCAATAAAAACATATATTTTTTTAAAAAAGTGTTATTTTCATACGTTGAATTAATTCAGCAAAATTCTGAAAAAAATCGTCACATTAAAAAAGAATAGTCTGTGTTGTTGTTACGTTAGAATACACAATATTTTATAAATAATTTTATAATTACATCATCCAACGCCAGAGCCGCAAAATAAACAACAGAGTGCTACTTGAGACGTGATCAAGGTATTTCATTTCTTCAGCAGATCATTCTTTGGTAAAAAACGCAAACAGAGGGACAAAACTCCCGTACGGTATCCATCCAGGCTTAGATCTCAGTTATTGGGGTACCGGCATAACCCCATTAAGCGTCACTGCGCGGTGCGTGGATCCACTCGCCAGGCAGTGTCCACGCACAGCGCAGAGTGTCTCCCAGCGTCACCTCCCCAGCCATTTTCATCGGCTCCCACGGCCAGCGGCCTGCGATCTCTGATTGTCGCCTATGAGCTCCACCTGCAAGGGGTTCTCAGCAATCGTCTGACTCAGGGGCGGAAAGGTCACAGCAGAAAAACATGCATTTAGGATGGAGACGCGTTTTCAGTGTCGGCACCGCCTCAGCCTCCACCAGGCAACCAACCCGTGTCCGCAAGCACACGCCGCAGTTTCCAAATTCTGGTTTCCCCAGTGGAATGCATGCGGTTTATCTTTTTACACGTAACTGTTCGTTTGTTTTTTTTCTTTTTAAATTAATTCTTTTCTGAAGACAGCCAGTGGTGGCTATTTTAGAAGTCCCATTTCATCCTTGGTTTCTCATTTTCAGACAGTTGCTCCATAGTAAGATGTCCATTTGCACAATGGAAGGAAAGGAAATTTCTCTGCAGATTAGAGAGGACAAGGGTTCGCGTTCCAAGGCCAGTGCCTGGGGCCTGGGAATCCTCGCAGGCTCTGCTGGGAGCAGCTGGGACTAGTCTCTGGGCTTAAATTCCCCTCCACCGAGTCAGTCTTGCAGAATCCCGCTGAGTCACTGCAAGTCTGAAAAACAAAGCGGAGACACAAAACCTTTAAATTAATTGCCTGGTGCTCTCCGAGGGCTGCTCTCCAGATCTCTTTTCTGAGCAGTAACTCACACCTGTGTGTGTGCAAAACGATGCAGGGTTTTCTTATGTCTATTTGCCATTTTTATTTTTTTCATTACGTGTTTGTTCATACCTTTGATTAACTTTTCTTCTTTTTGGTAATGGTTATTTTTCCTGAGTCTCCTGCATTCAACAAATATTCTCCAGGGCCGATATTGTACAAGGCGGTATCTTAGGAACAGAGAACAAAAAGAGTGAATTTTTTTGCGCTTGCCGTATTTATAATTTTCAGGAATGCTACAACGGTTTCTTTTCCAGTTTGACATCTGACATCTCAATAGTGTCCATGCCAGTTTTACACTTGATCTTAGAGCCAAAAGGCCAAGAAGCGGTAATTTCAGGGAGAAATTTTATAATATTTATGCCGTCAAATAAATAAGAACGTTTTAGATTGCAAGTTCTTGTCATAATAAAATTTTCTTTACCATGAATTGTATTTAGCTACGTATGTATATTTTATTTTGTATGCACTGATGTTTTCTTTTAAAATATTTAATTAATTTAAAATGTATTGTAGTATACGGTATGAGACAGGTCTAGAACTTTTTTAATTGTTAAACATCACAATGCACTGATTATCTTTATAATTTGTATGTCTCCTATAATTAAAATGAGATCTTCGGATTTATATATAGGTACTTATTTGTGTTATATACTTTTAATCTACACTTATATGTTTATATGTGCTTTTTCCTTAGGCTTCACATTTAGTTCTTTTTTTTTTTTTTAATTTTAGCAATTCATGATGTAATGAATACCTGTATACATTCTCTTTTTACACATTCAAGGTTTATAGGTAAAGCAGAAATCCTTCACTACCATTTCTGGTTCCATCCCCTTGTGTGTATTAAACAAACATTAAATAATACGTAATTTACCCTGTGCCAGTCCCGCTCTAAAAATTTTACGAGCAGTAGCTTATTTAACCTTCGGAGATGCCTTTACCACGTAGGTGCAATTACTAACCTGATTGTACAGGTACAGTTACCGTGGCAGAGAGAGGTGCAATGACTTGTTCAAGGTCACACTGCTGGAAAGCCGCAAGGTGCGTACATACGCCCGGGCTTTCTGCCTCCGGGGCCGCACTCCCTCGGTTTGCCAGGCCCTGGTGGTAGTTAGAGGCACCTGAGGGGAACAGCAGAACGCGGAGATGAAGTAGAATATAGCAGGTTGCTTCACCCCAGTTCCTTACATCTCTGTGTCTTGCAGGCACTCAGCTCCTCAGCGCCCGGCCTCCCTCTCCACCCACCGTGCCTGCCAACGGTTGTTTCTGTAGGGTAGCCAGGGTCAAGGTGCCCTCTCCTTCCCATCAGGAACTTCCTACGACCCCAATTCCCAGCAATAAAGCTGGAGTTTGCGCAGGAAGCCGTGCCATCTGCGACTGGGACTCTCACCACCAAGAGAGGCCAGAGCTGAAACAGTCTGTAGCCCTGGGCCCTGGGACTTAGCATTTTCATTCCCTTTTTAGACTCAAGACACGCAACAGGACACCGCGGGGGACTGCGTGCTATTTAGACATGAAACCCGATCGTGGACATTTCCAGTGAGAGGAGAGAGAGATCCTTCTTTGGGGGAACGGACCCAGGTACTGACCAGGCGTCGGCAAAGGGCCGGAGGGTCCGTTTCCACGAAGCCTTCGATTCTCCGTCGGGAGGGAGGGTCCTTAAGGCGGCCGCGCGTGGGAAGCGAAGCCGCAGGTGGCTCCCGGGCAGCGGCTGAGCGGCTGTCGCCCCTCGCAGGTGGGTGACCAGGCAGAGGAAACGTCAAGAATCAGGACGGGTTTGTGGCATGACCCTGCCCCGGGAGAAAGGCCATGCCGCGCATCAGGACCGCTGCACCCCGCGGTGCATGTCACACTGGACGCGGGACACTGTGAGGAAGGGCCTGCTCCTCGCACGGCTCCATCTGAGACACGGGGTGACCGGGGACACGGGAGGGAACCGCAGTCGATAAGCTGAGAGCAACGTAAAACACACCTTTTTACGTTCTGCAATAGCCCCTCCTAAGCCACAAAGGTCAGATTTACTGGAAAACTGTGGAGGGCCCGAGGGGGGCTGACCTGGAGGACCCCCTGCTCCTAGGAAGGCCATCCGCACACCTGCGAAATGCATCGTTTATGCCCCGTTTCGCACCCCGGGCTCATTTCAGAGACTGTTGACCGATGCCAGGCTTCTCTCTAAAAGAGGCAGTTTTCTCCCAGAAGAGGCAGGACATGTGTTTGTTCCAAGGAACTGAATTAAGGGACTTGGGAAGAAAGAAGTTGCAGAATCGGGGTCCTGCGCGGCCCAGAATAGTAATTGCTCCGTGCGGCTTTGTTAAGTGGAGCTTTCCAGTGCACCCAGGGCTGCGAAACCCCACATCAGGGCACCTCTACGTATCTCCGTGCAGATCATTCTGTTCCTATTACAGGATGGCTTTCTCTTAATTAAGGGGGGTAACGATTCATTGTGATAAATTTATGTTCCACTCCCATCTCACCCCCAGGACATTTTCCTGTTTCTATTTTCGGCCTATAGCTGGGTTCCCATCCTGATTTTCTTTTGTTTTGCATTTTAAAGGGCTGGTTAGGCTTGAAGATTTCCTATTAAGTTTTATTATTTGGGGACACACCCTAGGGGAAGTCAGAGGCAGAGGTGAGAGCGAGGTTTCCAGGAGCTGGAATTGCAGGAGGCCCCCCAACAGCTGGAAAAGACAAGGGCTAGTGTCCCCCCCAAGAGCCTCTGCAGGGCATTCGGGGGGCCTGCCTGCCCCGTGATTCTCATTTCTTACTTCTGGCCTCCAGAAATGTGAGCAAATAAATGCAAATTGCTTTAAGCACAGAGCTGGCTGAAATTTGTTACAACAGCCACAGGAAAATAATAGTTACTAATTCATATGAATAGGAGCTGTGCTCTGAATGCAAGCAAATAAAAACTGTAGAAAGAATCACACCGACTGAGTCAAGATGCTGGGAAAGAAAGAAATGAAGCTGAGGACCCGAGGGATGGGGGGGGGGGGGGTTCACGTCTCAGAGAGTAATTTGGCTACAGCATTAAGGATGCGCTAATTTGCATATGGCGAAAGGAAAATTAATTTCCAGGGTTTTCCTACTATCACGCATAAACACTCCATTATCACTTAAAAAACACAAGTGCAACGAATGCAGTCATTGAAGGGAATGGAGAATTATTAATATACTTTAAAAATTTGCTAAAATCGTTGCTGTGTAGCCACATGAGTCGCTCGTGGTCTCCAAAGTTTTCTTGATATAAAGGGAGACCATGAAGGAAGTCGCTAAAAAGGACATGGGTAAATACCTATGATGTTATCATATTGTAATATTTTAAATATATAGTTAGTTTTTTAAAAAATATATATGTTTTTGCTCTGGCCGGTTTGGCTCAGTGGTTGGAGCGTCGGCCTGGGGACTGAAAGGTCCCGGGTTCGATTCCAGCCAAGGGCACGTACCTCGGTCGCAGGCTCCATCCCTGGGCGGGAGGCAACCAGGCGATGTGTCTCTCTCACATCGGTGTTTCTCTCTCTCTCTCTCTCTCTCCCCTTCTCCTTTGTCTGAAAAGCAATGGAAAAAGTATCCTCCAGTGAGGATTTAAAAAAATTGTGTTTATCGATTCCAGAGAGAGAGGAAGGGAGAGAGAACCATGGATCGGCTGCCTCCTGCAGGCCCCCTACAGGGGATCGAGTCCACAACCGGGTCGTGTGCCCAGAGAACCGAACAGGTGCCCTCTTAGTGCGTCAGACGAGGCCCGGCCAACTAATGTGTCCTCAAGGGACTGGGACCGGCTCCTATCGTATCACCCGCCCTGCAGGTTACTGCCTAGAACAAATTCCGTATTCAGCATAATTCCTGATAGTGATGATCGTGGGAGTAACGAAGTCAGCTGACGTGGAAACAGTGTGTAAATTATATACGTACCAACACTGTGACATAACTGACGCTAACATTAATTAATGAAATTAATGATTCGTTAAATCAAATCAAATGCCTTTACAAATCCGGGTACAATGCACATAGGCTTGTTCATATTAAAGGCGGTTTAGATGACGTACATTAATAACCTTCTACCCGTTTACCTATTCGGCTTTAGTTTCTATCTCTAGAAATTAAACATAAAGATAATGAAATTCAACCATGTGTGTACGGAAACAATATAGTTTTTATTTTGGTAAGTCACATTTACAAGGTGGCCTTTAATCATGAAGCCCTAGGTCCTCAGTCCAGGGACAACGGGGAGCTGTGTCATTCTAACCACACGGCTTTTATCTCTGGGCCTGACGTCGTTCATTTTATTTTATTTTTTAGCCCGGCGAGTGAGGAAGAAATCCGAGTGCAAGGAAGGACAAGCTACCGTGTCCCGGGGACCCCACGCGGAGAAGGGCCCCTGGCTGGCTGAAAGGGCTGCTGTCACCGTCTCGAAATTCTCAGCAAGGTCGTGCACCTTCATTTGCATCGAACCCCGCGAATTACGGGGCTGGCTCTGAGAGAGGGAGCCAAGCACCCCCCCCCCCCGCTTTTCACCTCCCGGCGCGGTGGCAAGACCGCAAGGTAGGCCGCGGTCGCTGTGCTGAGCTGGCATCTGCCCTGCACGGAGCTGACGGAGGCTCCCGCGGAAGCATTGCAGCAAAAACGGTTTTAGGCCGTAAGAAGGTTTTCACTTCTGGATAATACTCTTGCAAAAATAACTATTCGGGTCCTGCTAAGTTACCAAACACAAGAAGCCTTTCCGTACTTTGTAAATGGTGAATTTTGTAAATTGCACACGTTGTGCCCGTTGCTGTAAAAGTGCGTTCGCGTAGTTACGTGTTCAATTGGAAGACGCACTGGGGAAACGGGAGGCACCGGGGTGTTATCACCCTCTGAGATGAAAGCTGAAAAGAAATTTTAAAATGACTTAAAATGGAACGGCTAGGAAAAAAAAGACATGCGTCGGGTCCTGTCTTAGTCGCGGTGTAGGCTGGGGACGCAGGATCTGCTCAGCGCGTTCGCTTTAGGAACAGCTGGGCCCTTCCAGCTCGAAGCCCGGCCTTGCAGGGAGCTGGGCTCTGGCCTTGGCGCACAGGGCGGAGGGAAGGGACGGCGGCCTGGGCCCCGCTCATCTCCAGCGCGGGCCTTGGGAGCTGCCGGCAGGATTCCCACCCACGTTTCAGCGGAGAGGACAGGCCCCGGGCCACACTTACCCACGAGGGACGGAGGGAAAGGCCACCGAGCCGGGAGCTTCATACCTAAGGAAAGGGGTGAGTTTGAGGGAGCCAACTGCAGACAGCTGCAGTACCTCTGGGAGGCGTTATTGAAAAGCTGAGGGTTTTGCTTGACAATGATTTGTACCTAAGAAGCTTCTGGAATGTCCTAGGGATTATAAATTCTAAAACAGCTTTTATTTAGAACAGATGTAGAGTTTCAGAAAAATTATACGGATAGGAAAGTGTCTCTAATGCCCCGCTACCAGTTCCCCCTATGGTTAAAATTGTATATCACTGTGGTGCCTTTGTTACAATTAATAAATACCGCGACATTATTATTAACTGAAGTCTCTCCTTTATTAAGATGCCTTAGTTTTTAACTAATGACTTTGCTGCTGGTGGTACTGCGGTAAATTAAATCGTAGAAACCTGTTGTATGTTTTCCCTCCCTCTTTCCCTTTTTAAAAAACACACCCAGTCTAATATTAAATACTAGTTTGGTATGAAATAAATACTTTGGAAGAAGACAGGGAAATAGCCAAGGGCTGGATTAAGAAAGGAATTACATGCCAATTAAAGCTAGTTCCCTGTTCAGTAAAGAGATGCGTAACATTTCCATTTTAATAGGTTTATAATTTAAAAGTTCACGTTGGTGACTGTGGGGGAATGGACTGGAAAAATGTCAAGGGAAATTAGAGAAAAAAGATGAATTGTGGGTTTCCAGCAACACAGTAGACTCGCCAGTTTTTTAAAAAGGCTCCCTAATTAGCAAACTTTTGAAGACCCCTTCCGCACTGTTTTATGCCCATAATAATGCTGGTTGGAGGGAGAGTCAAGTTAGAAACCTGCGGTGAGGATTACCTGGTAATCCAACTCCGCAGATACTCAATTAATCAAGTATTACGTAGCGTCACTATTATCTGATAGTTACATCACATAATCATAGAGTGAAATGGTACTTTGGTCATTAAACGGTTAGTCCGCCTGCCAGGACATGAGATCATTTCAACTGTGGAATTTTTGCTTCCGATTGAGTTTCATTTATATGTTCTAATTTACCACATGTCCTCAATATCAAATAATTGGACATGGATATTCTAATTCATAAGCAATTCATAGTTCATTAAAATAGCTGATGCCGCCTTCATGCAAAAGAAATGGAGATACAAAATTTTCCAGCTGACATGTATTTACCAAATATTGAAATATTAAGGGGTGATTGAATTACAATTTACATTTCTATCTCTAGGAAAGCCTGGAGATAGAAACAAATATAAGTCTGATTATGTAGGTGGAGGGGAGGAAAGGAGGTGTCAACAGCGGTAGAATAGTAGACAGTAAATGGACGTGGCAAAATGTCAGCTCTCGGGTTTTAAAAATTCAGTCAATTATACTATTATAGCCTAAGAATACCACAGCTTAGCATCTGCGACTCTGTGGCTTCAAATTATAAATACCGTATCTATGACCGGAGGGAAATGCAATTTTGTGAAAGGATTATTATTCTAATTAAATGATCCAGGCACCAAATCAGAATGAGATTGTTATCACAGCTTCTCTCAGCTTGATTTATTTAATATGTTGTTTGTCAATGGTCACACTGATCTGGGAGACCTGTCCGTAGCTTAAAATCTTAAGCCAAGTTTATTATTTAAAGTTGTATTTTCCACTAGGTTTCCAAAGCTCTCCAACTTTCTTTCCAGTGGCTTCCTATCTTCTATAACTCCCATCAAATGCCCTGTCTTTTAAAAACATGATTTTACATATGCGTCTCTCAACCTTTGGCTCTAAATAAGATTTTGACGGTAAAGTCATTTTTGTCAGGCCCCAGCTGGTGTGGCCCAGCGGATCGAGCAAGGTCCTGTGCACCGAGAGGTCTCGGGTTCAAGCTCGGTCGGGGCACGTGCCCAAGTTTCGGGCTCGAGTCCCAGCAGGGGGCGTGCAGGAGGCGCCTGATCGATGCTTCTCTCCCATCGATGTTTCTCTCCCTCTCCCTCTCCCTTCCTCTCTCTCCAAAATCAATAAAAACATTTTAAAAATTATCAAATTCCTAATGCAATAAAAAGCAAAATTGTCTGCATAGACCCCCCCCAGCTCAAGAAAAGTAAAATGCTTCCCCCCGGACACAGACACGCTGTACTGAGCTAGATTATACTGTCTATTGCTGATTGGACATGATTTAATACCTGGTAATACATGAGAAATAAAAATAAAAAACCATGCATTGATCATGTATCCTTTACGTTTCTACAGCACTTTAGGATTTGCTTGGTATGTTGACTTACATTGTATTTGTGGTGCCTCGGACACAACATTCAGAGCAAAGCTTTCATATTTCTTCTCTGTTTCAGGGGGAAAGCAGACTGGGTCAGAAAGGTCATGCTGACAGTGTCACCGAGGCCGCTGGGACTCAGATAGTTAGAGCCTGTCCCGTGGGACTGTTGTGCCAACGCAAGAGGTCCCAGGATGGAAGCCTGGTTAGGTGCTTTCTTACCTGTGGCTGTCGGATCTTCTCTCGTAAACCGGTCAGGGCAGAGTGAGCTGAGCGCAGCAGACAATGTCCTCAAGTTCCAGGGAATGACTGCCGTTCGGCGTCCAGTGGTGACCTGGGTCACCAAGGCTCTTCTGGAAAGAATCCTGGTGGCAATTCTGAATTTTCCAGAAAAGCCCGTGTGGGAACCTTGGTCTTTCAACTTCTCGGTTTGTGACCTCGGGGAACTGGACAAACCACTCTGAGCCTGTTTGTCCCTCGCCAAGAAAACGGGAAGAACAGTCCATAACCTAGTGCTGTTGTTAGAATCAAATGAAGGGACACGTGATGTAACGTCAGAAAGGTGATGTTTAAGAATTGTATATATATATATTTTCTATTGAATTATCTATAAGAGACCCAAAACAACAGAAGCACAGAGCTTGGCTTATTGAACTGAATACCTATGTGTTGCTGGAACAGTCTACTTGCTGGTAAAGTGCCTTGGAAATAAAAACAAACACCTCAAGAATCCAGAATGTCTGTGTGATGTTTTTGTCATCGGTCTCATTCACGTCACGGGCTCCTTTGTGACCTGAAAACTGACCTGATGACCTCACCGGGAAAGCTGGGCTGGGGGAGCATTCATTTAAATTATAAGAAACGCTTATGAAATATTTAGACGAGAGCTTAGTGATAAATATCATAACCATGCCTGCCAGATACATTCATATATCTAAACAAAAACGCATTTTAAATTCACAGGGAAAAATACTAATTATATATCTAATATCACACCGTGGGTAATACGGGAGATAAGCTTCAATTTCAAACCAAAAATTTAAACTAAAATTAGTTTTATGTTGAAAGAGTTCTCTTTTCAAAATATGTTTTAGACAGAAAAACAAAAATATGTTTCAGAGAGAGAAAAAAAGTTTATATCAATTCTTTGACTATTTATTTTATACCAACACATTACTACTTGTGAATTCTAGATGTTATGTAAATGACATGGATAAAATGCTGGAATAACTAGGTTTCCAGTAAATGAAATGAAAATGATTGTGCAGAGTATACTGATCACTGATTATTAGAATTTAGAAAGAGCATGACTAAGCAGGTTGCTAAAAAGTTAAGGGTTGACTTTCTCTGCGATGTGCTCGCAATCACATTTTTCTGAATGTTTCCCGAAATGTTCTGCTCCTTGGCTGGGAAATGGTTCACCTGCGTATTATAACAACGGCGGTGGCTCCCGGAATGGTTGCTAAGTACAGGTAATAACATGTCAACTGCTTACCAAGCATTCTCCCTCCAGGCCACTGAGAGGGACCTTCAAATGTGCCCATTTCCAAAATCCTGGTGAACGTCCCCCAAGTTCTAACCAGCTACGTACCCGACTAGAACTCATTTCACGGCAAGAAAGGAATCCCACAGCACTTCTTTTTAATAACTGTTCAGCTACAAAATTTTATTGGTATCTTTTTGTATGTCCCCTCTAGAGGGTGTAATGCACAAAAGCATTGCCACGGAACATAGAAAATTACAAATGAAATTTATTGTAAAAAGTAGAATGTCTTCCAGGACGGGTGTCAGTATTTATTTCATTCATCAACCAACACTGCAGTATAACATATGCATGGTCAGCGAGCCCGTGTGGGTGGAAATTGCCATCCAACGCTACCGACGGATATAAGACAAAGATATTGAAAAGGACAATTGAAATGGTAACTCTTCCAAACAGAAACGGTTCCACAAGAGCACGGTAAAAACTCCTTCAAGGTCTCGGGGTTGTGCTTGACGGATGACCGGTTAGCTACACAGTTTGGTCGTGTCGTAGTCCACGGAGCTGGGCAGCCGGGCGCTGAAGGCCTGCAGGGCGGCCTGGATCCGCACCACCTCGCTGGTGGACAGCTTGAGTCTGTGGCGGAGCAGGCACGAGAAGAGGTCCAGGCGGCGCTGGCCGGGCGGGGACAGCTTGTTCACCCGGTCCCTGATCTCCAGCAGCTGCAGGAGCGCCGAGTCCTGCGAGCCCTGGGTGTAGGGGTAATCCAGCTGCAAGATCAGGTCCCGGATGGCCTCGGGGTCGAAGTGCATGCTATAGCCGAACACCTGGATGTTGTTGATCTTCATGTAGCCCAGGTTCCGGGCCGGGTCGATGAACTCCAGGGGCTCGTAGTACAGGCTCTCGTTGCCGTTGGGCCCGCTGGACTTGATGCGGCTCCGCAGGTAGATGTGCACCGTCTCGAAGAACGTCTTCCACTTGTTTCCCAGGGTCAGGGACCAGTTGTAACACTGCAGGGGCAGGTCGAGCCTAGTCCGCTCCCAGTCGGGGAAGCTGTTCTCGCTGATGGGCATGAACCAGCTCTCGGAGTGGCTGCCTCCGAAGGGGTTGATGTACACGGCCAACACGGGCTCCAGGGTGCTGTTTTTCGTTAAGCAGATCTGCAGCGAGAGGCCCAGGATCATGTGGACCAGGCTGGACTTGTACTTGTTGCTCTTCAAGGTCAGGAGCATCCTCTTGCGCCAGGAGGGGTCGAACCAGCTGTTGAGGCGCATGTCGTTGCTGATGAAGATGGCGTGGACCTCGATGCGCCGGTCGGTCCTCTGCAGCAGGTACTTCATCTCCAGGTCCTGCAGGTCCGTCTCGAAGCCGATGTAGTGGTCGGTGGACTCGGCCACCTCGGGCTTGCACAGGCCCTGGCTCAGCATGTAGCCCGCGTTGCAGGCGCCGCAGCGGGTGCGGTTGTCGGGGGCGCAGGACAGGCAGGCGGCCGCGTCGCCCACGGGGCAGGGCAGGGGCGCCGCGCACCCCACCTGGTCGTTGGGGCAGGTGCACGAGCGCGTCTCCTCCGAGAAGCTGCCCAGGAGCCCGTTCTCGTTGCAGTAGAGGAAGGACTGGATGCGGGCGAGCCAGTAGGCGGACGACCTAGGGGCACAAAGCAGAGGGGATGGTGAACGCGGGCGGGGCGGGGCGGGGCCGGGCGGGGCGCAGGCGAACTCCGCTCTCCCTCCTTCAGGTCGCCGCCAGCCAGCTGGCTGACTGAGGTCAAAGATCCACACACGAAAGGAGAAAAAACTCCATGCACTGTGCTAGCTCATCATAGAAAAAATATAAACGTATATTTGTATCACAGACAAATTATATATATTTATATGTGTTACATGACATAATATATAATATATGTAACATATAATCACGTTATATAGTATATATTTCATAATACAGTATATAGTATATATAGGGTGTTCCCCAATAAATGTATACACGCTCTAACAGCTGATAACTCACTTAATTTTCACTCCTTTTCAGGTTTAACTGATTTGAAATAATGGGTGAAGCCAGAGTAATCTTTGAACAAAGCAAATGTATCCTAAAGTGCCACTAGGCTTTTATTAGGGGGACACATAAATGACGACATTTATGGTACAAAACCGGCAACAGTCGACGCATCGCGGGCGCGCAAATTCCGAAGGAAATGATTCCTGATGTCGGCGCTCCCATCGCTCGGCGCGATCAGCAGGGCCTGGGCCAGGACCGTCATCGGTTTGAAATCAGGCGTTGAGAGAAAAAAATTATTCATTTCTGTAGATTCTTTTAAATCTTGAAAAGGAACTGTATGCTAATAAACACTGACATTATAATCATTCAAAGTGTGTCTACATTTTGGGGGGACCCCATGTATATAATGCATGTTTTTCTTTCATCACCCCACAAGATTAGCTACGGACAATTCCTTCCTCTCACCGTATGCTTGGAAGCTGACGGTGAATACAGTTGGGTCGGTGATTGCTATGAAAAGACATCCAACACCAGGAAACAAAAGTGGTTTTATCACAAAATATCTAGAGGAGAGTTGGGGCAGATAGACAATGACTGTTCATTCACTCACCCTCAGCTTCACAGAGCCCTCAAGTGGCAGGACGCCCTAAGCAGAAAATTAAAAAAAAAATGCAAAAAAAACACAAACGACTCCAAATTGCCAATCAATGGATTTAAGTCCTAGGGTTTTTATCAACATTGAAAGAACAAGTACCTACTGAGAGGAAAAATATTATTAAAACACGTTTGATTTTATACTTACAGGCTGCTCGAGGAAATTGTTGAAAAGACCTCGTTAAAACCAGCTCCGAGTTCTTTTAATAAGGGGTTAAGTGTGTTAGCTTAATGCGTTTGATTAGAATCGTTAACGACTTTTCCTCCTGTCTTCCCCGGGAATCCGGCTGATCACGATGCAAACTGAGGACGTTGTTTTTCTGTTTCTCTGCATCACTCAGACTCTCCGGGTGCGTTTAAAAATCTCAGGAGGAGGAGGGCAGGAAGGACTGGGGCCTGTGGCTCCCGAGGCTTGTCTGTCTGCGTCGTCGTGATGTCCTCCCTCCCGGCTGGCGGGTCGTGGGAAGGGAGGGCCAGTCCCGTAACCCACACTGCCTTCTGCTGCGACAGGGTCCGGCTCAGCCGCTCGCAGGTGCGTGGCTCGGAGCGGGCGCAAAGCTCGCACCTGCCGGCGGAGTCCGTGCGCCTCTCCCGTGTTCGGCAGGGAGGACGTGTGCGGTTTTCTGCAAAAGGTGCCCGCTGTTGTGCTCAACCCTTTGGACCTCTCAGAGAATCTGCACGTGCTGAACGCAGGTCGTAATCTGAGTGAATGATCACTGACTACAGCTGAAGGTACTCGGAACAATAGCTGAGCTATAGTATATTTGAAATATATCATATGTTTATTTTTGGTCCCAGCCTACCCGCCCCTCGCAAGGTAACAATTTTTTTTTTTTTTAGACTGACTCTTCCCTGTTTCCCCAAATTAAGTAAACTGAACAGCCCTTTATTCCCACTCCTACCTACACTTAGTTAGTTTTCTTCACAGTGCCCCTTTCCACTCAGAATTTTATATTATTGTGTGCTTAGTTGCTTACGCTCCATTTATCCCATTAAATACAATATCCAGCTTGTCAAACCCAGTATATTTTGTTTATAGCTATAGATCCAGAGCCCAGTAGGGTTCCCGGAGATTGCTGCCCTTCAATAGTTACTGACTATTGCATCTAAGGCACAGATGAATTTGGATGAACTGCAGGGGCGGGGTTCCTTTCTTCTGCCAAGGGCCATTTGGATATTTATAACATCATTCGAGGGCCGTACAAAATTATCAACTTAAAAATTAGCCATGAAAAAAAGTTCCTGGATTTATTGAATTTTGAGTCCTGCCTGCGGCTGCGGTGGCAGGGCCGGGCCCAATGATTTCGCGGGCCTTATACAGCCCAGAAGCCGGACGGTCCCCATTCCTGAATTCCAGGAACATCTAATCAGTGCGTGCATCTCAAAGTGAAATTTATAGCCCTAAAATACACATTTAACACAGTCGTGAAGACCTAGCTCCCAGGTTCCTTCCTTCCTTCCTCCCTCCCTTCCTTCCTTCCTTCCTTCCTTCCTTCCTTCCTTCCTTCCTTCCTTCCTTCCTTCCTTCCTCCCTCCCTCCCTCCCTCCCTCCCTCCCTTCCATGTCCCTCCCTCCCTTCCACCCTTTCTCTCTCCAGTTCTATTTAAGTCCACCTAGTATCAAGAATATAAAGTATATCCTATCTGGATTGAAAATCATATTTTCTTCCCCGAAACCAAAGCATACATTCCCCAGCCAATTCGTCGCCCCCGCGCTGGAAGCTCTGATCGTGTTTCCGAATCACACGCACAAACAACGGCCGGAGGCAGAGCTCACAGAACTCGGTCGCCGCAGGCAGAAGCGCTCAGACACTTCTTGAGAGAAGCAGCGGCTTTCCGCTCCCGGCCCTTCTCAGCCCCTGCAGGTGCCTCGCTGGGGGAATGGGTTTCGGTTTTGTGCGTTTAAGCTCCTCACGGGTGAACGCCGATGGTGGCCACGGTCACTGTCACAGCCCCGGGGCCTTTGGACGGAGGGGCTAGCCTGTGGATGTCCTTCCTTTGCTGCTTCTGGTCCTTGTGACTATTTTACTGTATTTCACAAGGAGGGAACAGATTTTTCAAGGAAAAAGAAATACAATAACCAGTCTTTTTTTTTTTTTTTTTTGACTCCTTGTAAAAATTTGGTCAAAAATAGAAGACGGAGCAGACTTCAGGATTATATGTGGGTTTTTCGCTTACCCAAAGGATCACGAAGTTGTATTCTTTTCTCACGAAGTAAAATTTAGCTTTTAAAAAATTTTTAAACTCCACAAGATTTTCAGAAAAAGAGCTTCACAACTGAAGAGAAACAGCTTCAAAATTAGGCTGCATCAAGCATGTTCTCAAAACTGTTGCCTTTTATACCTAAATATTAAAACAAAATACTACACTTTTCTTCTCATATGTAACTGTTATTGACACAAACGAATGATATAAAGTTTAGGTTCCTGGGTGACACGAATGGGCATCGGTCTCTTTTTTGGAAGCCAAAAAAGTGAATTTTGTTTCACTTACCTTGTTATGTAAAATAGAAATAAAATATAGGTTGTTATAAGAATTAAAGCACAATTGAAGGAAAAACATTTATTTATTTATTCATTGTTTTAAAGAATAGTTCACTGGTTTTTAAAGAGAGAGGAAAGGAGAAGAGAGAAACATGGATGTGAGAGTGAAACGTGGACCAGCTGCCTCCCACGCGCCCCCTACTGGGCATCGGGCCTGCAACCCAGGGCTGTGCCCTGACCCAGGATTGAATTGGTGGCCTCTGGTCCACGGGACGCCACCCAACCGACTGAGCCACACCAGCCAGGGTGAAGGAAAAGCATTTAAAAGACTGCTCGTGCACAGAATAAATGCAAAATAAATAAAAAAGCTTATTATTATCAGCGTTATTACTATTGTCATCTTTTAAAGCAGTATCACTGGATGCACTTTATCACAAATGCCTTTTTATCCACAAGGTGGAAAATGTCTCTTTGTCTTCTGTAATTTATAGACTACATTTAACAGTACACTCAAGGCCTCTGAAACCCTCAGAAATCTGCGAAAACAAAACTGCTCGAGTCCAGGACGTATATTCTGCTATGTAAGGGTTTGCACTGAGGAATTCGAACATATGTTGATACAAAAACAATTACCTCTTCTCCCGGCTGAATCCTCTCTGAGCACTAATAATCTTATTTCAAAGGTCCTGTATTCCAACCTCCTGATCTTTTACTGCTCTCCAAATCTGTGCAACATGGCTCTGAATCGTAAATTCTAAATAATATCATAATTTCGGTATCTTTTTGAAGTTAAATATTATTCTTTTGGGTAGAGCATTTCATGTCAGCCTCCATAGATTTATTCTTCTCACGCCCTAATACTTTCAACTAAATACAAATTTGGGATTAAGCACCCACAGCCGTTTAAAAAAAATCAAAAGCTGATTATTGGCTCAGTCACAGACAGATAATACCAAATAATATTCTGTCCCTCCCCCTCTCCCAACTCTGCTGCTCTGGCCGTCTCAGCCTGGCGATGTCTGAGTGTCATATGTAGAAATGAACACCCTGTTAATTTTTAAATGCTTTTAACCAAGATTTGTTTGTAATAAAATGAACAGGTCATTTTTTTGGTTATTAATTCGCTGTGATTTTTAACAAATTTTAGCGAACAGGCCATATGTTCGAAAAAACACTGTAGTGATTTCGCCGACATAAATAAATATTACATCTCTGTAACTATAGTCTACATATTTAAGCCCAAGAGCCACGGATCGTAAACAATGTTCGGGAAGCTTGGAAAGGTCCAAGGCCTGCTGGCTGATGTCCCCACGGCGCTGAGCCCACCCCAGCCGTGCGCATCTGCTCGCTCGCGGTGACTGGTGAACTCGGGCATTTGCGAGGCCAATTCAGCATTGATTTAAAATTATGGAAACACCTATAGAAAACTTTCCTGTGAAATTAAACTTTTCATGCACACTTAATTTTAATGACACAAACGTGTCTACATAATTAAAGACAGGTAAGCTAATTTGCTAATTTCTTAACATAGGCATCCAGAAAACCTACTTTATTCTACAGCAGACTTTCAGCTTTAGTGGACACACCCGCTTGCCCAAAAGAGTCCCTTATATTGGGGTTTTACTGTATTGCAATGGACTGAATTTTGCATCCACTGAGATTTCACGCTGGAATCCCATTTCCCAGTGGGACAGAATTAGGAATTAAGGCCTCTGGGGGCAATTAGGTAGAGAGGGTGGAGGCCTCATGAACTGGATTACTGCCCTTTAAGGGACGCACCGCCTGAGGCCACAGGAAGCGGTGCCACATGACTACCCGGGCAGAAGTAGATTCCTCCTTGCCCGGTGGCAGCTCAGCCAGTGGCAGAGCACCAGAGTCAGCCATATCCCGATAATGCAATTATTTCGGAAATGATGTCAAATTAATGTTGGGAGTATATGCTGTTTTCTTCGGTCATGAGGATTTATTCGAATTTCAAATAATAATAATAGGTCGGGACCTGAACTGATGTTGACACCCTTGAGGACTAGCATATCATGGATCCCTTGAGAGCAGCACCCGTAAGCCAAGCAGAACAGCCTCTATGCTTCAGGATGCTTTCTGTTTTTACCCTGGAAAGTCTAGAGAATCCATTTGCAAAAGCCAGTGACACAAAGTCAGTAAACCAACAAATACATGCTGAATATATGTATTTAAATACTCTTCCTCTTTCCATGAATGGAAAGTCGCTTTCTTGGTGTCCTCCTAACAGTCTGGACTTTTCTAAGGAAGGCCTTATTTCTTGCTTCAGTTTCTGTCCACGTACATCACTCCTGTAAACGCTCTGAAGTGTGTGCAGCCTCTTCGTGTTCCTCTAAATTGAAAACATGTCAGCGCCTTACGTTTGGTGAGAATCTTGCTGACGGACGCATTACAGAACCCGGAATGAAATCAAGCCCGAGACTTTCATCTCAGAATTCAGAGCACAGTTTTTCATGTTAAGAGAAAATGACGTAGTATGTTTCCTTCATTAAAGTATTTAAACAATTACGTCGAGCCCTTCTGTTTCTCCTGCTGTATTCATCATTTCATGTCCTTGTCTTCTGTTTCTTAAACCATCTTTGAACACGAAGGCAAGGGGCCTGCGGTTATACTGTCCTTTACCCTAGAGGTCACTCGCACAGGCCGAGGTGGCACAGACTGTGGGTATCAGCGTAAGGCTCCAAATAAACCGACTATTTCCATTGCCAAACAGCTGGTCCATTTAAATTATAAGCGGGGAAGAAAAGAAAATAAGCCAAATCTCTCACACAGCATTGTGCTCATTAATTAAATAAACCAAATATTTTTACTTGTTAGGATGCACATTTAGTAAGTTTTGACACAGAAATGGACTATCACACATTTAGAATGTCAAAAAGAGTCTTCCCCTTTTTCTACCAACTCTAGATTCTATGCTTCAACTATCAAAACGCCAGTCGGTTTTCTTTTATCAAGTCTTGAGATATTTGGGGGGAAAAATTCCACTTGGGAGATGCTGTAGAATAAAGCAGAATTGAAGGGCAAAGAGAAGGGTCAGTCTTTGAATATATTTCTCACCTATCGCTTGACAAATATTTCTGGATCCCGGCTTGCTGTAACATGCTCTGGGGCGGCACCCAGAGCCTATCCCCTGAACGGTGCACGGCTGATCCTGCCATCCAATATCAAAAAATCTCTCATTCTTTCATCAGTATCTGAGTTCGTTATTTCCAGTTTCTTATAGAGCAGGAGGCCCAGTGAAAGCAACTTCCATGCTTTTACATGATGTCAGAATAGAAATCAAGGTCAAACCTTCGAGACAGTCACACAGGAGCCCCCAAGAGAGGGGAGCCCTCAATGGTGAGTGCCCGACAGCTGAAGGAAAGTGGAGGGTTCTTCCTGTAGCTCTGTGTCTAAGAATATTCTGGAGAGATGCTAGGTGGCGGCAGACTGAGTGGAAGCTACACGGACACTCTCCCCGGACCAATCTGGATTCACAACTAAAACATAGGAAAACCAACTGAAGACGAGCTGGGTGCACCCTCCTCACCAAGGAGGAAGAGGGGAGGCCGCATAGAGACAGGTAGGGAGTGAGGGGGCACCAGAGGGCTGGCTGGGCCCCCCGGGCAGCAGCTGAAGGTCCGGAGGGAGATCTCAGCTGTGGGGGGGTCCCCACTGAGGACTCTGGGGCCTCAGCCCCTGGAGGGGCTCCCCAGCCCAGAGCACCAGAACCGAGAGAGGTGCCCATATAACATCTGGCTGTGAAAAGCAGCCGGGTTTCCGTCTGCCAGGGAGAGACGGCGGAAAATGCAGGCCCCTCTTCCAGAGCCAACACACAAAGCTTCGTGTGCAGCCCCTCACCCTGGACTGGAGCTGTGTGGGGCGAGTCTGGGTTGTGGGCTCTGGAGAGTGAGACCAGAGGACACCCGTCTGGATTCCTGGGCCGAGTCCTTCCCCCAGACCGTGGAGAACATCTTTCTCAGGCAGCGATTTTCAGCTTTTGCCCGAGGGGGGAAGCAATTGCCCCGCCCTGCTGGAGAGCCTCTCTCTGGGCCCAGAGGAGTTTTTACAGCCAGAGGCATGTTAAGAGACTAGTAACAACCAGGCGCCCCACCCTGTGGAGCTTCTACAGCCTAAGGCTCATTAAGAGAATGAGATTAATCGCCTGCAGGCAGAGGCAGACCTCAGAGTGCTTCAGGACCTGGGCCTTGGACGAGCAGGCTTTGGTGTGCATCTTGGTCCTGTCCAAAGGCACCCAGCCCCAGCAGAGGAGGCCTCAAGCCTAGGGTTGTTGATAGCACCCCTGTGTTCATAACAGTGCAATTCACAACAGCTAAGATCTGGAAACAGCCCAAGTGCCCGTCAGGAGATGGGTAAAAAAGCTGTGGCGCAGTCACATGGTGGAATACTATGCGGCTGTGAAAAAGAAGGACCTTTTATCCTTCGGCACAGCATGGAGGGAACCGGAGAGTATTATGCTGAGTGAAATGAGCCAGGCAGAGAAAGACAAATACCAAATGATCTCACTCATATGTGGAATCTAAGAAACAAAATAAACTGATGAACAAAGTGGATCCAGAGACATAGAAGCATGGAGCAGACTGAGGGGTCTCAGAGGGAAGGCGGGAGGGGGAGTGGGTGGGGAGAGGTCAATCAGGGAACTTAAATGTTAAGCAGAACCCATGGACTCAGACACTGGTCTGGGGAAGGCCTGGGGGGGGGTGGATGTGGGGTGGAGGGGATCAGTGGGAATAAAAAGGGGACATCTGTAATATTTTCAACAATAAATATAAAGAAACTTTAAAAAAATATTTGGGGAGGAAAAATGATAAAAAATGTTTTGCTTCGTGTCTCTACACATCAAATACAGCGGAGGAAACTGGTTTTCTTGGTTTCCTATCTGGCCTTCTTACCCATCAACAGGGACATGAGATTCAACGTAAACGAATATGCTTCCTCGAGGAATCCTTTACCTCAAAAAACTAATACACATTGAGGGAGTCGTGTGACGCTTTTTTCTTTTTTCCTGCTTAATTCACTCTTTTCTTACTGTTTTCCTTCCACACCACTGAGGGTAACCGCCATTCACAGCCACCTGTGTACTGTAAAGTCAGCAGAATAAAAGAAGTCCTTCCCTAAGGCTGCATCCGTCATTGCCTATGTGTGTTCATTTTTATCTACATGTCACAATAGATCCTGGCAGACTTAAATTTCTCCTCCGAGCAAATGTCATGTTGCTCCTGGAAAAAAAAAAAATACTAATTGAAAGTATCCGCCTTTCACTAATGCAGTTAAAAGCTACCGTCAATAGCTGAAAATTGATTGAAGCAGACAACGTCCCCTTTTAGGAGCAAAGGGTCCAACAAACGACGGGTTTTTCTGGCAGTGGGGACGCACAGGGCGCGGACAGGCTATGGCATGTCACACACACGAGAAAATGAGCTCTCCGAGTGGCATGTCAACATTAATTTTCATAGCTGTGTCACACCTCTAATCATAACCAATGGGTTAGACAAAAACACCTGCTGTCTCTTCTGAAAAATCTGTGTGACAAATGAAATCCGAGGTAGCATGACCACCAGCTAACGGGCGACCCGCCCTGGGGTAAGTGTCGTCAAGTGTCCCTGCAATGAGGGCCGTCGGTGCGAACTCCACATTCTAAAGGGACTAGGCACGATTCCGAATAAACACATTTCCATTACCCTCCTTAATGGATTTTCTGAGTCAGAAATGGAGTGAGGGAGATAAATACGAGTTTTTGTTTACAGAGTAGCTGCCTGAAGAGAAACTGAAGGGACCAGTTGAAGCTACTAAAGTGCAAGGCCCTTTGCATATGAGACGCCTGGGATTATGGTGCTCAGTGATTCTCGAAACTTCCACACACAAGGACAGATTCTTGTTTCCCTACAGGACCGTAAAACACAGGGACACGGTCATCCTCACAGTTATTTTCCAACTTAAAAAAGATTATTACTTCTTTAAATCAGGTGGTGGTGAAAAGAGAGCTGTTGCCACTAGTTTGGGTGTTTAAACTCCTACTCTATGCAAAACATACTTGAGCTTCTCAACATGATCCGTCCAATTCTTCCCTAATCTGATAGTTAGAACTGTCTCCTTGTTACTGGGGGTAAATTAATCTAAAAAGAAACATCTTGTTAGAGATTTTGCCTCTGTATCAATCTTTAAATGTTTACATTTTACAAATTTCCACAAAAATCTTATATTAGTCTAAAGTAAAATGCACACATAACGGTACATGTGATTTAATAAGTATTTACAAAGTTCCCACTTTATAAATAATTGTTTAAAGCCCCCAAAAGACATACTATCTCAGCTTAAAGAGCTTACATTCAATTCTTACTAATTTTTAATGTGTAACTATAAAATTTTCCAATGCACACAAACAGTAGAGGTCCCACCTGAAGTCCCAGGCATTCCTTAGCCAGCCTCAGCTCACAGAGCTGGTGTGCATTTCTATATGGACCTCAAAAATTAAAATGTCAGAAGGACATTAACTTACATGATCACAACTGCCATTACCACATAATGACATTAACTGTAATTTATTGACAGTAACAAATACCAAGGCCCTATTCCAATTTACCTGGAAAATGTAAAGTAATTCTTTTTAATTCTTAAAAATCAGGATCCAAAGAGAGTCTAGTCATTTCATTTGGTAGTTCTGTCCCTTAAGTCTCTTTCAGCCTTTCCTTCTTTGCTTAGCCCATGCTGTTGACTTTTTGAGGAAATGAGGCCAGTTTTGCAGAATATCCCACTGTCCAGATTTGACGGGGAGATTCCTTCTGGTGCCACTTGACCTGCTCAGCTATCCCTAATTAGTTACCTGGAGACCAGAAGGTGACGTCAAAGGTACAATTAGATCCAGGTGTATTGTGTTTGGGGAAAGAAGGCAGGGAGCAAGCTCACAAATGATTCCAAAAAGTTACTACTTTTTATATTTAAATTAATATTCTAGCCTCAAATCCTAGACACACACAGACACACTCACACAATCCATAAAGAACTCTGATTTCAAACCAAACTCTGTGATTGCCTGAAAAATATTCATAACAGAATAGACCAAACAGACTAAGTAAGCCCAATACTAGGCCGTTCTGTCTAACCCCACAGTTCTGTATCTTCCTTGCAAATAAGAAATAAAATGGTAAAGGATACAACTGGGGGTCGGCGGGTGTGGCTCAGTGGTTGAGCGGCAACCCTGGCACCGAGAGGTCAGGGCACCTGCCGGGGTTGGGGGCTCGACCCCCATAGGGGGCCTGCGGGAGGCAGCCGACCGATGTTTCTCTCTCATTGATGTTTCTCTCTCTCTACCCCTCTCCCTTCCTCTTTCTCTAAAAAGCAATAAAAATATATATATATATTTTTAAAATAATACAACTGGAACTAGGTAAAGAAATGGGTCGCGAGGGCCACAGCTGTTCACAGAGGGCCTTCAGCTGGGCTCTCGGAGAGACGAGAGAGAGGCGACGTTTAGCAGCTATTTTAGGCACTTTACCTAACACAGTCATTTAATTCTCACTTCTCCAGGGCAAATATTATTAATACTAGTTTTTACAGAGCAGATCACTAAGGCTCTGGGAGGTTGGGTCACTTTCCTGAGGTCATATAAGGGGTAAGTGGCAAATTAGGAATGTAAGGTTTTCTACTCCTTAAACATACCCTCAGAAGTAGATCCAGGAGCACAATTGCAGGAGAGACCCCTGCCCCAGACAGATTGCTCTATGCTTGTAATTCTTTCACCATAAAATAAAGTTCCTTGCATTGAGAAAAAAACCGAAACCTGCAATTCAAATGAGGTAATTATAAAATATATAGTACCAAGACTGCCTATTATAATTGAAAGTATCTGGTTATATTCCCAGCTTAACTACAAACCAATGCTAAGTTTTCCTTTAATTTCAGCCTTACAATAATTACTTTGTGCACAAGCAAGGATATTTTATTAACCAACCGGTGTTTATTATTTTAATTTTGAAACAGAGAAGTATCTTAATGAGAACTTAATTTTACCACAGCGGCTAATATTGACTGTCTGCTATGTTCCAGGTATGTTTCCAAACGCCTGGAAACACCTTTATTAACTCATTTAAGACTCAACATGAACCGGAGACAGGTACTAATGTCTTGTCCAGGCTGCAGAAGAGGAAAGTGAAGAGAGAAGAGATTTTGGAAATGGATGAGCTGGGATTTAAATTGGCAATATGACCCTCTCATGCCCTTCTTAATACTCCATTCCCATAAAACTAGCTTCTTTTTAAAGGCACAATAAAAGGTAATGGCACCTCCTTCAGGTAATTAAAACTTCAGTCGATTCTAAAAGACCCATCTGTATGTAAAAGTGCTCTAAGAACGCGTGCCAGTCCCGGGAAAGGGGAGGCGGGGAGCTGGGGGGAAAAAAAGCTTTAATAGAGAAACAGGCAAAACCTAAAGCTTCCATTCATTTGCTCATTTGAACACCAAGTATCGAGCTGAGATTTTTTTAATTTTATTCCTGTCATCTTGATCAATTCACGGCTTCCTCCAACTGTTTGTCTCCTGTCCTCTCCGGCTTGCTTACCTGCGAGCTGAGCTATGTTTCTACATTAATAATAACAGTTAAAATCGAACTTTTAGGATCTGTTCAAACCGCATTGGAGATTGGAAGAAAAAAAACAAATGAAGAATTATCTGCAGTTCATGCTTTTCTGATTTCCTGGTTTGTAGCTAAACACACAACCGAGATTCAATTAGATACTTTTCCGCGCCACCATTATCGGAATTAATGTAAAAAGTTCCCATCTTCTACACACGACTACTTCCTGATGGTTTCCAAATTTTTAAGACATTACATTAGATGAAACTTTTCTTTTGTCTTCCCTCTATCATTTTTTAAAACCGTTTATTATCCACAACGTTTACTTACACCGAATGCAGATGTCTGTGTTTTAGGTAACTTTCTTGTGCTCTGTTAAGACGTTACCGGGCAAAATTATGGGCAAAGCGGCAGTGACAAAGGCTTAACTGTAGTTTATTTTGATTGATTAATGCCTTACATAAATCTTTTTGTCTTATCAAATCTTCCAGATGGAAGGAAAGCCCAGGGCCTGGCATCAGTAGCACGGGAGATGGAGAACCATGGAGTTGCCTTGGGCCACTCAACAGGGGCCCCTTGCAGACCACTGCTGGGTATCACCGGGGTCAGGACCTAGGCCCAGGCCCGGTGCCCACTGACCCTCAGAGGGCAGCTGGCAGTTGGCCTTATCATTTTCCAACAAACTCATGAGTCAGTTTGTGACTCGATCATGTCTAGCGGGTAAACATTTCATCCCTGCGTGCCTTTACCTCTGTCCTTCAAACTGCTAGATCGGAGTTATTTTTATTTTTAAATTTATTTTATCTTTTAAAGGAGCTCCTGCTTTCTCTGGCCATGACAAAAGGTCTAGTAAAAGCACACACATAAAAAACAAAAAACAACAAAACACTCAGGGGCTAGTGATCAGATGCCAGTGATTCTGAATTCTGGGGATACAGAAATCTGGGAAGAGTCGTCCCTCCTCGCCCCTCTTCAGCGTTATCTTTCCTCTGTCCCAGCACTGCTTCAGTGCAGTCATTGCGAGATGAAGTCCTGGGTAATAAAATTTACCCTTCCATGAAAAGGGATTAGAAAGCAATTTTTTGTGTGGGATACGTGGATTAGAAAACCCAACATACAAAACAGAAACCACTCGGCAGGCTCTTTGAGTAGGACATCTAAATAGTGTCATTATAATTAATGTCCCCTTAACGGCAAGCATTTCAATACAATTTCCCAAACCTTGTGTAGAATTTGCCTAAAACCGACTGCACTCAAAAGATAGTAGCTTTTAAAGATATCATTTTAGTGAAGTACATACAGTACTCACAGTAATGCATCTCTCTCGGTGTGTAGACCGCACCCCCCCCCAAAAAAAGTGTTAAATTAAACTAGGACATATCATACAGCCCTGAAATCAAACTAAGGAAAACACAAACAAGAGACCATTTAATATAACACACCATGCCGTCCACCAAGGTGAAAATGCCCTGAGCTCACGTCCACATCTTTGGTTAAATAATTTCCCTTGTTTAGACAGAAGCATCCAACCTCACCGGAGTCCTGCTCTTATATTTATGAACAAACCCAGTAGGTATTTTCCAAATTATCTTCAGCTCTCCTCCCTGCTGGTGACCTGAAGTCATTTAAAGTATCTCGAGAATTTATACTGTAAGGATGCGCCCTTACTAGGCCCCTACGTGACCCGCAGCTTTTGAGGGCTGACGGCCGTATCTTATGTTTTTAATTCTTGGAGCCCAGCAAGATGTATGACACACAGAAGCTCCTCAATAAATACTTATTTGCGATGCAAACAATAATGGGATACACGAAAACGATACGTGATGCTATTTAAAGACATCCTTTCGATTTAAAACTGTTTAAAAGCTATTTTAGAAAGCTCAGGTGTGTATAGTCTGTATTGAAGAACCAGTTTTGAACACAAGGCACTGCACGTAACAGTGTGGGGATTAAAATGACCTTGACACCTTGTCAGGAGGCAGAGATGGTCAACCCCGATGTAAGAAGGAAGCGGAGCAGTTGTCCCCTGCTGTGAGCATGCAGGGGACCTAAACTCAACCGTGTGCCTTCCAGGAGAGCCAGCGCCACAGCTCACGTGCCACCGAAATCTTCGCAGAGACACGGGTCCCCTCCCCGGGCACCAGGGGAAAACATAGGCCACCCAGGCTTGCGAAGGTGACTAAGGAGATTCATTAGATCAGCAGTCACGGCGTGGCCCGGGTAAGAGAATCCTGGACATCGGAATGGGGGGCCCTTGGCGATCCCCTTGTCCAGCACCTTCACGTGGCAGATGGGGACACTGACGCTCGATCGGTGAGGGTAACTTCCCAAGGTCGCGCGCATAATCAGTCGCAGGCAAGGTCTCGAACAGAAGTACTCAGGCTCCTAACGAGGATCCTTCCAGCTGAATAAAGGTCATGCTGCTCCGAAGCATTAAAGCACGAAGGGGAATGAAGAGCTTCTCCTTCGAGCACATTCTACAGACGTAAAAGTGAGTGCACGTAATCTAAATACCTGTAAATATACATGGAAAACAGACACGTGCCTACGTAACGTTACAGAAGGACACGCCGGTGTGCACACATGTCTTGGTGCTCTTGAAAAACTTCCTCCAAGTCTAACTTAGTTCTTCATGAGCACCACATTGTGCGTTTCACAGGAACAACCCTTACCATGAGGCCATTGATGATGATGATGGCGGCGGGAGCTGTGGGAACCAGGCCCCTATTCAGAACATGTAACTGATTTTCTGCACCGTGCATCTGATTATAGTCGATGGAATCTGCTACATTTCCACAAATGAATCTAATACTTGGGAATGAAAATCTCAGTGGGATGGGATGGGATGGGATGGGATGGGATGGGATGGGATGGGATGGGATGGGATGGGATGGGATGGGATGGGATGGATGGGATGGGATGGGATGGGATGGGATGGGATGGGATGGGATGGGATGGGATGGGATGGGATGGGACGGGACGGGACGGGACGGGGTGGGGTGGGGTGGGATGGGATGGGATGGGACAGGATGGATGGGATGGATGGGGTGGGGTGGGGTGGGGTGGGATGGGATGGGATGGGATGGCAGTGACACCCACTCGTTTCTCAATGTTCCCTCTTCCTCCCTCTGCATAGTAGCAGGCTACTCGGCCGAGCCCACGGCCCCCAGCCCACGGCTGCATTTCCTAAGCTGCACTCTTGCTCCATCACTGTCAGTTTTGACTTCAAAAAAAAAAAAAGAAACACCACACACCATTTCCCCCCCTCAAACCATTGCCTGCAACTGTTCTCATGGCCCTACCTAACGACGGGGAGCTAGATAAAACAGGGATACTCAGTAGTCAGTACATGTTTCCATGTCATTCTTCATACTTACAGTCATGGGAATTTCATAAATTAATTCTTTGACCTTTATTTCTTCCTCTAGATAAATAGAGACACAATGAGTTTATGTGGTCATGGTAAGAATTAGATTAGATGACATGTGTAAAAGATAATCACATGGTACATCCCCAGAACGTAGCTGCTTTTCTAGACCTTAAAATGCCACCTAACCATATTACTTTGTAATTTAATAACTTGATTTGTTTATTTTACAAATATTTATTAATCAACTAGTACGGGTTATGTAACTGACAATTCAATTGTATCTGCCACAGGCTATTTTCTGATGCTTTTCATTGAGAAATTGGTTTGTCCATATCAAATGGACTACAGTTGGTTAACATCATTGTCTACTGAGTTCACAGAACTTATAGATCCACTTGGTCCAGAATGAAACTGCTTGGAGGAGAAACCTGCCTGATACCCGCCGAAAGAGGGAAAACGGGCCCCACGGCGGCACTCGACACCCTATTTGCTAATAAAGCAGGTTCCTAGTATTAACTCTCGCTTGTAGCCACACTTCAGCAGTCTAACAAGTGAACACTGGGACGCCTTTATAGCACGAGAAAAACTAGACACGGGAAATCATTTTTCCGACACGGGGGGCTGAGGGATATTGGTTAAAACATCTGCCGGTTGCTAGTGTTCGGCAAACCTTGCTGAATCCATTTGTTTATCAAGGCTCGGCCTGCAGTAGATCAAAGAACGCCTTTGAGTCGACACGAACTGCACAACACAAAGCGCAGGAGGCAGAAAGACTCTGAAATCTTTTAAATGTGTCTGATTATGATCCTTTTATAAAAGGAAACACCGGAGAGTCGTGATTTGATTGGGTACGTCTACTATGGCAATACGGGGCCGCCACGGTCGGATTTTCACTAGGCTTTCAACTGATTTCTGCCATAACATAAATAAACCCGATCCGATCTTACACGATGGTCTCCTTTACACACACTCGCTGTGCTCCTGAGCTTTAGGCAGCGATGGAGACGGGAAACAGGAGCGTGAGAAGTCAATCACGAACTCCACCCTTTCATTCTTACGGACAGTTTTCTCTTAATAAACCAATTCTAAACTTTACCCAGCCCAGCCAATAAAAAAAAATTTAAAAATTAAAAAAAAGACGTCTCTTTTTAAAATGAAAAGACAGTAATTTTATTGTCTACTAGACAAGAGTGCGCCGAGAGGCCTATTTTTGGTTATCTAAGTGCAAGAAGCAGGAAACTATAATTTTCGTGCGCACTGCTGTATTATTTACCAGTGCTGGGGATATTTATAATTCATGCAGGCGATAATTATGGCATTGCATTCTTCAGGCACCCTGTGGGAGGCCAGAGGCAGATCCTGAACACTGAGGACAACGGCTCGGTGCGGGCCTAGAGCGGCAAGCACAAGGCGAGGGCTGAGCATCCTCTGGACGTGATGAAGACGCCGAAGCCGGAGATGCTGTTTGCAAACAAAAGGTGGCTTCTATTTAGCTGCCTGGTTAGCAGCCCTCCTTACTCCAGGATTGAGAGAGAAATACAGGAATTCCGCGCGGCCAGGGACGGCGCAGAGGAGGCGAGTGCGCTTCCAACACCGAGGCCCGAGGAGAGGCGCCGGAGGCCTAGCAGCCAGGCCTCACTTGAACCCAGCACAGTGCCCGAGCCCCAGGACCCGTGCTTCAGGGAAATACCCTGTAAGGACCACGTGGCTACTCTGCAGGCGTGACCTCATCTCCCGGGTTTCTGAGTGCCCATCTCAGCGGGGCTGCCAGGCGAGGGGCATTTGCAAAGCGTGTGATTTCGAACCTGGGGACACGAAGCGAACTGTGTTTCCCAACGATGCTGAGATGTCGAGCTGGCCCGAGGGCCATTAGCATTCCCGGAGCCCCTCCATCAGAGAGGCCCGGCTGCCCGGCTCCCCGCTTACTGTAAAGCCATTCATGCCAGCGGGGCAAGGGGCGCGAGGCTGCCAAGTTTCACAGGTGCCCCCGCGGGGAACCCGCCACCGTCTGCCACCCCCCCCAAGGGGAGGGGTCTGCATTCGGCAGGGAGGGGAACTTACACACACAGAGGCCACTTTTCAGCGTCTTTGAGGCCAGTTCAGTCTGGAGGCTGAGCGGCTGGACCTCCTCTTGCGACAGGTGCAGCGCGATACACTGGCGGCCTTAGAAATGCCCTTGAAAGGCGCCCTTGGCCGCAGCATCCTGCGGCCGCGTCTCTGAGGGGGGCCCGCTTCTCATGGGCCGCCCCACTGAAATGCACCCCCTCTTCCAGACTGTACCCCGTTTATTTTCCTAATGAAAACACAAAACGCCCACCGGTTTGTGTCTTGTGCACATTTTGCCGTTGAGATATACAGCTTATATTTTCATTTATAGATTCGTTACCTATGTTTATAGATTTGGTATTTCTTACATTTAAAAACTCCCGTTTCTTTATCTAGCCTGATTTTAATATCTGGTGATGCTAATCTCCTGTCTTCCATCTTCCTCTAAAATATTGTTTAATACTTTAGCTTACCTGCTTTCTCTAGGATAAATTTTGCCTAACGTTGCAGTAAATTAAGTAACGTGAATTTGAGGGAAAGTAGTATCTTATAAGGTGTTTTCCACTCAGAATCATAACGAAGGTCTCCATTTATTCAAAACGTATCTTAATTTCCTAACCTGCTTCGTTTCGACTTATTTCCTCACTTAGGTGGCAAATGGCCAGTTGGTCAGCTGGCTCCTTCTTGCTGTTTGTTTCCTGCACTATCTCTTTCCAGAAATCTCTCCACATTCCTGCAAATGGATCGTACGGCTTTATCACATTTGGTAGCGATAGAATTTATTTTATTTCAAGAGGAATTCAGATGAGGTCCTGAAACAAAAACAAAAAAAAAACTCATGCATTTTAATCATAATGTCTTGTCCTTCTTATGTTTCTGATTCACACCGAAGGTGTGCGGTTGTGTGTGTGTGCGCGCTTAGGATAATACTGAGGACGATATTTTATAAATGTAAATCCACCTTAAGATTGGCAGGCTTTCCTTATATCCTACCTACTTTGTTTTCCTATTGTTTGTGGCGAACTTTGCTGCTCGGATGACTTAATTTCATTCCAGCTCAATAAAAGGCACTGCCTCCGACGTGATCCTCTGTGTCTCCTCCGAGAAGCCCACGTGGAGCCTTCCTGCTGGGTTTAATGGAACAAACACAACAGACTGACCTTCATTTTCCCCCGCGCTCCTTTGTCGCGTCGGTGTTCTTTGTGCGGTGCTGTCTGTTGTTGTCTGAAGTGCATCTAGATTGCGAGAAAGGGGATTTTGATTTCAATTGGCATTGATTTCTGAAACGTATTCACCGACTTTATAACTCGTGGCGGCCGCCTCAAATGAAGTCCTTCAAAGTTTTGTTGCTGTTGTGTCGTTGTTGTTTTCAGCGTTACAGGGATTTGAGCTGGTACCTATCTTGGGGATGTTTGGTTTTTCCCTTTTGATTTAAAAAGCCATTTGATTTTTAGAAAAGCTTATCTTTGTTTAATGCTCCAGGAAAAGAACCCGGGATTGCAGCCACCTACAATTTTTAATGACGTGGTACGTGTGTGTGTGTGTGTGACGACCTTCTGTGAGTTTACATACACACAACACGTGCATATAAATGTGAGCAATACACGCGAGGAAATAATAATGATGGAAGGAGCGGAGTGAGGGTTTCTTTTTGTCCTCAGCATGAATAATATTACACATACTATGAAGATTACAGATTGCACACTGACTTTACACGGTGATATCGAATTAAGCATTAGGTTAAGTATCATGAGGACAACCCAAGGGAGGTCCCCCGCCCCGTGAGGTGACTGGGGTTGACTGGATAAAGGCAGTGTTTGTAAGACTGGCCTGACTTTTCATCTTTAGTTCAACATAAAATTATTCTTTTTTAATTAGTGCCATCATTTAGAATGGAAAAGAGCTCAGGACAAATATACTATCTTATCAGTATATTTACTAATGACAGTTCTGACCTAACCAAATTCACCTACACACATTGAGACCTCCAATGTCACCTGTATGAAAGCTGACAGAAGACACTTTCATATAATATGAGAAAACATTTTTTTATGCCTCTTTTATGTATATATGACTATATTTTTTACAGACCGATTCTAGTCTGCTCTAAGTTAGTCAGGTCACCCCTACATCATGGTCTTTACCGCTGCCGACACATTCTGTTGGGATGTGTGTGGGGTGGAAGGTTCACGAACAATATAATAATTCTGTTTTATAAGATGAGCTTCTGTTTTGAGATCATAAAACCATCACACCATCCCAAAAGCGGATGATGTATTTATTTTGGCAAGTAAACATGTATCCGTTTCTTCCATTATACAAAATTGTTCAGAAGTGATTCCAACAGAAAAGAGACTGACTCTCAGCCCTGATAATCTGTTTAAAAATTGAAAGTGCATCTAGTCTAAGAACCTCATCGTCAATAACGTTATAAGATTTAGAGAAAGATTAGTGCCTTGGGATTCGTATTGATTCTTACTTTATGGTCCACACACAGACCACTGATGGTTAATGTAATATCAACGAAGAATCCGTTTATTGCCTCCCATCCCATAACATTTTCTCTCTAAGGCGCAACTTCATGTTCCAATTTAGTGCAACTTCCCATCTCATGCAAAATATTGGGGTGAAAATCTCAGAGCTCAGGTTATAAAAAAGAAATGAGACAAAATGTGTTTGAGTAAACACACGAACATTTAATGTGTAGGCCACGTCCAGTTACACATTGACAGAGGCGAAGGAGTGTGATCCTCAAGTTTCTCTAACATGGTGACGAAAAGAATTATTTGCCGAGGATTGGTGCCTAGCACTCAGAAAACATTTGAAGTTGAGAAAACAAAGATCTTCTGAAACCATTTCAGCTCAAGGTAATAACCAAATATTTTACGGTGATTGAGGTGATTACATTACAGCGAAGGACAATTCGGAAGCTGTAAAAATTGGATAAACCTCAGTTTGAAGGGTATTATTTGGCTTCTCTGTCTGTATTGCATTCTGCAAAGTGGAAGCAAGAAACGCCTCTTAGAAAAGTCTTCTGTGTTTTTTGACTAAAAAACAAAACAAAACCATCCACATCATCAATAGAGTCATAAAAATTGAGTCAACCTCCCAGAGGAGTCTCAGAAAGCTTTTTCTCGAGAGATCGTGAGGACCCTACCCCAAGCTCCCAGTGCAGAAGAGGACACCCCATTTTCCCCATACTCTTTCATATGTGTTATCTCATAAATACTGAAAAAGGACTTTGTGAGCTGCTCCCCCTGGACAGACGATGCGGCCCCCTGGCCCCGTAAGCGTTGGCGAGCAGGAGGATCCCAGCGCGGCCTGTCGCGGGCCTCCCTGTCTCAGCCTTCTGGAAACAAATGCCGTGAAGGACATTCTTGCCTAAGAAGAAGTGAAAATAAATACGTTTTTCTGAAAACTGAACTCTGGCCTATATACATCCTTAAAATCTCTATTTTTGTTTAGTCATTTCTTGGGCAAGAATGTCCCGCACAGTTGCCTTCAACGATTCAAGACGGCGCGTACAACCACTTGTGATTCAAGGGTATACTCTGCGAGGTTAACAAATGTTTTAGGAATTAAAATGTTTGTTCTGGAAAATCCTGTATGAGCAAATTTTTTTTTGCATGAATATACACATTGTAGGTTGCCAAGAGGAGCTCATAAGAATTATAATCTCCAGATCTGCTTAACCATGGCTCCTTTATAAAACTATGGATGTTTATGTATTTTTTAAAGAAAACAAACATTTGGTATCTCATAAGATGCAAGTTACTTAGTGAAACACAATGAGGGCTATCATCACTCGCCCTTAGTGAGGGGACTGAAGCCGATGCAGAGCACCCCCACCCCAGCCACTCCCCCCCACCCTCCGATGCAGACAAGAGGCGGAGCCTGACTGTTTCAGCAAAGCGATGCTCCAAAGAGCGCTGGGAAAGGGGGATACTGCAGACTTTGGGACCTGATTTCCAAGATATTTCTGATAGGACTTGTATTCTTTCCAAGCAAGCTAGCCTCAGCGTTGGGAGAGTTCTCTGGAGCTATTTACACTGTTGCTGTTCTCGGGCCTAATCATTTTAGGCAGCAACCCCACTGGGCTACCAGGGGCTCAGGCGCGGTTGGGTAATGACCCTCTTTATCCTCCTGAGAGGCCTGTTTTAGCCTCAGGAAGATGCGGGGAGCGGCCCTTAAGAGGCATCTGCACAGCGAACCACAGGAAAAGTCTCTCCCTGGGGACACGTGTCACGCTCAGTGCTGCGGCCCTTGGCTCCTGGCTGCCTTGCTGTCTGGGGGGGATGACGGGATTTAGAGGAAGACAACACGCCGTAAGGTTTTTACGGAAAACGTACAGTGAGCCGCAGACCTGCTATTTTGTACGATTCTCACACACGTGCAAATACACGCGTGCGCTTGGGTAATATAACACTACTAAGGAGGGCGCGCCTCGGGTTTGAATCTGGGCCTTGTGCCTGAATGATCATTGGTTGTAGACGGAGTTATCTTGACAAAATGTCAAAGAAACCAGCTCCCTGACTGTCCCGCACAATCCTTTATCCCTAAGCACATTCACGGTATAATAATTGTCCTAACATCTCTCAAGATCTTATAAATTGAAAGATCACGAAATGATTTCTGGGTTGAAGGAAAATACCTATACATTAAACTCTTTAAATTTACTGCTTTGTTATTACTTAGCATGAGAGTTACCAGAAAGTGGCCAAAGAAAATAAAATAGAATATAAAATAAGAAAATTCTTTTGTAGCACAGAAATATAAGGAAAATCATTATCCCAGCTTTTCCCTACAGTTTCATATAAAATTGCTCTCAGCAAAAGTTCCCTGCATTAATCACATAAGTGCCATTTTTAATTAAATCACACATTCTGCAATTTTAAAGGCTTTGGAGGCCATTCAGTGAGGTCCTTTTATTACTTAGGATAAAGTCGGCTGCAGTAACATAAGCCAAGTAATACTGGCCTAGAAAAAAACGTGATTTCATTCCCTTCTCAGATATGGGTGCCATCAGCAATGGGCCAGGACCGAGGCGGCGACTTCATGGCGACTGGGCTTGACCGCTGTTCACAAGTGTCTGCATGTTGGGATTTTTAGTTTCGGGATCACATCTGCAAGTTTCACTTCAACACGTTTGTGGGGAAGCAGTGAAAGGAAGTTATTGTATCTCGATTTTCAATACAAACCCATCTGTGAAAACGAAATGGGCATGTGAGCAAAGTTCCTCGCTGCCCACTGCCCTGGCGGCTGCCCTGAGACAGGGCTCTGGGCCATGGTGTCCTCTGCGCTGGGCAAGCACATTTCCAAGAAAAACCATTTTTACTGAAAGAACGGTGGGCAGGCAAACTGTGGTTGGTTAGACTTGGCTAATTGACAGGTCTGTTGTCAAAATGCAAAGAAATGAAGCTATCACCTGGGGCGTACTGACACATTTAATATCGAGACAGCTGACACATTCAAAATCAATGTGAAAATCCGAGCTTTCAAGCGAAGGTTAGGAATTTGGAAAACCTGTGTCTGCCCCTGTGCGACTGACAGCTTTCCAATGGACAAAGACTTTTCTCACAGATCCGATGATGATGTTATGGGATGAAATTATTTTGCTGTTGTGGAATGAATGATGTGTGTCCCCGATCAAGATGTGGGACATCTTCGGAACGACGTGAACCAGTGCTTTCCAAATGACCTGTTCATGGTTTCGTCTGCGTGGGGAGAAGGTCCGTTTAAAGTTCAAAATGGACCAAAGAACTGAATGTAGGAGATTTCAAAATGTTCATCGCATGGTTTTCAACTCCACATTACAATGGACTCTTAAAACTGCTCCACTTGTCGAATTTTGGTGTAGTATTAAAGACTAATATCCTTCATCTTCTGCTCCAATAAATCTGTGTGAAGCTACAAAACTTCAGTTTGCAACAGACTGCATGCACGTCCAAGTAGCTATGAGAACTCAGCTGTCTTCTCAAAACCAACTATTAAAAAAAATGTGCAAAATCACTTAAATTTAAATTTATACATATTAACATGAAATGAGCTCACTTATTCTTTTTAATGACATGAATAAATACATGTTTTACAATCTCTGCTTTAATTTTTTCTGTGGTAAATATAGATACAAACCTATGTGTATAAATCTAATATATATTATATATATTATACATACACTCATACACACACTTACATAGATATACATACATACATAGACGATATCTCCCATACACAAAAGCTCATTGTTAAGAGGATTTTCTTAACTCCCGGTGCAGTGTGACTCTTCAAGATTAAAATTAAAGGTCATTAAAATGGGCTGGTTCACATACACCCCCACCCCAACCTTTCTGTTTTCGGTCAGGGTACATACCTGTAAGATGGAAGCAGTCTAAAAAAATGTTTCTACGCCTTTTCTAAACACACTTAATCTATGCCTTCTAGGAATAAATACTGTAATATCATATGTGAATTATTTTATCTAACCAAAGTCAGTCTCTATTCATTATTAAAGAAACAACAAAAGAAATCATTTCTGTTTGCCAATATTTTAATACAAAGTAAGAATTATAACCCCAGATGGCTTTTACTGAATGCATGAAAACTACTTATAAAAATGTCCTGATAGTAAATTAAAATTCTTTCCATTTCTACATCCCCATTGGTTATGAAATAGAGAACTGCAATTCATCTTCACAGATTTCCATTTTGTTCGTGTGCCAAGTAAAATGTGACTCCCCCCCATGTCTCATAGCTGTATTTATCCTATACAATTGCATTAATGTTTTGCACTTGCATTTCCTTGATGGTCTACATAATGCACCATTCAGACTTGGCAGCAACATCCGCCTGCCCATTGTCCCTGTCCCCAAGCGGACACCCCCCCCAGGCTGCTTTCCTCCACGTGTGCCACCACGGGGCACTGGGTGGTTGCTTTGGGGCTCTAGGAATACCTTAACCTTGACAAAATTAACTGCAGCAAAATTAACCGCCAAAGCAAAGAAACCAAGAAAGCAAACGCGTTTACCGTACTAGGCCTGGAGTGTCTTCTTCTGTCTCAAAAAAGCCTTATGTCGGGTCCAGGGTGTTTATCACCGGCCACGGACAAATCGCATTTTTATGCTTTATTTTTACTGCTTCCAGGACACATTAAAAATGGATCCAGATTTTAATTAGATTTTCTATCTGCTAAGAAGTGGCCCGTTTGTTACAAATAAAGAGAACCCAACTTGAATTAGCTGACGCTGTAAGAAAAAATTATTGGAAGGATAATTAGATACTTCATCTATTTGGGAGGGAATAAAAATCCGTTATTTGCGATTCTTTAGTGCATTAGAACAGAAAGTTGATTCGAGGTGGGGAGGCTCTATTTTGCCGGAGATTAGTGAGAAGTGTAACAAAAGGACCAAATCTCTCTGCATTAAAAAAAAATTATAGAGAGATTGCAGTGAAGAGGGGACATACTAAAGAGACTAAGGGTCGATAAAGAGAGAAGGTGACAATGGAAAATGTCTGGATATTCAGCGAAGAAGAAAAGACCACAGGAAGCAGGTCGGGACGGGGGGAAAGCGGGTCGTGAGGGGGGGAAAGCGGGTCGTGAGGGGGGGAAAGCAGGTCTCAAGAGGGGAAAGCAGGTCGCGAGGGGGGGAAAGCAGGCCAAAAAGGAAGTAAGGAGAAAAAACAAATATAATTAAAAGGATTTAAGCATTACCCCTGGAGGCCAGAGGTGGTAAACCTCCTTCTCAAAGCTTTCTCGCCATGAAAACGTTAAGCTACCTATTCTCTTGCACAGGACACAGAGCTGTGACTACTTGGTGACACGTGGGGGACAATGTCTGAGACAGAGGAGAAGCTGGGTGACAACCTCAGAAAGACAGGTGCACTGGATCAAGGATTCCAATGACACGCGACTGTCCCACCCGGGGCTGGTCTCCTTGGAGCTCCCGTGTCATCACCGCAGACAGGACTCCTGCAGAAGCGGTGACAGCGAGTCGCCCCGCCCTGGTCTCCAGGTCCTAGTGATGCACAGGGACAGCCTCTGCCTGCTGGGGCCTGATGTCTGCGTCTCTCGGGCGTCTACATGTTGGATCCTGACCCCCAGAGATGATGGCCTTAGGGGGTGGGCCTTGGGGAAGGGCTTAGGTCAGGAGGGCCCAGGGGTGGGATTAGTGCTCTCACGAAAGAGATGTCACAGGGGCCCCGAGCCCCTTCCCTCTCCCGAGGGCCCAGCGAGCGGCCTGCGTGGGGACTGTGCCGGCTCCTTGGTCTTGGACTCCAACCTCCAGAGCTTCGCACTGCTGCTGCCACAAGCCACCCAGGCTGTGGTGTTTTTAATACCGGCCCCAAGGAACCAAGGCTCAGGTCTCTTTGAAAGAATGGGAGAGGGCATTTGTCTTCTTAATAGAGAAACAAAACAAAAAAGCCAGCATGCTCTGCATATCATAGCAGGCCATGCCATTTACAGGGAGTGGGAAACATTCTACATAAAGCATGAAATCGTTGTTGTATGTGTCTGGGAGGGGAGCTGAAGTATTAAGGAACATACCAAGGAGCATCCATCAAATGCTTATTGACCGCTTGCCGCTTGTGAGTTTAGAGCCGACCCAGGAGCTCCAGCAGAGAACTAAACATTCGTGTTTCTTACAAACCCGGCCTGGATCGCGCGTCCGGGGCCCAGTGGACGGGGCAATCCTTCCCACGCGCGTGAATGGCCCTCCTCTCCTTCGGCGCACGTATTTCATCTTCCCCGCTCTCAGGCTCGGCTAAGTCTTTCAGCCGCACTTTCCTCGAATGTTCTTTTTTTTTGGTTCCTCATCGTAATCCGTGGTCACAATATCGTTGTAAATCTTACTAGAATCGGGGGGGATCAGGAGCAGGAGGAGGGGGCTGGGAAAGCTGGCGGACTTCATGAAATAGCCCCATCCTGTATTCGGGTACTGATTTGAAACCGCATTTGAATGAAAATCATTGCGATATACAGAATTTTAGACTAATTTTATAGGTGTTAGGTTAGGTAAAATATGTAAATATGCACACATGTATGTATATATGTGTATGTGTGTGTATATTTACATATGATATATATATAATGTGTATATCTGTTTATACATCCATGTATATAGATATCTACATATCTATTTACATAATATATATGTAATTGTTAGTAAAATGTTTACTACTGCTCCATGGATACTCAGGATTCAATCGGGTTGTATAAGATCTTCATCTGATGGAGAGTGAACTTATGTCTATCTTTAGCATTATAATACAAAATATTTCCATGATATATGAAAGAAAATGTTTTTAAAACACTTTTTTTTTTTAAAGACAGAGGACATACTATCTTAGAGAAGGGGTTGACAAAGCTTTCCTGTAAGGAGCAGACAGTAAATATTGTAGGGCGCTAGACCCATGAAGTCTGTCTGCGTGGCGACTCCTTCGCTCGGCCGTTACCTGTGGAAGTGGCCAGAGGCAACGTGCAAACCTATGGAAACCCACCTGCCCTTCTGCGGGAAGCATCGGGAATCATCGTGTCTGTAAAGATGCATCCTGTTTGCTTTTGTTTGATTTCAAGATTTTAGAATATCGGATCTCGAAATCCAGTTCTTACGGTGATGAATTTTTTTTAAAAAGCTGAGAAGGGTGTCATAAAGGCCGGACAAAAATCAGAATTCCCAACGAAAGCGAGTCACTGGCATTGCTCAGCCACGTCTCTGCACATTTCTGAAAACACAGCCCACAAATATCCAAACTTTCTTCCACTGTTCTACTAACAGACTACACTACCTAATGTTTTTTTGTTTTCCCAATGCCATTTTATATTATTCTATTAGAATGAGAACATGAAAGCAAAACAGAAACAAAATCTCTCATTCCTAGCGAAAGAAAAATGGTCATGGGAAGAAATCCAAATTCAATAAAGCCTTGCATCCAGGAGAAGTCTGCGCGGCCTGGGATGAGTAATGGCTGGCACAGGAGCTCTGCTGCACTGAGAAAAGCGGGTCGAGAAAAGCCTTCGGCGATCTTTGTTTCCCAAAACTTCTGAACGAAATAAATCAGATATTAATTCCTACAGTGTATTGAAACTTGTCCCACACACTGCATCTTTATTTTATGCTGCTGATTTATTTACTTATTCTGTACACACCCAACTCGAGCTGTTTCATGGTTTCATATATTCCTTACAGGTCTTACCCTTTTATGGAATAGTCGTATGTTTAAATTCCTTTTTTACTACAAATAAATGTGGTTCTTTTTTATTGTTTTTTTAAAAATGTTCTCTCTTTTTTAAATTGATTTCAGAGAGAGGAAGGGAAAGAGAGAAACATCAATGCTGAGAAAGGGCATCGACTGGCTGCCTCCTGCTCGCCCCCTGCTGGGCATCGAGCCCACAGCCCAGGCCTGTGCCCGGCCGGGAATCGAACCGCGATCTCCTGGTTCACAGGGCGACGCTCAACCACTGAGCCACACCAGCCAGGCTGAACGTGGTTCTTAATGATATACAGTGTAGGGCAAAAGTAGGCTTACAGGTGTGAGTATACGAAACAGTTTATTCTTGTATTATTATTTATTAGTTATTGGATTGTTTCCATACAAACAACTGTGAGCCTACTTTGGCCCACCCTGTGTCATACCCTGCTCTCTGCTCAGCTGCAGTTTCCATTTTTCCACTCGCCCTTGAAATGTGCCCTCAGTTTCTTTTTTTGTGATACGACATCCAGATCTCGTGGTTCCAAGAGCACCGACGGTCGCCATCCCGCCTGCTCAGATCCCCCCTGAGCTTCGGAGGTAAAAGCCCTGCTTCCTCTGCGCTGGTTGAGCGGGACTCTCAGGGTCCGCGTGTTTATCACCAAACCCCCCGACTCGCCTCCGGACCCGCCTCGCCCTCTTTCGTGCCCTGTTTTGTTGGATGGGTAGAGCCACCTACTTCAGTGGCTTACAAACTGCATTGAACCCAAACCCGAAGCATAAAGTTCATTATACTTAAGTAACAGCGTCTTCCACCAGCCATGACTCTCTATTTGGGAACGGTCCCTGAAAGTACGCAGGCAGATGTATATAAAAATCTTATCGTAGAAGAAATAAGAAATCTTAAGGGATCCATAAAATAACAAAACTCACGGCAGCGCTCAGAGGAAAACGTATAGCTCTGAGTGCTTGTATTAAAAAAGATCACAGTCCTTAAATCATAACTTACCTGTTTTCTCTGTGAAACTCAAAGAAGGTCACAGTAAACCCAGGCAGACAGGAGGAAGGAAATAGCGATTACAGTGGAAAATCAATTAAAGAAAAAATAAGAATACGCAGAAAACCCGAAGTTAGTCATTTTTTGAAAAGATCAACAACATCGACACGCTTTTAGCTAAACTAACGGGGGAGAGAGAGAGAAAAACGGACTAAGAAAGTGAAAAAAACATCTCAGAGAATGGAAAGAGGCATCTGTATGTCATGTAACTGAGAAGCGACCGGCATCCAAATATATAACTTACTCTTACAACCCAGTAACAAAAATAAAAACAAGTTAAAAACGCGTGAAGAATCTGAATAGACGTTTCTCCAAAGAAGACGGCCACTGAACATTTAGCACACGGAAAGGAGGGTGCTCGGCATGGTCAGTCACTGGGAAAAACGAATTCCAACCGCAAGCAGGGGCGCTCCACGCCCCCCAGGGTGGCCAGGCCCCAAGGATGGGCCCAGCGACGGGCGAGGCTGTGGGGCGGTGGAGCGTCGCCCAGGGCCGGTGGAAACGGGACATGCCGCGGCCACTCTGGGGGGCAGTTCGGCAGCACCCCAAAACGGCAAATACAGTTGCTGCAACTCATCAGTTTCACTCTCAGGTCCGCTCCCAAGTAAACTGAGAACGTACGTCCACGTTCAAAAACATACCAGGGTGTTGACAGCACCGTGACTCATACAGGCCCCAAACTGGAAACACCCTAAATGCCGTCGAGCGACGGCTGGATAAACGCCATGTGACAGGCCCGGGCGACCGAGGAGCCGGTCACAAAACACTGTGGGGTTTCATTCATACGAAATGAACCCAGGCGGAGCCCTGGGGACAAACAGTAGGTCGACATACTTCTAGAGATACACAGCCTCGGGCCGGGAGTTAACTGCTAATTGGGACTGGATTTGTTTTGGCAACAATAAAAAAGATTTCAGCTTAGATTGTGGCGATGGCTACACACATTTGGAATATCCTAAAATCCAACGAATTGAAAAATAGGCCAATGATTTATTTTGAAATTGAATTTTTTAAAATGTACAGATTTCCAGCTGCTTTTTTTTTTTTCCAGTGGAAAAAAATCTATAATTATAGATTTCTCCTCTTAATGATTTAAGCGTCAAGTCAAAATGCAAGCATTTTATTACACAGAGAGTGCCAATGCACACCCTCTGCAAGATCATTCTATATTTTCCCTTCGCTCTTCATTGTGACGTGTTTTTAATCTGACTTCAAATAAAGAAATACAATTTTTATGGCCCTGGTCAATACATCTTCAAGTAGCAAAGCTGCAAACTGTGCTTCTCGAAATTAGCTCGGACACAGTATTTTACCAGCCTGTCATCACTCCCATAAGTCGTTAGCAACTTGCCCAGCAGTTCTCAGGGATTCCCGTTGCCTACGCCTTATGGCACCCTGAGCACCAATCGCGGAAAAATAAACTTTACACCCGTTTAATTAAAAATCACAGACGAAGAGGTTTCCCCCTCCGACCCCGCTTCTTTCCCACGCTTACAACACAACCCTAAGGCCTCTCGATTCTGCGCTCCCTGGGATACAGTCATTAATGGACTCCACGTGGAAGGAGTCGGGCTGGCCTCTCAATTTTAATAACAAAAGCAAAGGGAAAAAATCAGAATTTGTTAGCCTGCGTGTTCTGCTTTGCGGGCCGTTGTTCCCTTGCTCCGGGAGAGAACCACGATGCGTTTTTACTCTGAGACCTGGGAAAACGCGGGGTGCTTTCGGATCACGTCCTGCACCGAGAGGGGCGCCACGCCCGTCCCCCACCCGTCCCCGCACCCGCACCCGCACCCGCGAGCAAACAGCGGCCCGGGTGGGCACCGCAGCGCGCCTACCTCTGCCTGGGCAGGCTGATCAGGGGCTGCCGGTGGCACCGCTTGCTGAGGCTGAAGAGCTTGTGCACGACCTTCTGCGCCTTCAGGAACAGCTGGCTCAGGCTGCCGTGCAGCTGCTCGTGGCGCCGCTGGAAGCTGGGGTCCATGGTCCACAGGTGCGCGAGGGCCGAGGCGTTGAGGAAGTGATGCCCGGGCAGCCTCTTCAGGAACAGCTTGAACTCATCTGGGGACGGCCAACACCCAACACTTAATCGCGAGCAATCGCCCCCCGTCTTCTCCCAAACGCATTTCACACGTGCATATTAAAAAACGAGTATGTGCAATTTGTGAGTAGCGAATTCATAGCATTTTTGTGTCTGTGTGCTTTATCTATACATATATATATTGGCAAAATATATATCTATTGGCAAAAATGAGGGATGAATTCACCACCGCTACCTATGGTGAAAGTTCATTCAAAGACCATTTGAAGGAAAACATGGAAAAAATAAGTTTGCTTAAATTTTCTGCCCAACCTTTTGCAGAAAGGACCAATATATATATATATAGGTCCTCTTAAAATAAGGCTTTCAGGGAAGAAGGTAATTAAAATAATTTGTGCTGAAGCAAAAGGTTGGGCAGAAAATTTAAGCTAAACTTAGTTTTCCCTCAAATGGTCTTTGAAGGAACTTTCACCATAGGTAGTGGTGGTGAATTCATCCCTCATTTTTGCCAATAGAATTGATAAACCTTTCCAAGTGCTTTATGTCAGAGAAATATCGTCAGACATTTTTATTAGCTTAGTATAGAATATATGTAGTATTATGAAGCACATTTATTACCATTTCAAGAAAGAGGAAAATTCTTTTAAATAGAAAAGTAGAAGATTCAACTCTATTACACTCGGATTATTCTCTTTAACTGACCATTTGCAATTTGTTAGGGCCTAACAGTTTAAAGCATACGTGGAAACTTTTTAACAACATAACAGAAAATTATATTCATGGACATTAGGGTTGTTATTCCTTCTACAACAAATAAATACAGGGCCCTGGCATCTTTGGGACATTGCAGGTATAGACTTTTTCTAGGAAATGGGAACAAATAAAACCAAAGGGAGAAAAATAACATTTTACAGCAAATAATTATGAGGAAAGATGTTTGAGGATTCATCCATTTGATATGCTTCAGATTAGTTTTTAAAGTAAGCAGGGTATAAATAAGAAATGCATTTTAAAACTCCAATTTCACAGTACCCTACGCTTTGTTTGGTCCCATATGTCTCTTTTGAGAGTTTCCCTCTTTTGAATAAAGGAGCTGATGCGTGGGAACTGGGAAGCATCCCTGGGATTAGTCTCAGAGCAGATGCCGCTACTTTGAAAACTAATCATTCATTTCATTGTCATCTTTTACTTGAGCACTTTTGATAAGCCTTCATTGTTTCGTGGGCTTGCATATTTTAACTCTTTTCATTGTCTGCTGTAATGGTATTCTGGAAGTCTCTAAATCAGCAAATTATGTTCGAGGTAAAGGATAGCTTAAAATAGAATTTAATTTTATCAAAGAGTACATAATTGTGCCAGCTGAAAACGGCCACTATGTAATTTCTGAGAAACACAGTTTTAACATAACACTTGAATAATTACTTCATGATAAAGTCATTAAGAGTCACCACTGACAGTCACCCAAACCATTTATTGGACACCTGTTGTACGCAGAACATACAGATGTTTCAGTCTATGAAAGTGAATCCGAATAAGCCTTTCATCTTATTTTTTAAAAATGACAAATGACATGAAATATTTTCAAGTGTGAGAAGAATATCTCCAGAGCCTGAAACCCATTCTACTTAGATTCCTGGGGAGATTTTTTTTCCTCTCATCTATGGCAATTGGTAAAATTTTATTTACAGGATATAAAAATGAAATTTGAATGACACATTAGAATTATTATATAAGTTTATTGCTTTTTTCCCTTTCTTCTTAATCCACTATTGCTTTTCTTTTTAAAAAAAAAATTGTTTTTATTGATTTTAGAGAGAGAGGAAGTGAACGGGAGAGAGAGAAACATTGGTCGGCTGCCTCCTACAGGCCCCCAACTGGAAATCGAGCCTGAGACCTGGGCATGTGCCCAGGAATTGAACCAGCAACCTCCTGGCGTATGGGATGACACTCAGCCAACTGAGCCCCACCCGGCTGGGCCCACTATCACTTTTCAAATGGCAAATAAACAGGGACTAGCCAGACTTTGTGGGGAAAATACAGCTACAAAAGAAAACAAAGCAATCTCATGTAATCTGGAAATATCCGGTTGTGTACCAATTGAATATTTTTTCCCTGTATAATCTTGAGGACTACAGAGAAAATAACACTCACCATGATACTAACAACCATAATAAACATTCTCTATGCTGGCAGGAATTTATAGTCACTCCATCTTCTTAAAAAACTAATTCACACAAAGCAAAGAGTAAGGGAAAGGGAAATGCATGATATTAATGAATTCTGTGGAGGCAAAGAGAATCAGGCCAGGCGGCATGTTTCCAATAAATTACAGAAGACTAGCTAGGCACCATGTTGACTCTTTGGACTGCGACTACTCCATTAAAAATAAAGTATTTTTAAAAATAGCTTAACCAGGTCTGCCTACCCTCCCCCTTCCCCTGATGGAAACTCTAGTAAACACTTGATACCTAATTAGCTAATTTTAAATTAATGATCTGTCTCTCTCTATTAATGTGAGTTCTTACTTTGGGCAGGAACTCTTTTAAGTGCTTTAAATATTAATTCAATTCCCCCAATAACACTTCATGTAAATTTTATTGGAGTAGATTTGTAAGTCGAATGCAAATTATCTTTAGTTTCCTAACTCTAACGTCAGCAGAAATATTATTAACACTAATGTATTTACATATTGATCTCATGTAATAATATATTATTTACGCTCTTTATTCTCATGGTTCACAGTTGAATTAAATAGATGAGAGTGGGGAACTGAACATTTTCAGGGTGTAAGCCATGAATACATATATCCTGATTTGTGTTTCTGTCTGTATTGAAGGGCATGGAAAACACTGACCAATACAATTGATTACTTATTTTAAAATATTCAGAATCTCTCTTCAGAGCTGCTTTAGAATTTATTTTCAAAGATATCCTAAAGCGATAAGCTAATAAAACAAATATTGCTCCCTTATGCTGAACCAGTGTGGTCTTATCTAACCACGAATATATGGCAAATGTACTCTCTTTCTACAGCTAGATTCCTATTAATCTGTTGGCTTGTTTATTTCATCTACAGTAAGTTTATACTTCTACTCAAGTACCTCCAAACCTGATAAATAAACATCAAACTGTATCTACCATTGACCTTCAAAGTTATTGCCCATCCAGAATACCCTCGAATAAAGATACTTCTTATTCCTTGAGAGCCACATTTTCCCAGAAGAGAGTATGGATTCTTCTCTCTTCAGTGGCAAAGACTGGCCTAAAAAATAAATTAACTGCAAATCTTGACAGGACGGCAATGCTAGCCTTAAGTAGGTAAGAAACACGACTGATAAACAAGTGGGAATATGAGTGGGAAGGACTGATGGGAAGAGACATCGTGAGGGGGAGTTCTGTCCTGAAGGCAGATAGTAAGTAAGGTGGAAATGAAAATCCGACCCTTGAGGAAGTACAACCAACACAAATTTCGACCCACTCCATAATTCTGACTAGAACTGGTTGATTTTTACTTTTACAAAGATTTTTTTTTCCTCCAAACATTTGGAAGGGGTCATTTAAATGATTTGTATAAGCTGAGAATTTTTTCAGTTTCTCCATTAAATCATTGACACGACCTGAGTGGCCACATATCCATGTGAGTCTATTTAAACCATTCTATAAGCCACAAGTATAATTTACACTGATATTGACAAAATACTCTAATGCTGTATAAAGTTAAAGGCAAGCCTGTTCAATCACTTGTGAGCTGGCTGATTTTACAAGGTGGCAAAGTGATGGGTACCAGAGGGCATAAATCAGAAACCGATCCTAATTCTTTAGTAGGTGACTCAAAATAAATTGTTTTCCTGGACTGTTTTCTTTTTCTCTGAAAGGTACACCGTATTTTGTATTAAAATACTTTATTATGGTAAGCCAATTAATCTGTCCTTCATTGGACTGCCTTGTTGACAAACCTCCCTCCTAGAGTTTGAGAAATTACCCAAACAGAGCTTTATCTCGAAGTATAAAGTCTGCAAGACTCAAGTCTTCACTTTCTTGGTGCCCTTAGAGAGTAGAGGCATCATCCAAGCTATTAGACATACCCACCCAGAGCCAGAATCTTAAGCTGTTGATGCAACAACAAAGACAAGGCCTAGAGCCATTTCTTAAGAGGTGGTGATAACAGCAGCAATGGTGGAGTTCAGTGCAATCTAGTGTTCATTGCGGTTAGCAGTAATGATGTCATGAAATAAGTCACCTGTAAGATTTTTTACTTTGTCCTGACTAGGTAACACTAGTGCTTCTCTAGCTTTCTTGGTGATTCTATGTGATTTCTTATCAGGTTAGGTCAGATAGAGCCTGTTTTTTATATCTGCAGCAATGCACCTGCACCAATAGAGGTACTGATATAAGAAACAGTCTGGAAATAGTCTCTGTGGGCAACAGAAAGAATATGTACTTGGTTTCCTGGACTAGTTGGGTGAGGGGAGGCTTTTTAAATCCATACAGATGTGCCAGATTCACTGGCTCCTAGATGTCCTCGAAAAGTGACTGAGGGACTGTTCTTGGCGTCGCCTCTGAGCAGAATCTCGAGTCCCCCTGCTGATTCCATGACCTCCCCAATCTGATGTCATTCATAAATTACTTCTTAGCTGCAGTCAGATTCGATTCTTGCAAAAATGTGGACTGGTACAAAGCTAATCATGGCCTCAAAGGTACGTATACTCCAGAGCTCACAAGAGTCCAGCAAATATTTACTGAGCGTCTACTGTGGGCCAATCACTGTGCTAGTTCAGTATTAAAACTACAAAAATAATCATTATTGTAACTCTAATAGTGCTTCATAGGTTTTCTGTGTAGATGAGATAACCACCGTGAAAACATAATAAAGTGACTTTTGCATAATTAGTAATAAACGAATGCCAGGTATTATTTCCCTTTTTATAGTTTATTCAGTGTTTGCATGTGGGCTGTGCTGAGCACTAGGCCTGGATCATCTCATTTAATGCCTACAGCGCTCCTAGGAGAGGGACACTATTATGCTCTGAGTTTTGCTAATGAGAAAATGTGCCTTGGAAAGGTTCCTCGAATTGTTCGAACTGACACATTTATTAATTAGAGCCCGGAACAAACCAAGTCTGGAAAAAAGCATGGCTCCTGCCTTAATAAGCATCAACTCTTCTGAGAGATGACAGGAAAATAAAATATTATCTCCCGTATCTAGAGGGTGCTTTTGTTTGCCAGGCTTTTCACAAACATGATCACATCCAATCTCATAGTAACCATGCACCAAGACGGGCTGGTTTTATTGAGGTGTGGTGTGAAACTAATTCAAATTATGAGATCATTGCACAGAGGCAACTATGAGGACAAAGATGAGGCTAATAATAGACTCGAGGGAATATAAAAGGAGAGATCCTTTTATATTTCTTGAGGGTCAGGATGACGTTTTATTTTTCTTTCTATTTTCCCTGTCGAAAAGCCCAAGACAGCACCTTGCATACACTATAAATTCAGTACATATTTCTTAAATGGTTTAACCAACTGACAAGATCCAGGATGGAATGGTTGAAGCTAAATGCGAATATATACAAAATATTTAATTTGGAAAAGTAGAATTGCGTTTCCTCATGTCAGAAATGAAGCTACAAGGGGCTCATGTGAGAAAAACATGTTGAAATAAGATACGTATCACGGTTCTAAGCCTGAATATTCCTATGGAAAGGGGAGCTCGGGTTGGAAGTGACGCCTCAAGATAAAAAGCACAGACGCCTGTCCTAACGTATGGGCAGGAATCGGGCAAACAGGTTCCTGGAAGTGAAATTACTGTGAATGTCGAGTGCAGAGTATCGATAAGCGATTAATCACACTGTGCCGCACCGACAAGTGACCGCTGGTGGTAAATAAACTAAAGCACATATTCGGGAAAATTACACTCGGGCCTTTTTAAGTCTCGAGCACTCTGCCAGGCACTTAACTCTCGAAGTTCAATGCAGTAGTTGCCGCTGCTGTGCTCACTCTATTAGAATAATGAGGGCGCCTCAGAGGCGCTGGGGTTTCTCCAGGTACCAGGCCTTGCAGGTGGCATCAGAGAGAGACCGAACGCGTGAGAGATGAACCCCGAGACTGAACGCGTGAGAGATGAACCCCCTGAGACTGAACGCGTGAGAGATGAACCCCCTGAGACTGAACGCGTGAGAGATGAACCCCCTGAGACTGAACGCGTGAGAGATGAACCCCCGAGACTGAAAGCGTGAGAGATGAACCCCCTGAGACTGAACGCGTGAGAGATCGGACCCCCTGAGACTGAACGCGTGAGAGATGAACCCCCTGAGACTGAACGCGTGAGAGATGAACCCCCTGAGACTGAACGCGTGAGAGATCGGACCCCCTGAGACTGAACGCGTGAGAGATCGGACCCCCTGAGACTGAACGCGTGAGAGATCGGACCCCCTGAAACCATGAGTCTGGCATCAGCTGGGAAGCCGAGCCGTGGTCGTGGCGCTGAGAGCGGCCTTCGCTCCCTTGCCCACTCAGCGAGGAAGACGTGCGGGGTATATTCTTTCTCTTGAAACAGGGAAACAGGCCCGAAACGACAGTCCCCTTTCTGGCCAACTGTCCATTTTCGGAGCAGGTCCTTTTTAACAACAGTGAAAACGGAAGTCAAAGGAGTTTAGTGATTTCCTGTGAACACAGGTCTACAGAAAAGTTTACTTAGGCCTCACACGAGCAAGTCTCATAAATTAGGTAAACGTCTAATTGCTGTGCTGGATACCTGAAACTGCAAGAATACTGAACATGAACTGTAATTTTAAAATATAAAGTAATAGGGGAAAATAAACAATAACAAGGAAAAAAAACAACCATGTTGGTTTAAGCTTAATTTATCTTGCATTAATCTTCCCCCTCTTCACCATAGATTATCTGGGAACTTCATGGGGCACAGAAACAAAATTGAAAGTTATCATTTGATTTTTTGATTCCCCCCTAAAAGGTGCTGCCAAGTTTCAAACTTGGAGCATCATATTTTTATTCGATGCTCTACAGTGGTGAGCTGCTAGGACCGTAGCTCTGAAAATCGCCGTTACTGTTCTTAGAGGGAGAACCCTGAGAGCCGGTCATAAAAGATATAAATGACACTCTACGGTCGGAGAGGCTGATGCTCTCGGAGAGGCCCGGCATTGTGCACCAGAAAAGTGGCCTAATAATAAAATCACGGCGATATTGCTTCTTTCTCCCAACAATATTTTCAATACTAATCTGAGCAATAAAAGTAATAGCGGTTCTAACACCACTGGCAATCTTAAATTGAAATAGCAAATTGCAAAGCTGGTGAAATTGTTATCAGAGGGATTGATCTACAATGGAACCGATATTTCAAGCTCCCAAATAAATGGTCAATAAAGGGATGCCGCACTATTGTGCAAACATTATGATGGTGATTTACCAAAGATGTATTACTTAAAAATCTCTTGCCATCTTTCATACGCCCGCAGAACACAAAGAACGAAAATGAAAACACACTTATTTTTATGTTCCAATGGACTTCGGTTGTTCACAATCCATTATTTAACTCATCCTAAAACAAACTAGCAAAAAAAAAACAAAAAAAAAAAACCCAAAAAACTAGATTCCTTTTCAAGGAATGTTTATTTTATTGGAACCCATGGAAACATTAGACCTTAGCCAGAAATGTTCCTTCTCTGGACAAATGTAGTCAATATCGTTAAGAGAGATTTAGGAACAATTCTTCATATATTATAAACTACAGTTTCCTTAGATTCTATTGTATATTAGGAAACATAAAAAGTTACTTTTACAGGACACTGAATACATAAACAGAACTCTGTGTATTTATTTACCATCAATATCTAAAATACATCTATCTATCCATCTATCAATCATCTATCATCTCTTACATGCCTTATAATTGTCCACAGAGGCTATATTTTGCTGCTATAACAAACCATCCCAGGTAAGTTGGAATGTTATGTAATATGCAGCGTCTGTATCAGATTATCATTCTCAAACCTGGCCTAGTTTAAATCCTATAACACACACGCCCCCAAGGTTTTTCATATGTCACTCCTAAATCACACTGAACAACGGGATATCATGTACAACTGCTGGTACATAGTACTTTAGCACACGTTACGCCTCCCCATTTTTATCACATTTAGATTTGTAACTTTTCCCACATGCAACCTGTGTTTGTCATTTTTCTGAACACTACTGGTGGTGGTTGCGACTGTTAGTGTTACAATCATCTGTATTCTAAAGATAATTATTTAGTGCAATTGCCTTTCATATAAGCTGATTTTAATACCACATTTTGCAAGGAGACGTTTCTGTCCATCAAACACGCAAGGTTTTGTTATTTTTTATGGCATCTAGGAAAGAGTGGAGAACTGAAGGAACTTCAGGAATTAGTGTAAAATACTGATGCCAGAAATCAGACCACCGATTCTGCATCTCCCTCGCTTGCTGATGAAGATTAATCGCGTCTCAGAGCACCTATAATTGTTTTGCCAGCCCAGTGATAAAGATTGACTTTCATTTTTCTTCCAGCCCCTACCCATTACTCACATCGTATCTATAAACGCACAGGAAACCGCCATGAAGCCGAGAGAAAACAGACCGGCTACAGAAGAAATATTAAACTGGATAGGTTAAGTGATAAACCAATATCTGAGTAATAAAAAAGTCAAGAGAACTTTAAGAACTAGAAGGGAGGAAATGCATTTAAATCCGGCGGATCTTACTTTGTACAGAAGTACTGGAAACATTTCCATGAATGAAACGCGGCTGGTCCCCAGCTCCTCGGGGTAACGCAGGGCCTGCCCCGAGGGGGCCTGGACGGGGTTGGAGCTCACCCCCCCCCCCTTACTCCAATGTCAGCACAGTGTTGAAGGTGTCGCGCAAAGTCTCCCCTCCCTCACTTTCCTAAGTCCATGCGCCAGCTGCAGGCCTGGCAGGAGGCACATAATGTCTTTAAGTTGGAAAATGAGGCAGTTCTATTTCAGGGTTCGGGTGGGCCACCCTTTCGCTGCAGAGCCGCGAGATGAACGGGTCCAGCGGGTGGCTTTGGGGGCAGCCCCCCTGCACCTGCACCTGCTCGTTTTATTAAAACAGAAACACCCCGCCAGGGCTGAGAAGGGGAGCTTGGTGGCAGACGCCCTGACAGCTCGGTCCCTCTCCTGTTCCCGTTGATTACACTTCTTGACGGTCACATGGGAAGTTAATTACTAGCAGGCAATTAACACCCGTGCAAAATAGTAAGAAAAACATCATTCTAGTGAGAACTCCCGGAGACTGTTTGTAATCTTAAATGCGATATTCCCAGGCCTCCCAGCAGCAACGGTGACCCGCGCCCGGACGGCGCTCCTGGCCCGCGCCCCTCGGCCCAGCCTCCGGCCCTGACAAAACGCGGCCCTTATTCGCGACCTGCTTCCTTGTTTTAAATTGTTAAAAAGAACCCTGAGTTTTTATCCATCTAATTAAACATCCCCCGTGGAACTGCTCGATGAAAACAAGATAATATCCGTCTCGCATATAAAGCGCATCGCCTTCCTAGGGAAACAGATCCGCAGTGAGAAAGGCTCAGGATGCCTCCTCTGACCTGAGTTTGTGATCTTGTTAAATTAAATTCTGTTTTCTCCGATGCAGGGCTGCAGCTTGGTGAAGAGGCTGGGGAGCCAGGCCCTGCAGGCTCCGGTTCCCACCCTTGGCCTCCAGAACCACATGACCTGGGGGACCCTGTCCGCCACCCTCTCTGCACAGGGCGGAGTCTCGTGTGGATTTTCGACATAATGTCCAGAGTTTTGAGCTGAACTCTTGGACTCTTTTATATTTTATATTTTATACTATCACAAACCCACACCTAGAGAAAAAAGAATCTGAAACTCTGAGCTGTTACCTGATTTGTCAATGTTGCCTGGGCAGAAAGCTGACCGAGCTGGAGTAGCAATCTTCCCCGATTCCAGGACATTACAGTTACAGAGATTACAAAGACACAAGATGAATAGAAATAATGAATGTGTGGCTGTCTCCTACATGCTTCTTACGGTCTTTAACTTATGTCATCTATTAGATGATAACAGTCCAATTTAAAGATCTGGGCCTAAAAAATGTAGTTGTACAAAACATACGTGAATAAGGGACCTGATCGGAGATGCCCAATGAGCTTAACAAAAACGTTTGGTCTACAAGTGAAAGAAATACCATTTTAAAATATAAAAATTTTCAAATACATTTGTTGAACACCTACTTTTTCCCCAGACCCACGCCAAAAAAAAATTTAAAAAAAATGTTGTGACTTTCAAGTACTATAAGGAAGGCCCACATCTCTCCACGAGGGTGGATGCTGAAATCATTGAGCCTGTGGGCCGTGGGTGGTTCTTGGTGGTGCTCCCATAGACCATTCGTTCTGTTTCCTTTATAACACTGTCCTGAACGCCTTTCAAAAACCATCCACATGCTATCCCCTGGCGCCTGTAAATGTGCCCTTAATTGAAAAACACATCATTGCAGCTACAATTAAGTTAAAAGTCTTGACTTTGACCAAGACGGCCTTCACAGTCCCTTAGCTGCAGCTGGAACACACTTTAGGCAGGTTTCTTTGGGAATACAGGTCCCTGATATGGTCGGAATGCATTGCCCCCCAAATCCATATGCTGAAGTCCTAACGCCCAAGGTGATGGGGCCAGGGGTGGGACTGCTTATGTAACAAGTACCTAAGAGTGGGGAGGGGGGTCCCTCACCAGACACCGCGTACCTTCCGGTGCCTGAACTTGGGCTTCTCACCCTCCACAACCGTCAGAAACGAACTTTGGTTGTCTCTCAGCCACACCATTTGATGATATTTGTGCCCAATGGACTAAGGCAGCCCATGACCTCTCTTTAGTTCAAGCATTTACTTTAGAAAACTTGCGATTGTAAATCCTGCCTCTGCCCCGTCCAGATGTAAATCTCATCCCAGCTTCTGGACAGGTTTACGACCCGGGGATGTCTTTCTCAAGGACCCGGGAGCCATCCCTGTGAAATAGAACCATCCAGAAAGACGAAGAGCCCATCTCTCATCCTCTGTGGGAAGATAAGAGTCTAACTAATCACCAATTAGCAGACACAGATGACCTGATAACATTGACTGACCTCCCCCATGACTTGTCCTCTGCTATTTTCCTTCCAGCTTCCCCCTGGTACTTAAAATTTCTCCCACCTTTTGCTGAAGTGGAGCTTTGGTCCATCTCTTCCATTTAATAGTCTTAAATAAAATCTTCCTGGCCCTTTTCATTTATCTGTAGCAAGTCTTTCCTTGTCACCATGGGGTGATGATTAATCTGGTTTATTGAAATGGCTCTGAAGGCCATCCCAGAGATTTCACAATGGAGAGGCGGAGGGAGATGGCAGAGAGGAGAGGAGGGGAGACTCGGAGGCCGAGACGGCAGTGATGCCATCAGAGGCCAGTCAAGACGGGCAGCGACCAGAAGCTGGAGAAAGCAAGGACGCTTTCTCCCCTGGAGCATCCAGAGCGGGCGTGGTCCTGCTGACTCCTTGATTTTTCTACCTTTCTGATGTTTTAAGCTCCCAAGTTTGTGGTAATATTTTACAGCGGCCCTATGATATTACCGGAGTGACCAGAAATCCCTTTTTACTTAAATGTGTCCTTTCAAAATTATAATAGTCAAACTGTCCTCAAAGTGTGAATTCCCCTTAAGACGGCTGAGCCCGAGATCACTCTTGGATTAAGACAACGCCGTGCAGGTAACACACGTCGATAGCTGCGTATTGTCTTCATAACAAAAAGGAGTCGTCGGTGCAGGCAGTCATGTTATTTTGTTTTAGCCGAAAATCTGGAGTGCTTTTTTTGTTTTTTTCCTGAGTACTATTGTTGCAAGGATAGAATTGGGATAAGCCACTTAAGCACCTGTTTTTAAGGAGGATGCTATTTAAATCGATTAATTCAGCCGGAGCCCCGGGGGTACTAATGAAATTCACCGGCTTAGGATAAACAGCTTCAGTATGGATTTTTGATAAGAAAGCAGCTGCTCATCTAGAGGTAGTAGTAGCTGAAGTCTGAAGGCCATGAGATTTGTCTGTTCTGGAAGACACGATACGCAGGGAACAGATGGTTAGCATAAATAATTCAGAAGAGCTCTCCAGCCGCTTCTTTGGGTAAAAACAGTGTATTGAACTATGTTTACAAGGTTACTTGGAACTTTTCCGGAGACCAATTATTTCTGTTTCCTTAACATGCTTCCTTTCGATATGTAATTTAAACACAAAACAAAAACTTTCGGTATTTACGTGTTAATTCTCTAAAACCCACAGAGTCAACAGCACGATATACATCATGTACCAGCAGCATGACATGAGCGACCACAGCATGTCTAGGTCTCCAGTGTAAACTTTTTGTTCTCCTTAGTCTTCACTTGCGGATATTTTTTCAGTGATTTTTAGAGAGAGTGGAAGGAAGGGAGGGCGGGAGGGGGAAGGAGAGAGAGAGAAACATCGACGTGAGGGAGACACATCGACTGGTTGCCTCCCGCACAGGCCCCAACCAGGGCTGGGGATGGGACCTGCTACCCGGGAACGTGCCCTCGACGGGGAATCGAACCCAAGGCCCTTCAGTGTGTGGGCCAGCGTTCAACGTCCTTCCTCTTTTCACAATCAAATTTCTTCAAAACATGTATCTGTTGTTTCCACTCCATGAGTCTTAAGCTCATGTTCAGCTACACGTAGCTGATGGCTTTGTATCTGTCATACATTCTCAGTCCCCGACGTTTCATGTCAAGTAACAGCTGCCGACAGCTGCCGGGGGAAGGCGATGAGCTCTCTGCTCCGTGTCCTATGGGGGCTCCGTGTCCTCTCTGCGACTCTGCTGTGCCCTCCTCCTACTGAGAGCGTTCAGCGCCACGGGTCCCAGCCCGATAGAGAAGAGCTCGACGACTGTCACCCACACGTCATCCCGACTCCGCTTCCAGAACACGGTCGTGCTTCTTTGGAGACTAGACCCTGCTCCTCTGAGCCAAGGAGCGAAACAGAAACAGACGCCCAGACACCCAGACGCCCAGATGCCCAGACGCCCAGGGAACAGGCCGGCAGCTGGAGCCAGTCCGCGGGGAGGGTGGCAGACTGGGTGAAAAGGTAAAGGGGTTAAGCAAAAGGAAGAACCAGACCAAACCCCAAAACTCTTAGACCTTGACAACGGTGGGGTGATCGCCAGAGGGAAAGAGGTGGGGGTGACAGAAGTGGATAGAGGGGGGATCAGTGGTGATGGAAGAAGACTTGACTTGGGGTGGTGAACACACAACACAACACACACATGGGATGTGTTGTAGAACTGTACCCCTGAAACCTATATAATTTTACTAACCAGGGTCACCCAAGAAATTCAATTAAAAAAAAGAAATTGATCAATCAACATGAGCCAGGTTAACAGGAAAAGACAAGAAAAAGGCCACTGTGATTCCACGACTCCACGACTCCGCTCACCTGCCAGCAGCACCCTGTCCTCTGCTATCTCTGTGCTATCATTAGTCAGGTGTGTCACCGGCTCAGGCGTATAGATTTAGCCTCTCGTTTTCTATAAATCAAATTGTCAGACTGTTTGCCCAACAACACAGAGCTGTTCGGCTAGTGTGAGATGTAGTAACTCCCGGGACGCTTCATAGGAGCTTTTATATGGAGCGAGAGTGTACATCTTTCCTCCAAAAACGTTTCAACGTGTTTTGTGTTCCACAGTCAAGTCACAGGAAGAGTTTCCTGAGCCAGAAATCCAGCAGAGGGGCACCCCCCAGGCATGGGCACTGAGGAACCTCTGGATAAACACCGTCGGGGGCTCAGGTATGTCGGCTATTATTGCTTCAGGTTCCCACAGTGGTCGGCCAAAGTAAGAGATAATTTTATTTTATTTTTTTTGGCTTGTTTCTGTTCTAGAGCTGTCTAGGGATTTCAGGAGAAATTCCAGGAAGGAATTTACACTCATTGAATTTCAGCTGCTGGTCTTCCTGGTGCCATAGTTGACCTTGAAGGCGGCCTGCCCATGGGTGGAACCTAACTGATCCATGAGAAAGAAACCTGGATCGGCTGGGCCGCCTCCTGCACGCCCCCTACTGGGGATCAAGCCCCAAACCCAGGCATGTGCCCTGACCGGGAATCGAACCTGCGACCTCTCTGCACAGGACGACACTCAACCAACTGAGCCTCACCAGCTGGGCAGGACCAGCATTGCATCACCTCCCCGGGCCTGTAGACATTCAGGAAACGTTATTTTAGATGCGGCACTTAGCAAATTAGTCTACTGAGACACTGACACAGTCCCCGAAGCCTGAATACCTACAGATTTGGATCCATTAGTCAGCTGATATTGGAAGGGCGATAACTAGGAGAGTAATTTGCCCAGCAAACAGAGCTACTTATAAAATGCGTGCACAGGTCCACTCTGCTTAGGTTTTCTGAGGACAATCAAGGCACAAGCAGCCTCAATTTTCACAGGTCGCCTTCCTACGGGCTTCCTGAGTCCTGAAAAATGTTTTACCACCTCAGCCAGAGTCCACCCTTCTTTGATTCTGTACCAAGATGATCTCCATAAAATTCCATTATCCAACATACGCACGATTCTCTCCCACCAAGACTGTTACCAGACATGCCTGACTTTACTGTTGATGTGATACGAAGTTATAACTGCTGTGTTAACAGGGATATAATACTTTTTTAATGCAGTGTAATTCATTGAAGAAAATATACATTTATTCAAGAAAGTCTTGTTTCGTGGTAAATCTGTCTTTGATTCTTTAAAGCAGCATGGGATGGAGTTGGGATGAAAAGAGAACAGAGAACGTTTTTAAAAAGACACACATTACAAATGTATTTCTCTTTTAAAAAAAAAAAAAAAAATGGGTTTCTTACAACTTCAACTAACTAGATTCCTCCCCTGCTCTCCACCCTCCGGGGAAGGATTTTCACATCCTAGAATGTTATCATCAAAGCTGACTTGGAATTTTAAAAATGCTGCAAAGTTCAAGCATTGTTTTAAAGATTGAACAGATGTACTTTTCTCCTAGGAGACCTTCCTGATGGTAAATACCTCGTATTTCATCTGAGAATTTCAAAATGTAAGTATGCATTTTAACAGAAAGTAAGATATCAGGAAAGAAGAAAAATGATCATGGAGAGAAACTCAGGACGCGTTGGCATTTTATCCGTGGTCACTCCTGTTGCACGGATTTGAATACATTTCAAACTGAAACCCCGGTGAGCGCTCCCCAGGGAAATAAGAACATCTGATCAGAAGTAGCATCATGCAGCGCAAATTGGCATTTAGCTTATATACTGGGCTTGAGGGCATTTAAGTAGAATTGCTAATTACATTCTAGGATAATAATCCTTTTTTACAAAAAAATAAAATGTTAAAGTGCTCGGGTATACAGACATCACTTCAGTTTGGTATGAATTAGAAATAAAATGGGATGTTGTTCATGTTAGAAAAAGAATGAAGGACGCCACAGGATTGCCAACATCAACAGGGAACTTCTCTCCCACTCCAGGGCCCTCTTCTGTTCAAACAAACAAAAAATGACAGTCAACGATTAATAGGAAACAAAAAATGACAATGTTAGTCTGTGATGTAATCAGATTCCAAAAAAGCTCAAACAGCGTGACGATGGTGGAAATATGGAAACAAAGTGAAGCTCAGCATTTACCCGAGAAAACTGCGTGTGTGAGAGAGTGTGTGTGGTGTAAATAAAAAGAGAGGGGATCTGAGCTACCAGCAGATTATGTGAAAAATATTTAATTTTTTTATCACAACTCAATGTGTCTGAACAATACGACATAGTTGCCAAAAACTTAATGGATTCTCAGCCTGCCTTCTAGATAGAATAAAGACAATTACGTGATTTAACATTAGAGCACCTGCGTTTATAGCACTGTGTTCGGTGCTGAGCTCCAGGAGGGTTCCAAGGCGGGTCAATGGTTTGGAGGAAGGGGCGTCTAAGGGGGGGGGGTGAGATCTGCTAGAGCCAACACTCGGGGGGGGGGGGTCATGCAAAGGCCCGGAGGCGCCGTCTGGGGGCGGAGGGGAGGGGGAAGACCGAGACTGTTGGGTGAAAGTGAGAGCTACAGATATTTCAGCCCAGGGCAACACCGCGCTATCGAAAAGTGAGGAATAAATGCAGTTTCAAAATAAGCAAGAGTCGTGGTGTAAGGACAGCGCTCAAGCTCATGCTCTTGGGCTTCAGGATTCACTGAGCTCCCCGCCCGCCGCTGGAGACAGAAGCTAAAGAATCAACAGCTCCTTGGATCGGGCAGAGGACGGAGGACTCCCCGGCAGGCGGGAGGCCTGACGATCCCGACGCTCCAGCCCCGGCGGCTTTAAGAGCTGAGGCACGTCTCTGCGCTCCCCCGGGGCCGGGGACATTCATCTTGCTGCTCCGCGTGTGTTATCCGGCACAGCCTGGGCGACAAATTTGGTCCAGCCTCCCCAGGATGATGCTTGTTCGGACTTCACACAACACAGCGACCTGACAGTCTGACATAGCACCACGCATTTGTTTAGCTGCCAATTAAATTCAAGATCTTCCCCCTAACACTCTGTCAGCTCCTTGCCAACGGAAGGCCTATTTCCCCGTCACGGCTACTGTTAAGTCGTAGCAGCGAGATAACAAAAATTAAATGAGACTCTTGGTGACAGGCCACTTAGCCCCATGGCGATGCTGTGTGCATTGCTAAAGGTGTCACCCTAGTACTGTTTGTGTCTATATGTCACGTGTGTACACATATTCTCCTAAAACGGACTACACGGCGGCAAGGGAAAATTCTCTGGATATACGGTATTATTTATTAATCTCCCTTCACCACAGTCGGTGTCTTCATAAAAAATCTAACATTAAAACACTGAAGAAAGTCCCCATTTGTGTTATTTTTATGATGCAGAATCAAAGTGTTGAATGATTTGTTTCCAGCTAACCTGGATAGCTGACCAAATTATGAGTTCTGATAAATACAGACCATCATAGCTTTAGAACAATCATATATATACAGAGGCAACTTTTCACAATAAATTAATTCAAACTGATGGACAAAGCACCGGGTCTCTGCGCTCTGGTGCATCTGTATCATCCGCGGCCTTATCTCTAATGTTCTTATTCAGGTCTGAGTGACGGGAAAAAAAGACCCACAGGGATCCCTCACGTTCCCTAGATAAAGACAAAACAAAACAAGAAAACGTCACAGAGGCAAAGTATTTTCGGTTCTTTGCACTGTGTCTCTGGATATGCCTGTTGAAAAGATCAAGCACAGCTCCTGTGACCTTCCAAGAGGCCGGGGATCAGGTAGATTAAATGAGCCTGGGCGACGCCTGGCCGAGCACGTATTTGATGTCACTCATCAATCAATGGATATCTCGATGTACAACGTGACTACTAAATACAGCCCAGCTGACTAGTTTCTATGTGATGATGACAAGACACCTGCTGTCCTCTGCCCTCAAGAAAACGTCGAACCCTTTTCAGACGGTTGGGACGACGGCCCTGATCTAGGGACGGAAATCCATCAGGCCGCTGGAGCAGGGAGAGGCGGCTGGAGAAGGCCCTCGGGAGCTACACCAGGGATCCTCGCATAAAATACCTGCCTGACACTCTACAGTCATCTTCCCTCAGATGATGTTAGGAAATTAATTGAAGTACAGGATAAAATTTGGTAAAGGCAAAGGTGATGTTCATAATACATTCGGTACGATACAGCCAGGCGTTGATGAATCGCAGGGGACACGCTGGCCAATGGGAGCAAACCGCAGCGAGAACCAAAGTGCTTTTGATATATTAGTATGGAAGCTGAACACCGTCTCACGCTGGGAATATCCATAAATTATGGTAGAGCCGATGAGCGATTATCACAGTAAATTAAAACATACCTGGATATTGCAAGACTCATCACTAGAGATTTGATATTACAAAAAGCTTATTTTCTTTCCTGTGCCCCTATATTCTAATTACCAATCCCTATCAAACAGTTAGGTTATAAATATAAGCACACGATTGCCAAAGAGCTTCACCCAGAAGGATGCAATATTATGTGTGATGGTGAATTTTGAATGAGAATTTTATACCTAGTTCTTCTAGTCTAAAGGTAACTGAATGACAAATGAGGGAGCCGGAGTTTTAAGAGATTAAATGACTTGCTAATGATCACCTGGCTTGTTACCAATGAAGTTCGCTTATCTGATGTTCAGCTACTTAGTTTGGACAGAAACAGTGGTGATGGTTTCAGTGGACTGAATGTGTTGAAGTTCATAAAACAATATCGTTTACATCTCCTTTCCCTGACTCTAGAAGGTCAGACAGCAGGAGCAAAGCCTATATTCCCACCTAAGATTGTATGGTTAAGGGATACGGAACATGACATTTTTAGTTGCCTATTTCTGAAAAACCAACAATGGCTGACACTTCGGCTGTTCGCCGACACACTGGATTGTCTTCTCTTCCAGACACATGGCAAAGTGGGGTCCCTCTGTTTCCTTTGAAATTAGACTTAACCATGAAAAGCGATTGCAATCCACTTCCAGCAATTCACATAAGAGCCAGCGACGACTTACTGTTCTCTTTCCACTGCCTCCATACCCAAACCACTCCAGGTGGGTCATTCCAAAAGAACAAAAACCCAAACCCAGAAACACTATCAAATCAAAATCGATCTAAATGTGATTAAAAAATAAGGAGTTAAACAAAGGCGCACAGGCACGAGGTCATATCAGCGTAATAAAGACACAGAGCAAGTCCCTCTGCATTTTGTCTCAAATGTAAACCTCAGGGACCACTGGAAAACATCCTGCCAGGCGTCAGAGATCTCACCTGATCAGTTCTTCTACTGAGGAAAGCAAAAAGTGACTAATCCATCAGCTCAAAAGCGGGGTAGGTTCCAGTGCCAATAGTACATGGCAATACACAAAGCACCATATATGTTTTGGATGAAATACTGAATAACTATTAATAAAATCAATCCATATGTCCATTTGAAATAATAATAGTTAAGTAAAGTCCCTTCCAAGAATGTCATTGCTCTGCCTGGCCAGCGAGCCTCAGTGGTTGAGTGTTGACCTATGAACCAGGAGGTCGAGGTTCGATTCCAGGTCAGGGCACAGGCCCAGGTTGCCGGCTTGATCCCCAGCAGGGGGCGAGCAGGAGGCAGCCGATCCATGATTCTCTCTCATCATTGATGTTTCTCTCTCTTTTTCTCTCTCTGAAATCAATAAAAATGTATTTTAAAAAATAATAAAAGAATGTCATCGTTCTTCCAAGTGGGCAACGTGGTCTTTTCAGTACAGTAATCCACTCGGCGGGGCTGAGCGTCGGGTTAAAACCGAGGCCTTACCTGACTCCTCAAAGTCGCTGTTGTAGGATTTCCAGGTCTCGGTTATTCGCAGCAGGCTCTCTTCCATGGCCTGGATGTCCATGGAGGGGCAGTTGCATTCTGGGAACTTGGGTCCACACTGACACCAGCAGTCATTGTCCTTGCAGATGAACTCTCCCTCGGAATTGCAGGCGATGTAGCTCAGAGCTGCCTGGACAAAACGCTCCTGAAGATAGTCGGGGAGGAGAACTTGCAGGCCTTGCAGGAAAAACACAGCAAACACGTTTATTTTGATAAAGAAAAAAAGGGTACTACATACTTACAGGAGTCAAAAAAGGGAAAAACGCAGTATATCAACTTATGGATTGATGCATATGAGAAACGATCACTAGAAAATGATCTAAGTACACGAAACTGCAAGTATTTATCATTCTTTCCACCATATGCTGACTCCGTGCGCTGTGCGAGAATCCCAGAAATTACAGACGTGTTTAATCCTTCGGATGGTCTGATTTTGATTTTTAAGTTTATTTGATCAGCTCTCTGACTTATTTGATTAGAATATTTGGTTATTTTTTAATCGTCTAGATGGAGCCCGTCTACCTTTGAAAAGGGAAGCAGGCATTTATTTTCCACCACTTGATTTCCAATAGTTTCCAGCATTTTCATTTTACTTTCAGACTATGGTCCCGCATCTACGTAAATATCATAACACGGTGGGTTGTAACCTCACGGTGCAAAGCCGGATCTCAAGGTCAAACAAACAAGTCAACCCAGCTCCCTCACTGCCAGAAATTACTCAATTTCATTTGTTTTCAGTCAAAATGAATGTTCCGTGCAGCTCTGCCGCCTCATTTCTGAGTGCCGATTCTCACAGAGGTGGCTAAGTCGGGGCGCCCTGTCCTAACCGTGTTGCCTGATGCTGATGCCCGCAGCGATTCTCATGGACGCTCTCTTTGCTCCGGTGAAATGCTGCTTCAGGAGCAATTCGTTTTCTTCCCCAGGAGTCAGGGCTTCAAAGAAGAAGGTTGATATTGATAAACTCATAGTTCCGGACTCCTCTCCGTAATACATCTGAATTCAGAAGATTCCCAAAGGACCAAACACTGATTCTAATGCTTCACCTTGGGCTTAAAATCAAAGCACAACACAATCCAACACAACACAGCACAACATGTACACATGTCATCTATCTATCTATCTATCTATCTATCTATCTATCTATCTATCTATCATTTATCTATCAACTATATCATGTATATCTATTTATATCCATCCATCAATCCTCCATCCATCCATCTGTCCATCCATCTTCCATCCTTCTGTCCACCATCCATCCATCCCTCCCTCCCTCCCTCCCTCCCTCCCTCCCTCCCTCCCTCCCTCCCTCCCTCCATCCACCCATCCACCCATCCACCCATTCATCCAACCAACCAACTAAATTACAAACTATGAAAGACACAAAGGCCTATGGTAGGACCTTGATAAAAAAATTCTTTGGAAACACCAGTTTTTCCAAATGCCACATATTATAAGCCATATTTTTTATACCCTCAAAAGAAATATATTTATGATAACGCTGTTCCAGATGAGTGAACGCTGTGCATTCTTTTTAAAGTGAAGCAGTAAAGGTCTGTTATTAAGGGCGAGGTTGAAAGGGTGAATCATCATGATAACTGGACAGAGGTGCAGAAACTACATGAATTGGAAAATAGTTATTTATGAAAGGGAAGTGTTGCTTCATGTGCTCCTTTTTTTTTTTTAAGACAGAGAAGTGGTTGAAGTTTTGTGTTTATAACAGAATATTCTGAAACCTGAGCACAGTGATTCCTAAACAGTAAAAATCAATGAACTGTGCCAATAAATACATTTTAATAATGAATTGAAATGAACATATATTTGATATAAACATTTCTTGCCCTATCTGGTGAAAGTCCATATTGATGCAAAATTAATCCATGCATGTAAAAAGAAAGTGAGCAGCAGTGAATTTTAAGAAACATTGGTATATTTGCATTTCTACTTAGAGAAATATTTCAGTGACTTTACATCTAAAATTGATCATTAGAAATTGGATAGCATTTAAAGTTTTAAAATCCTTTCCTTGCAATTTTTATACAATTCAAAATGAACGGCACTCATTTATTATTGAGGGTAAATTTAAATAAACCAAAGCTGCTACATTTTTCAAGATTGAGAAGTTGAGGAAAAATGGCAGAATTTCTAAAGTCTTTACACATTTTTATGAAAAAGTGAGTATGTAAATACAGCCTGAACTCAGAATTAAAGAAGGCAGACCAGAAAAGAACTCAGAATTACTCTTTAATCAATCAATAATTTCGACAAAGTGCCATTGCAAAGACTTTTCTGAACTTCCTCAGATTGGTCCACATTTATTCACAGCCTTCCCCTGCCTGTATGAATAAGTAATGTGCACTTCGCAAACAATATATATCTGTTAAAACTTATTACTTTAAAAATCCCCTATTAAATTATCTCAAACAGAAAAACTGATGCTAACTTACTAGCCTAATAACCTGCCTTTACAGAGGAGATAATATAAATATTAAAATGTTGTTAGTATGCTCTCAAGTACATCTCTCTTTGTCAGAAGACAAATGCAGCCTTAACAGCCATATATGTTTATATTTAAAATGTCAACAGTTCAAGTTACACTACAAATAAGTACGGTTAGAGCTTTTACCAGGATCTCTAGGAAAAAACCCCAAGCTCGGGCCTGTGAGGAAATGCCACTTGCCGAGACGGTCATTGCCGCAAAGCAGCAAAATGCTAGCCCGCCACATCTTCAGCGGCTATAGATTATTTCACTTAAGAAGTAAAGTGAATTTTGACGTTTCCTTCACCTTGTCTGGAATGCCCTCGCCGGTTAAAAATTTAGGAAATTGGCTTTTTCCGCGACTTTAACAGCTCAGTGCCGCACACACAGACGGCTGGTGACAAACGGGGAAGCGACCGCACCCGGGGAGCTGCCACCGAGGCTCGCGGGGAGTGAATGAAAATTGACCTACGTACCTTGCAGCTGAATCTTGTTCTCAGGACTCTGAACCAGAACAGAGCTGACTGAATCTAGGTTGTCATAGTTACTGCAGCCAAGGGGACCTGTCCGCGTTTCTGTTACCTGCCAAAATAAATCATCAACTTTATTATATAAATCAGACTTTACCGGGCTCTCTGGGCTCAGGGCAGTTGTCACACAGGGATGGTGTATGTTCGACGGCAAACATCTGGACGGTCTAGGAGCGGATCCACGGCAGAGAGCAGACAAGCAACTCCCTTTGTCTTTAATTCCAGGCATAAATCTTCCGGGGAAACCATGGGAGCCTCTTCGGTCAAAAGCATCACTCAGAGAAGGTCACCGGTTTTACCCGAGCTATGACGGGCATGATCCTTTAGGCAGAGGGCAAGTGTTGACTCATCTAAGAATTGTTTTTTTGTTGGATCACTTTTTCTCCATAAATCAGAACTATCTACCCGGCTACTGTCTAAAAACTGATTTTCGTATTTTATTCTGCTACTTAAAAAATCTGCAAATGGCCCCTCTTTGATAGTCACATCGAAGTCTAACCTCTTCTGCGGGGCTCCCCTTTACCCAGCTCCCCGCCCCGGCAGCTTACCTCGCTCGCTGCCCAGGCGGACTTTCTTAATTCTGAGTCTTTGCTTACACAACACATTCCTCCCCCATGCCACCGCTGGCCCCCGTGATTAATTGATTTTATTTATCCTCGAGATTAAGCTCATGTTCAAACACCCACACAAAGTATTCCTCAATGATTTCCACTTGCATTATTTTGCCATTTGTGTCAAGTTATGGTTTGCAGCACACAGCCTCAGCGCTTAATTATGGAATCCCATATTGTAGACAGATTTCTCCATGGGTGTCTTGGGATGGGTAGTGTCAGGAGATGAGGAGGAGTTTAATCAATTATGTGAGACTAGACATTTATCCTAAGGATGTATTTTTAAAACCTAACATATTTTAAAGCAGAGGAATTTTGTATAATCTTTGTAACTGAAAACAAACACCCAAAACATTCTCTTCTCAGCAACCAGAATATTTGGAAACATCATTCAGATCACGTCATTCCAGCACGCACAACCCGCCATGGCTCCCATCTCACTCAGGGTAGGAGCCAGAGCCCCTTTAAGCCACAAAATACACCATATTATCCAGCCCCCTCTTTCCTCTCTGAAGTCCCCTCATCTTTTCCTGATTCATCTGCCCCAACCACACTGGCTTCTTTCTTTCAATCTATCTCTTTATTGATTTCAGAGAGAGGAAGGGAGAGAGAGAGAGGGAGAGAGAAACATCAATGATGAGAGTCATGGATCGGCTGCCTCCTGCACGCCCCCGACTGGGGACTGAGCCCGCGACCCGGGCCTGTGCCCTGACCGGGACTCGAACCACGATCTCCTGGGTCCTAGGTCGGTGCTCAACCGCTGAGCCACACCGGCCGGGCTTCTCTATGTTCCTGGACCACGCTAGTTGCGGAGGTGCTGGCCTGCTGGGCCCCACCTGAGTGCTCTTCGACGGTTTCTAAGCTCCGTCCTGCGCCTCCCTCCGGCTGCTGGTGGGAGGCCTCTGTCCTGGGGCTGCCTGGACTACCTCGGGTCACAGGGACACACCTTCTCCCAGCGCCCCCCCCAAACACTGCTGCTTCCTTCCCTCCTGAGCTGCTCTGCTTTTCCCTGGGGGTTATCACCCCCTAACCTGCTGCTCGATGCCTCTTTGATCATGACCACTGACGGCCCCCCTCCTTAGAGCGCAGGCTCCAGGGGGGCAGGAGACAGGATCTATTAGCTCGCCGGGGTATCCGTTGCCCAGAACGTCTATCAGGTTCCCACGTGAGCCCAGGGAGCTGGGTAAGGGAAAGGGAGGGGGCCGTGTGAGGGGAAAACCACACCAAGGAGACACAGAGGCCACTCTCGAGATGATAAAGGGCTGGACTGAGCAGGGACAATCATTTTTATCTGAAAGAAATGGATCGGAAGAAACAATTAGCGCTGGCAAGATTATGAAACACTGAAAACGTACGCGAGGAAGAATTAAGAGGTTAAAACCCTCGGGATATTTTAATGCCTTAACTCATTTACCTCACCTTAAAGCTTTCTTTATGTTACACTGTGGCCATTAGACAATTACTTCACCATCATCTGCTTATGTTAACTTCTTTGCTTGGTTAACCGTAAACTCCCCACTCACAAGAATTACACACGGTACCCGGCACGTGGCAGGAATTCAAGAACGGTGGGGAAATATTGCATTCGTGGTTAGAAATCTCTATTGCAAAGGACACTTAAGCTTATCCATTAAGCTGTCTTTCAGAACCTCTTGAAGCAAATGCAGCAGGGCCAGCTGTGTGGGTTCCTAAACATCGCCCAGCCTCACCCTGGCATTACGCACGTGAGGGACCCGGAGCCCGGGGGGCGTCCAGTTAGCTCGGTGTCGTGCAAGGGCCTCGAGAGCTGGAACTGGGGCCTGAACTCCCGACTCGTAAGGCAAATGCCCACGTAAGAGTCATACTGGCTTTCCAATCTCTACACTCAAGTTTTCGAAACTTTGCCTGCCTCGATCAGTCTGACTCAGTCCCATTCACTGTCTCTGTCTCTCTCTCGCAGTAAAGTCACAATAAAGCACGATTTAATTGATGTACAGGTCAATGAGAATGGTGTGGTATCTTGAGTCCTTGTCAGGACAATAAATATTGCTATAAGAATGCTTGTTACTATTTGATTGAAGGCCAAAGGAACTGGCTTTTATTCCAAGTATTAATTTATTAGCATTTTGAAATAGAAATCCCCACACATTCTTATATTACTCTATACTGGATTTTAGAAAGTAAAATAGTTTTATTTTTTTCTACTGTTAATATAAGAAGCATTTAAAATAAAGTGGTCATATTGATATAAATCCATTTCAGTAACAAAGACTTCCTTAATTTTTTTAAAATTGTTCTGTTACTTAGTAAGTTTTGTGAGAAAAGTGCAAATTCACCTATAAGACGCTCTGTCCTCAAGTAAAAAATACAAGAGTCCATCATGGCTAAATGTCCTTGCATCTCCACACAATAGCAAACATTGTGCTTGGTGCATTGGACACAATTAATCTCCTGATTTAAAATATAGTTGACACTGTCAATGTTTCTTGAACCCGCTCCAACAATTTAATGGAAGTTTAAAATAGTCCATGATATATAATCAATGCCAAGATGACTCATATTTTCACATCAAAAGTACAAAAACAAATCAAATACTAATTCAATGGAAAGCAGAATCGTTGTTGAATTATTTATCTATGCAAATGACTTTTTGCAGAAAACTGTTTTCCCAGTTCCATTCCCCATCATTGAACTCTTGGAGTCGCTTGGGGTGTCACCTTTAGAGCTATGGAGAGGTTCTGCTGCGGGGGGGACGGTCATCCTTGACCCACGAGGAAAAAGCGTGACCACAAGCGATGCTAAGCCGGGTGCACCCACATCCACGGAACAGGTACAAGTAAAGAGCATAAGTATGAAGCGTAAGCAGCAGAGGCGAGAAACAGGCTTGACAGGCTGGAGAGTGTGACACAGCCTAGTGAGGCTGGAGAAGAGTCACATAAAAGACGGAGCTCAGGTGGGACTCGGGGACACAGCAGGGCAGGCGTTCCTGGGGAGCCACTGCTTGGTGAATTTTCACTCGCAGCTGCCCCATGGTGCAGCCTTGGTTACAATGATTGGCCTGTGTTTTCCACGCCCCGTAAACCACCTTCCATCAGAAGAATGCACATGGGCTCTCTGAGCATCTATTCAAATACAGAAGTGGCTCAGTGGTAGAGCATCGACCTGGTTGAGGATCCAGGAGATCGCGGTTCGATTCCCGGTCAGGACACGTGCCCGGGCTGGGGGCTCAATCCCTGGTCAGGGGTGTGCAGGAGGCAGCCGATCAATGACTCTCATCACTGATGTTCCTATCTCTCTCCCCCTCTCCCTTCTTCTCTCTGAAATCAATAAAGATATATATGTATGTACATATATATTTTAAAAACTTACAGGATCTTATTATTACACTAGAGTTGGCTAAGAGTTTTCTGATGCATTCAATATTAATAATGAAAATAGCAGAGCTTCACTGCCAAGGGGCATTACAAACAACAGATACAGATTGTGACCCCATCAGGGCTGAGGCCTGCTGTCTGCATTCAGGCGACAGTCACTGGACAGCCACCTCACTTGCTACTGACACTGTGGGCCACATGCCACTTCCCTGAACGGAAGAAATCACATTTTCACGAACTCAGGAGCCACAGGTTCTTTTCTGTCGCTTCACATAAAAAAATAAATGTTATGCAGGGCAGCGTTTACTATATTTATTTTAGAAATGAAGGCAAGCAGAAGTTGCTAAACATGTAGAGCGCTTTTCTTTTCTTTTATTGTTTATCCTATGAATTGCCATCACAGTGCCTTTTAGTTATTGAATCTACTTAAAAGGACCCCAAGCTTTACAAGGCAATGGCAAAAATACATCTAGATCCAAGACCAGAACAGGAATGCTAGTTCTTCTGGAGCTCATGCAAATCATCATATTAAAACGAATAGTGTTTTATGATCATTTTTGACAACCATGTTGTCGGTTATCCCACATGAATGAAAATGGGAAGGTAGGAGTTCCAGGAGAGGCTAAATTTAATATAAAGAGTCACTGAGGAAATAGCACTGGGAGAGGGGGTGTCCTCAGCCCATCCTGTTAATCACAAAGGACACGCACCTGTTCTTTACCCTGCGCTCTCCTATTATTTCCCCAAAACCGTTTCTGTACCTCTAGATGCAACCACTTCAAGCTGTGGCCCAGGCCTGACGCCTTATGTCTCCTTTCACGGGATAAGCAAGGGGACAGTGGACCGAACACACCAAAGACGCCAGAGGCCCTAACCCACAATCGAGCTGAAGGGGCTGAGTCCGCAACCCAGGTCTGTCGCCAGGATGGGTGAGCAAAGGGTTACCCCTACGCAGAGCCGCTCGCTTCGTCGGTGGCTGTTGTATAATTTATTTTATCCGTATATTTCTAGATCTAGCCATACTTCCCAATCGGCACTCACCTGGAGTCTCGGTGAAGCGGGTCCCTGCGAGCTGATGATCCCATCAACTGAATTATCTACTTTGCTTCCTTTTGACAAAGTGACTAAAAATGTGAAGATGGGACTGTGGAGCTGCAGTCACAGCACCCATCACTGTGTCCGAGGACAAGAGCAGAGGATCAGAGTCCTGCCAATGGATCAGGGCTAGGAGCGCACCAGGCACGGCCCTGACAACCTGTCACTGTCCAAATGCCAGCCAGGCAGTTCTCTGCCTCACAGGATACTCAAGACAGGCGCCTGGTTAGGCAGAGCTTCTCTGGTACTGAAAATTTAATAATATTCATATTTAAAATTTTCTCCTTTAATTTAGGTGCCAGTATAGTGTATTATGACTCCCCCCCCACAGTGCCTACTGTTTAGTCTATTCCAAAAAAATACTTTTACCAAAATTTTATATTATACTCCTCTGAAATTCCCCATTTAAGATGACTCCTCTGAACTATTTATTAAAACATTTCTTATTGCTTCTGATTAAAAATGCAAAACTTTTTACGGTCGCCTTTTGAAGTTTCCTAAGTGGTGAATATTTCTGAATTCCATGAGCACATCAAAAGCTTCTGGCTTCAGTTATCGTTTTATAATAAGACAGCTAATGCCTGTGCACAGCCCAGAGAAACTGTCGCACTGAGACTTCATATTCTCCCAATAAGACAAGCGCCCATTTGTCACCCGAAAAGACAAGCGCCCGAGAGAAGTGATAAGCAATCCCACTAAAACGCAACAGGCTCAGGCATAATTAGAAAGACAGAGTGGATTTCTTGTTTCAGTTGGCCATTACAGAAACACTTTAACTGTCATTTCTTTTATTTTTTTCCCTCCCAAAAATAAATTGGCTTCACCCACACACTCAAAAGTTAGGATAAATCCAAATTCTTTAGCAACTGATAATCATTAAGAGTCAGCACTAAGATGACGTCAAATGAATGAAATAAGTACATAAGGGAAGGGGGAATCTTATGTCTTTTTTTCCAGTTATCTGCCTCACCGGACTGAATACTCCAAGGCTGAAAATCACGGCATTTTCGTTTATAAAGGCCTGACACCCAGTAGGGCTGGGTACACCACAGGTGGGAGATAAACATCCCCCAAGGAAGCAAATTGTTTGGGTAATTTGTAAACTTCTGGACAACTTTTCGCCAGCATGGGGCACTGGACATTTGATTGTATCTAACAATTGCAGGATGACATATTACGTATACTTTTTGCTTTAATTGCCAATCTTATTAATTCAACTAAGAGTAATTAAATGGCTTCACTCATCTTACTGAAATAAAAATCTAATTTAAGTATTAATGCTTCAAATTTAAAAACTAGCAACTGTAATAACTAGCAACTGATTTCTATCAAAATAGGCATCCAGAAAAAGGGAAATGTTTTAAATTAAGTAAAAATAGCATGTAGTCAGTGAGAAATATAAAAGGAATGCTTTTTAAATTTGTATCTCCTTTTTAGGTCATAATTTTCTCTTGGGCATGATTCCATTCCAAGTGAGATTTTTCAAACTTTAACTTTGACCAAAGGTGAACTTGTCGGAGAGTTTGAACTAAATTGCTTTAGCCATTTCTGAGTTATGTGGAGGTGAGAGTCCATTTCTCAGGCTCCTAACTAAAACAGGCCCCAACCTCTCCTGCTTACATAAGTCACACATGACTAATGCTATATATCTGAAGCCTGACAGGATTATTAGAGTTCTCAGCGAAACCTCTACATTTAAAAGAAAATGCCTCATCATTTTCACAATGACAAAATTTCCCATTTCTGAGTCCACAAATTGCCAAAGAGGATTGCCGTTTAAAAGGAGAGAAAATACAATTAAGGTCAACTCAGATTTCTGCCCAGGTTAGACAGGAAAAAGATATAGGCCAAATATTAAATTAGGGTAGCATTTCAGGGCAGAAATGTTAGCAAGTTAATGCACTTTAAAGTGCACTTTAAAATGTAAAAGTAATTTAACCTCGACTTTTTCCGATCCAGCCGCGGAGAAAGGCAGCGATGTGAAACAGAGATGCGGCGCCCAGCGCACGCTGTGGGCAGTTGGGATCACTTGCGCTTGGAGCTACTCTTAGGCCGTGCGACGGGGGAAAATATCCACTAACGAGGGGCATAAACTAAATTAGGGGTGACATATCACATCGCGGGTGACTTTTTAAACCTAGCTCAGTCTTCCTTAATTCCCTGGACAAAAAGCGTTCAGGTTTTAAGACGTAGGGATAATATATGAAAGACTTAGAGACCGTTCAAGAGAAAAGCGCAATCTCCTATTTTAGCTGCACACGGGTACTCCCCACAGGCCGCATCTCTGCATTCACTGACCCCCCCGGCTTCCTGAGCTGGTTTTGTGCCCCTGTTTACTTTCTTTCCAGTTTCCAGGCATTTGATAAACCTGCCCCTTTAGACGGCTGCTCAGGCCAGTGTAGAAAGGGCTGAACAGGAAAGGGTCCGAGACACTGCACCGTTCAATCCCAGGCACTGTGATCTCAGAGCGTTAGACACAAGGAAATAAGAAACGTTCGAAGCGTCCAGCAACCTGGGAGGGTGGACCGGGAAAGGGCTGCAGAGGATTTTGGGGGGACGCCATGCAGGCCGCATCTGGAAGGGGATCCAGCGAGGGCGGGAGCAGCCAGGCGGCTCCACAGTGAGAAGCGCCCGACCCGGGCCCCAGCGGGGCCTGCGAGGAAGGGGTCGGAGCGGAGGGATCCACAGGACCCACCGCCCGACCAGGTAGCCAGAAAAAACGTACAGAATGGCAAGAAAAGGGTTTATTTCTAGCCACCCAGGATTTGATAAAAATTGATAAACAAGAGGAAAACATTTTAGGTTACTGGAAAAATTAGAGGGACTTGGGTTTGAGGGTGGGAATGAAAGTACATATTCAGGAGTTGTCAAGATATTGTTGATGGTTGATAGTCGACATAATTTATATTTCAATATTTCTAGTAATAAAAATGACCTCAAATGCACAATTATTTACCGGCAATGCTCTCCCTTTACTGAATTAAACTGACAGCTGGTACAGAGGTCACTTCTTTCCTTATATCATCTTTTTTTCCACCCCCCAAAACTGCAAACTCAATGAAAAGTTTATTTGGAAGATGACCTTTCCTAGGGTTTTCCTCATTTTTTCTAGTGAGTTAAAAATTGCTATAATTTAAGAAGGGAGAGGTCAAACTGTCCCTTATCTCCCAGAGTCATGAAAAAACGAGAGCTTTGTTAACAAGATAAAAGGCAAGCCGAGAACACCTTGACCTAATCATCTCAGGATCCGTAATTAATGATAACAACCCAGGCGGAAATTGAAACGCAAAGAAAAGGTTGTCAGGGTTTGAGGTCCCCCGAATTATTTTAATTTCCTGAAATCTGGAAGGAAGGGTTTTGTAATGTGGTCCAAACCACTTTTCCCCACAGCCTCCCAGTGACTAGGGGCAGAGATACACAAATTCACCAGAAAGCGGGCCTTCGTCTCAGGGTCAGTGGGTTTCCGTGAATTCCAGTAAGTGGATTATTGTACTGTTTTTAGTTCTTACGAGCGGCCTGCCCTTTGGTACCGTCCTTTGGAAACAGCTTATTTTTCAGAAGAACGCACTGTTGCCCTTTTCTTGTATAATTATTCTGTATTTCACACCAACGTTCTCCAAAGCATCAGGGTCCCAACACAGCAGAACTAGAAAGTCCCACCCGTGTAACTAAGGTGGAAAGGTCGGGGGCAGGGTCCCCTCCTCCTTGAAGTGCCTGCAGCGCACCGAGCGTGTGGCGTTGTGCCTGGTGACACCCAACACGTACTTGTTGGATGCATTTTATTGAGTTTGTGAAATACCAGCTGCCGGTAATAAAGGTACTTCCGTCCTGCTTACCTGAAGAGCTGTAATTCTGCTACCGAGAGGCGCAGAAGGAAGAAGTGGGTTTGAAGATAAAAGCCTGTTGGGGAGCCTGCGAAACTTCCAAAGCTGTCTGGGCGCCCACACGTGCAAGCACTTAGCTCACTTTAGAAATCGGAAACTCCGGGGTTGCTGAGCGTCGGAAAGCTGCGACATCATCAATCCTGCTCCTGCTGGGTTAGGTTCATTTAATTTCAATTAGCATTTATTGAGTTCCTATCTTGTACTGAGCTCTGGATGGAGAGACTGGGAGACAAATAAGCTACTTCTTGGAAGAAAATAAACGCTTGATAACTACCCATCAAATACGAATAGCTGACCCTTTACAGCGCTTTTTCAGGCCAAGCGTTGCTCTCAGAGTTCTTCACATATTCACTCGTTTGGCCCTCAATGCAGATCAATAGGATATTCATTCTACAGATGAGGAACCTAAGAACCTAAGTCAGGGAGAAGTTGAGTGTTTTAATTTTCCAAGGTCTCATGACTAATGACCACGGGATTTACTCAAGTCTTCTGGCTCCAAAGTTCATGCTGTTATTCAAACAAAGGAGTGTGTGAGTGGTTAATGAATGAACATATGTATTTTTTAAATGAATAAATGAAAGATACAGACTAGGGAGACCTTTGGGACATGAGTAAAATGTAATCAGTTTAGGACAGTAGGGGCATGTTTGATAACTAATGAAAACAAGGGAATCTCTCCCTAGGACAACCCACAAGCACATGAAGGTATGTGTGCGATCCAAGGGGCCCCGTCAAGTGCGCATGGACCCCACACCCTAGCGCAGAACATTCCCTGGAGCTCCCACGACAGGCCAGGCTGCAGCTGACCCCAGGCCAGAGAATCACCAGGCATTTAAAATTATGACTGACTCAGGAGAGAACCCCACTCAGTCCTGAGCTAAATCCCGAGAGCCTGGTTGCGCTCCCCTCTCTCTGCCCAATTCCTCACCACCCTTCCTGCGCTCCCTTCGTGCTTCTGTGACTATATTCTTAGCCAGGCTGTTGCCAGGGGGACATACTTCAGTTCCCTTTCCTCTCAGCTACAGCACCAGGTGTGTGTCCGTCCCTGTTCCCCTGCACAGCGGGGACAGGTCCTGAGAAACGCGTCCCTCGGCGATCTTGTCCTGGGACCGCAGTGTGACGCACGCCTAGATGGCATCGCCCACGCCTGGAGTCGCACGCGCTGTGCTTTTGTGCGACTGGCAGCTCAGCAGGCGTGTTTACACCAGCGTCACCGCAAACCCGAGAGCAACACGTTGTGCTGAGACTTTACGATGCCTCCAGCATCCCTAGGCGATGGGGAATCCTGCTCCGTTATAATCTTGGGGGGCAACCGCTGCAAACACAGCCAGTGTTGGACCGAAACACGGTTATAAGTGACTGCTCTTCACCATCCATCCCGGTATCATTCCCACGCTCTCCTCTGTTTCCTCTCCCTGTCTAAAGCCCCACTTTTCCCGTCCCCGGCCCCTGGACACACGCTTTCAAACGTTTCCATTCTGCGCCCCGGGCTCCTCTCCACGGTTAATGGGCCGAGCCCGTTGCCAGCAGCTCTCGTGCTCCCGCATCCCAGGTTACTCCTTTCTCTGCCCCGGAGCTGTCCTTAGATTACTCAGAAAAGCCACTTTCCTTCGGTCTCATTTCCACCACACAGTTCAATGAAAGCTTCCTGAAGCCTCATCGTCACTAGTAGCATCACCAGGGCCTAAGAACAACGCACACAGACAGTCCTTTCCACCATTAAAACACATGCCTTCTGTGATCCCAGTTCCTTTGTGTGAGACAAGAATACATACAAATACCCAGTAAGTCTTCACATGAACTGTGAGTGAATATTTCTTCCTCCGTATGTGTACCAAAAACTCTATTGTATAATTCCACTTGGCGCTGAGCAGAAAAAATCAATAGCCATATAATAAACACACTTACAGCAATGATGTCTTCTATTAGAAAATACACTCTAAGTTCTTGTTTATATCACTGAAATTGATTTCTGAAAAAAAATCCATTTCTCCCCAGCAACCTCAAGGTAAATATCTCTAACAATATTCCACCTTACAATGCTTTTAAATTAACTTAAACATCTTTCACGCTGGCTACATTTTAATCTCTACTGCATAACTACTACTTATATACTTGGTCACCCAGTATAACTTAAATCTTACAGTCAGAAGTAAACTATAAATGTGCAATCTATATCTACAGGACGCTCTTAACCAACCGCATCTACTACCAGTATTGAAGACGGGTAGTATTATTGGCGTAGCCCTTAAGCTAAAGATATTCCTACACCACCTCTATCCTCTCCTGTGCATCACCACAAAAGCTACTTCTTGGGCTAATTTCACCGAGCATTCCCAAATACTGAAGTCCTAACTTTTTAATTAACTGACCAAAAAAAATACACACATTAGTTTCAATCTCATAAAGCAATAAGATATATTTAAGGGACTGTTTTTGCAATAATGATGAAATGCTGCAGCTGAAACAAAAAGAAATGTTCTTTGTACTCTGTTTTCCTCTCGCTCACCAGTCCGGGATCACGCTAGCATCCTGTGCCAACTCTTCGGTCTGTGAGTTTTGCGATGGCTGTTGGCCAAAACAATACGTGCTGACCTAAATTGCCAGAGAAATGTGTCCAAAAGGCTATTGTTTTGGAAACTACACACTCTCTCTCTCTCTTGAGAGAGAGAAACTCATTCTGGCTTCCCTGTTTTGGTAAAGTTAACCTTAAAATAGTCACAAACATAAGATTTTTGTGAATACGTGGAGTTTATCCACTAATTGTAGATTATGGTGTCTGTTGACTTCTAGAAACTTATCCCCAAATATTTGCACTTAACTTTAAAAGCATTGGGGAAAATACTGCTTAATGCAGCACTTTCTTAGTGATTTTTGTGCCATTGACCACTTTGAGTCTAATAAATCCCCTCCTAAGGATAATGTTTTCAAATGCATAAAATAAAATATGAAGACTTACCAAGAAAAAAAATCCATGCTATTAAAACAATAGTTTACCTATGGACACTCTGTGAGGGAGTCTGTGTACCCCTGGATAAACTTATATAACTCAAGGATACTTCCATTAATATTTTTCCATGGAGAACCTTGACCCAAATCATCAAGTTAAAAAAAAAAAAATTACATCAAGACACACACAATTGGACCGGCTGGCGTGGCTCAGTGGTTGAGCATCAACCAGGAGATCCTGGTTCGATTCCCGGTCAGGGCACAGGCCCGGGTTGCGGGCTCGATCCCCAGTAGGGGGGTGCAGGAGGCAGCCGATCAATGACTCTCATCATTGATGTTTCTGTCTCTCTCTCCCTCTCTCTTCCTCTTTGAAATCAATGAAGATATATATATATATATATATATATATTTTTTTTTTTTTTTTAAAGACACACACAATTGTATCTTAAATACATTACATAACTCAGGACAAGAGGGAAAGTTAAAATAATTTCAGAACACAGTTGTTTAAATCAGCGGGACATGCCAAAAATTAGAGATGGATGTTAGAGATAGGACAAGTAATGGCAGGACGCGAACCGAGGGGGACTCACACGCACCTTAATGGCAGTGGACGCGATCTGGATGTGGTGAAGCCTCCGCAGGGTGCTGTCCCTGTCGATGAAATAGGAGGCGGCGAGTTGGTGCAGCGTCTCCAGGGTGACCGAAGAGCTGTTGGCGCTGGAATCGCTACCTTCAGATCCTCTGCTCAGCTTCCGCTTGTCCACAAAAATTGTGAGTGACTCCTCTCCTGCATTGAATATAGGGACCATTATTCCATTTCCCACTTAAAATCCAATTTTCCAATTACCTGCAGGTGAGGAAATGACAGACACAATGAAACAAAAATGATAAACAACCAACGGGCAAGGCCTTGTACTTTTCTGCTGTTTGGGCGTGTTTTCCCCTTGTGCCTAGAACAGTGCCTGGGATGCTGACGGCTGTCGATCCATATAGAACAGTCCCCGCTGAAGCGCTAGCATTTGGGGAACAATGGGCCTAGCTTTTATTGAATTCCTGATATAGGTTAGGCTACCTATCACTCATATGGCCCGAAAGCAAATTAAGAAAATATGTAAAATGAGCTTATGTGGGGCGCACAATATAAAATTATAATGGGAAAAGTTTGCCACAGATCCACATGGCAAATGTAAACACGACCATTCACATTAATAAACATGAGCAGTTTTCAATTATACCTTTAAAATGCAGAGAAAACATACAGTTACGTGAGTGTACAGGTTAAATTCAGAGGCTGCCTACAAAGGGCATATATTGAAATACTGTGCGTTACGCTCTATGGCGATCACTACCCCCCATGGAAGCTTTAGGTGCTGACAATGAATTCTCCAGGGTGAACTTCAAAGTATATTATAACTAAGCTGCAGTTTTCGGAGTTCCAATGTTGACAAAAAAAAAAAAAATCGTCATCATTTACGTTGAACATGAAGAACCAGCCGTCCCCAGGCCTCCGTCTTCCTGGATGTCCCTCTAGCACATAACTGTCAGGCTGGAGGCCTGTTCCGGTTCTTTCGGGGATCCATCTGCTTGGGTGGCATTGTGCCTATTTCACAAACTGACGCGCCAGTTCTATAAAACCCCCAGTCAGATTTTCTAGGAGAAGAACAGTCTGTATTTCTTCTCCAAATTAAAATAAGACCCATTTTATTGATTTTTTTTTTAATACAGAGAGAGAGAGATCAATTTGTTGTTCCATTTATTTATGGATTAGTTGATTCTTATGTGTCCTGACTGGGGGGGGGGGGTTTGAACCCTCAACCTTGGTCTATCAGGACAACACACTAACCAACGGAGTGACCGGCCAGGGCCAAATAATACCCATTTTAAAATGACATAGCCTAGGCGACTCTCCAATCCTAAGTACCAGCTCGTGCTTTCCTGCAAGACATCAGGTCCACTGATATCAGAAGTAAGGTGTGAACGACATTATTTCTGAAAGGTCACATCCTCTGTTTGTATCTGGACCCCAACCTGCATAGCGAAAACCAGGCAGACTCACTAGAACAGCTAAAAAAAAGGGGGAAAAAATCCCTTAAAAATATGAATGAGTGGGTCAAATTAGCAACAGCATTAGGGTAGGTGTGTGATAAGTAGCTTTTATGGGAACACCTAAAAGCAAAAAGCCAAAGGAGAGAGGAGGGATGGGTAAGTTAGCAGGTATTGTTAAATATCTAAGACGCTCAGACAAGGCCACTCCGTATAATGGAAAAGTAAGCTCATTTATTTTCTCCAAGAGATCTGTTTTCTTTTTTAATCATACACAACTATCATGCTTTTGTGATGCTGATGGCCTTCGCAGCCTTTGAGACTTTTACAGTTTCAGAGAAAGATGGATGCATTCTCAGCTTTAACTGTAAATCTCTCTCAAGTATTGGGTCCCCAAAGGATATAAGAATTCTACATAAACCACACAATATTCAGATTTGAAACCTGAGATATTATTTAATCAACTAAAACATTTTTGTTCGGATGTCATTTTTATCCGTATTTTTAAGCCAGCTGTAGCTGAAAAGCATGACATGAGCTCCAAAGGGCATCCGCATGTTTTGGCAAAATTAAATGTGATTTTTGACAACCGTTCGACATTTTGAGTCTGTTAGAAAGTGAAAAAGATTAATGATCGTGGATATAAAATGATGTGATTATTCCACGTAGAAATCACGCAGCTGTGTCTCTTACAACTAAAATACTGTGGTGGTTTATGGACGTTAAATGTACATATTGAAGGATGTTTTCCCACAGAGTGAGAAACAGGACCAAAAAATAAATAAATCATGACTTTAGCCCAGCCAGCGTGGCTCAGTGGTTGAGCATCACCCTAGGATCCAGGAGATCATGGTTCGATTCCAGGTCAGGGCACAGGCCCGGGTTGGGGGCTCGATCCCCAGTCAGGGGCGTGCGGGAGGCAGCCGGTCAATGACTCTCATCATTGATGTTTCTCTCTCTCTCTCTCCCTCTTCCTTCCTCTCTCTGAAATCAATAAAGATATATATATATATATTTTTAAATCATGGCTTCAGTGTTATCCTATGATCGGTTCATGGGAAGGGATGAAGTACATTTGATATGCTGTGGGCCTCACAATTATGTATTTCTCTGTCATAGTTTCAATTTATCTTTCTATACTGTGTCCACGAGAAACAGAAACTACAGAACTTCCATAGTGTTATCTTTTCACTTGGGTTTTCTCAATTTACATTGTCCTGTATGTAGATATTGATGAGAGAGGTCAAGTTCTCCAAAAAGCTAGGGTAGGAACGCAGTGGGTGAGGGAACAAGTTATTTTTTGCAATTATTTCCTGCACCATCATGGATGCACATGTGTGCACATGGATCAAGGCCCATCGTAGGGAACCATGGGCTGTTCAGGACTGATTTCCTTCAGCCTGGGTGTTGGAAAGGAAGACGCCCAGGTCCATGGGCCACATGACCTAGGGCAAGGTTTGGGAGCCATGGCAATGTTAAGCCGTTGTTTTGCCAGGGGGACTGCATGTTCCAAAGAGGAGGCACCAAAGAGAATCACAGGATTCACAGTCAAAATATATAGCACTAGAAATACACAGTTACTCTTATAGTTACAACCCACAGAGATTTTTTTTTCTTTAATTGCAATGAAGCTAACTCTTATAGGTTGGCCTTGGATTAGTCTACTGACCTATAATATTTACCGTTCCACCCAGGAAAAAAAAAAAAGAAGTACATTTACGGCAGATGTCTTCCTGGTCTTTCAAAGTCCTTTCACTTGAGGATGTCCCTGTGAATATCTGTTTTTCTTTTGTGTGAGTTTGACTTATAAAGAACCGCTATTTGAGTAGAGATCCTTTGTACAGAAATAACCACTGCAAACATAGCTTAAATCTAATTGTAGGTTTTACTTTCGATGTGTCCTTTTAGTTTAGAAATGTTATTCTATTTTCAGTAAAGGCAGATCGGATTGTCCCTTGAACTAAAGTCTTTGGTTATTTTGGGCACCGCTTTCCTTGTGAAATTATATTTCAGTCCCCACAGTGTTTGCTTTGCTCCTGCTACCGATGACCAGCCTTCCTTAGCTTAATACGTTAAAAGGTACTCGTCCTGATAATACCTATCTTTCCACTAAGATAGTGTTATAGAAAATAAGGCTGTTTTAACAACAAATAGACATAATGGGGGGGAGGCAGGCTTAGAAAAAGAGGCTGCCGACCAGGAGCAGAGCCAAGTACATAAAGACCGTAAAAAACAGACACGTTGGCGTAACACCAACTGGCATCTGCGAGATGTTAGGGGAAGGAAATAGCTGGCCTTACCCAGCTTTGGAAAGAAAACATGTTTTGCAAAACACCCCAAAGGAAAACTGATCTTATGATTATTAGCAGTAACCTCTCCAATACATCTGAACAATTTCTAGACGAAACCGCCCACATACCGCATTACTCTCTATGGAACAATAACATGGGGGGGGGGGGGAAGAAATTGGAAATAAATAGCTCCAAGGTTAGAGGAAAGGAATCTACCCCGAGCGAGCTGAAACGAAGGTGCTTCCAGTCTGGAGCTGCTGACCAGCAGCGCTACAGGGAGCATTTTTATGTGGGGTGAACAGGTTCCTGCTATTATTTTGGGTAAGACGGATTCTTGGAAGGGAGATTTCTGGAGCCCTTGAGAACACTCTGAATTTAGAGAGAAACTCTAAACAGGGCTGTTCAAAGCTGGATGTGCATACAAGTCACCCAGAGACCTGGTTGACGTGGGGACCCCGATTCATGGATCCCGACCTGTCCAACCAGTGGGCAGGGCCTTTACCTGCCTTCGCAAAGTGCTGTGAAGGAGCACAAAAAATATATATAATCAGACTTGTAATACCCTAAAACCGAACGTCCATCCTTTGAATTAGTGGCCAGGAATCTCATTACTAAGATCAACTGACGTAGCGATTTTCATCTCATTTTCTTCTTTGTTATCTGACTATTATTTGCATAAATGGGTTCAAGTCCACTGAGTCAGTAACTGCTTTATAAATGATTACAAGTTAATTAACAGGATTGCTTTCATCTCAACCTTTTCATTTTGTTTACCAGAGAAACTTGAGGGATAAAGATGAGAGAGAGACCTTGAAAAAGAGAGACAGAGAGAGAAACAGAAGAAGGAACCCATATAATTAATCTTAAATCCTATGAGGAAATATTCGGTTTTAAACACCAGCATGGCAGTCTTTTTGCCCCGTCAGTGTCATTACTTTAATGATTTCCTGGGATATGAAGCTTCAGAAAATATTTCTTTTCCTTTCAGTTCTTTTTCTTAAAACAGAATATTCATCCTCATGGAGGAAACAGTTCCATGCATTTTCAAAAAGTATTCATATCTGCCTGCGAAATAAATTGCATATATTTTTGACAGGTTTGCTTCCTTAACTGGGTTACTCTTAAGTTAAAATAAAAGACACCTGTGCTTCCTAAGAGGCGCCCAAGCAGAAGTGAGAAAGACAGGCCCGAGTCGATTTTGAAAGAAGCTGGTACATGACACGGACTTAAAATCTGCGGATACTTTGCACGGCATGTAATTCACACAGAGATAAGTGAGAATTGCGTCCCTCTGAAATTAAATGAGAATATTTACATTTCTTACACTTCTGGGGATGCAAGAAAATAGAAAAAAAAAAATCTAATTGATACTCAATCCATCTGGTGTCTTACCACCTGACTTCTGAATTCTGTTCTCTCTTTGAAGGAGATACACACACAAGCCACCCGCTAATACTTTGGGGCTAAATAAGTTATGCGGGCTCGGTGACTGGCACACTATCCTGTCACTGAGGGTATTTTCGTTATTTTAAATAACTAGCCTCGTAAGTTAACACTATGCTGGTCATCGATCGTGCATTTTCTCATTGCATCAGTGAAGAAAACAGGGTCTGCGTTTAAAAAAAACGGAATATCTGAAGAAATGCTTAAACTGAGCGATATGGCAACCACAAGAAACATTCTCATCAGAAGCACTTGAAAAAGCTTTCAGAACACTCACCGGTAAAGAAAATTATAACTGTTTTCCCTAAAAATGTAACTATGGCTTTTAAAGCTCCATATTCAAAAGCAGGGGCCCCCTGGACTCGTCCTCAAGTTGCTCAAAACGAAAAAATATCTTTCAAAGCTGTAAAAATGGACGAATCAATATGTTAATCTGTCGGCTCCTAGAAGAATTTTTGGGCCCAGTTTTTAAAGGTATTTCTATCAGGGAAAGAGCAGTGTTTCCTGCGCGCCTCTTCCAGGGAAGGGGTTCCACCCGCCCTGCTGTTGCGGTCCCCGCGCTCCTGGCTGCGCCCGCGGGGCTGCGGGGACCAGGCCCCACTCGGGAGTCACGCCGGGGGGCTCAGGGCTGCGCCCCCGACTCTTAGGCAGGTTCCTGCGGTTCTGGGGTGAGAACCAGGCCGCCTTTAAAATCATCAGAAATGCCTGCGATGACATTTTCGTAAAATGTTAAATGAATTTCTTGGTCCCCACCTTCTTTACTACTTTTCTATGGACCCGGAACTCAGCCTGCCGCCTTTTAGGGGACACCCTTTTCTCTCCCAAGTGACCCCCCGATTTTGTCTTTTTTTTTTTTACTATTAACTTTTTTCTTTTTTTGCATGTCTGCATTCAGTACACACAGATACACTTTTATTTCCAGATTTGTCATTTATTTATCATAATTAAATTTATTATAAAAACAGTCGTGAAATATATCCCTTAGCTAGGAATCCCTATATCCCAGGAGAGCAATCTTTTCCAAGATCGATCCTGCAAATTGAGCAGCTTATTTTATATATTTAGCAGTGATGGGGTTTAGGAATCATTATCCGAAGACAAGCAGGCTGAGTTTCTATACTGACAAATAGTCTGGAAGCTATAAGGTGAAATAAATGGGGGAAATGATATATATTAAAGAAGGGGTTTTTTTTTTTAGTAATTTATTTTCCCTATAGGAAGAATTCAATGACTGGCTTTATCTATCATAAAATATCCCATTTAAGGCTTCCAATCTGCTATCCAAAGCTTTATGTCTAAGTCAGTAACATGATGTCTAAATAACTCTTTTTATTTATTCATATTTTTATTTATTTCCTTTTCATCACTCTAATACTGAGAGTCATTTTTTACACTCAACTTGTTTTTAAAAAAATGTTTACATTTAGCTGAAAATCTAGTCACTCGGAAGCCCCTTAGTTCTAAAGTAACTGGCTTTTTGTTTAAAATGTGTGCTGTGTACCTGACATCCGTAATGTGTTAGTATTAGAGTTGTTTCTTCGTATTAGTTAATTAAGGAGCGTGAGAGAGAATTAGCTGAAGCTAAATACCACCAATCGGAATTTAAAAAAACAAAAACTGGAGTAATACAATTTCCCGTTCAGTCAGGTAAAACATACGAAGCCAAAATGGTCTTAGAGCAGCAAAAAGCTGCAGTGTAATTACAACAGCCGTAATTTTAAAATTGCCTGAAATCAACCTCGTACGCATTTTAATTGCAAATAGTTCATATCCTTAAGCTACTCAAATAATTTCATGTATTTTAGCTAAATTATTAACATCACCCAACAGAGCCCTGGAGAGAAATAGAAGTAACATTTAGGGAGTTAAAAGAACTCGGACAGAAAACGCCAGGAAAACGAAATCCCCGGGGTACCCGGGACCGGGCGGGCGAGGGCGGCAAGCCAGCCACCCCTTCGAAAAGCCTTTAAAACCCTTTAAAAGGGGCTGGAAGGAGACTTTTCCGAAAGTTAAAGCGAAGCAACAGCGTATGGCAGTCCCGGGGACAGTCACCCTGAAGAAGCGGCTGAACCCCACTCAAAACCTACAGAACCAACTTTAAACCCCGAGCGCGGCTCCTTGAGGCCAAGGCTGAAGCGAAACGTCACCATCGCCTTGCGACGAAAGGGCCGCGTCCCTGCGAACCCTCCCCTCGCTTCTCTGTCTCTCCTCCGTCCCTTCCTTTCCTGTCTGCAGAACACATTTCAGTCCCTGAAATTCTCCTGGGCCCCCGCCTGGCTGGCAGGGTGTGTGTGTCTCGAAACCGCTGGGCTTTTAAAAACGAGATGTTATGGAAACAATTTTCTACCGCTGCTCCGGCTTTTAGCGCGTTCGTAATCGCTGACGTTACTAAGCCAGAGAGACACGGCGGGCACAGAACGCGTGCTCGTGTTTGTTGGGAGATTTTGTGATCTGTTTTGGCTCTCCGCACTCCTGTGACAGCAATGACATGTGTGCACCCCGTGTTTAAGTTGTGTCACACAGGGGCCCCGCACTGGAGGTGTTGCTGTCCCCCTTTCTACTAAAAAGAAACTGAAAGAGCAGAGAAGGTACTTAATGAGTTTTAAAGTCTCACAACTGTCAAACAAAAATAAAATAAATAAAATAAAATAAAATAAAAAAATAAATAAAATAAAATAAAATAACAAAATAAAATAAATAAAATAAAATAATAAATAAAATAAAATAAATAAAATAAAATAAAAATAAAATAAAATAAAATAAAATAAGAGATGAAATCTGAGAGGAAGGCCTTGGTCAGATCATTCATACTGAGCCTTATAAGCCACAGCCAGACACTGGGATTGTATTTTAAGTGCACAGTTATGGGTTTTAATTAAAGCAGGACATGATTTATCCTGATTGGAGTTTTGAGAAGACGTGCGTGGAGCACGGGCCTTAGGGGTGTCCCGGGAGATACATGAAGGTCTGGGTCTGGGGACGTCCGGGTGGAAGTCAGGAAAGGCTTGATGGGGGGCATATTTTTGAGGAGTCAACAGGCCTGGCTTGCTGACAGGCTGGGCTGGCGGGAAGAGGGAGGAGACGACTCGCCACCTGAGGCTGGGAAGACCAAGGACAGGTGAGCTCCCTTGTCACCCGCCCACAGGTGCAGGTCAGTCGGCCAAGTTCTGGGAAACGGACTGAGAAACTCACTGGTTTTCTGTCCAGTTCTCCTCGGTGCCCTTCAGTCTAGGAAAGAATACGCCCGTTTCTAAATGGAACGGCTGGACATTATTTAAAATCGTACACGAAGTAAAATACATGGAACTCTGGGATATTTTTAAGTTTCAGGCAAATGTTACGTTTTTCCTGTTAGACACCACCTCCCAAAATATCATTTAAGTGTATGGAAAGCGCTGAAATACACATAATAAAGTACATACCTCCTGATATTAAACCATAGCTTTCTGAATGCTTACAAATGTATAAGCTGACCGAGGGAGAAGTCCTATTACTAATCTCTACCTTCCCATTTTGCACCATAATTGATGATTTATCGTTCTTTCCATATCGTACACCCACCACCATCAGAAATCCTAAAAGTGGCACGAAAAGTGCGATTTCAGATCTTGAACGTTTACTCCAGGACACGTCCCGGCTCCCTGCACCTGAGGCGATGGCCTGATCTGTGCCTCCGCCGCTCGTGGCTCATTTTCAAGCACAACCCGGGGCGCAGGGCAGCTCGGCCTGGACTCAGTGTGTGCCGCGAGGCGGTGAATCGCTTCCAGGCAGAAACTAAGCGGAAACCCACCCACCTCGCAGACTCCCACGGTCAGCACCACCCCAGGCACTCGGGAAAAACTCAACACATGAGTCGAATGGATTCCTGGGCGAATTCCAGGATTTCTCCAACCGCGGCCCTCTGGGTTAATCGACCCGTTTCCTGGACTGACACACCTTTAAGCACAAGCACACACAGGCACAAGTATTTTCAAAGAGTCGTACCTCCCAGAGTAGCAGATAGCAAGAAATGGGTCCCATATTTCTTGATAAGGTTTTCTGTGATTTGCTGAAGGGTGGGTCGACGTCCCAAAAGTCTTATGTTGCGGAAGAATTCAGGGGCAAGAGGCAGAGGGGAGCCAAGGAAATGTCTTCTCTCAACGGCCAGGTTATTTACTTTCCAGCGGCCAAACTCCCTGAAAAGCAAATTTATTTTTTTTATTCATAAAGACATCATCTCTCTGCACGTTTTCAGTTGTAAAGTTCCCTGAGGAGCGTAGCCGGGGTCACTAGGCACCGTGCTTGCGATACCGTGTCATGAGCTATGAGCAGGAGAAGCAACGTGTGTCATTTATCTCCTTGGGGTAAATATTCTAAAACCAAGTCATGTAGAGGAAGCAAAGAAGCCACTTCAAGGAAACCATTCCCACTGATTTTCCCCCCAAGAAAAGATGGACTCATAAAAAATAATTTCATTATGCATAGAATGGGAAGGTAAAGTCATTAAAAAGAAAAAAAAACTGGGGTCATTTTTTTTCATTTTCTAAGGGAAACTGAAAAAAAAAAAGAGAGAGAGAGAGAATGAATTTATTTTCCCCACCCCAACGATCCCTTTGTCTCTTCCCTTCAGAGAGAAACCAGTAAAACCTCAAGGACAGTGGGGAGACGCGGAAGAACCTAAAAGACATGAGAAAGCGGTGGGTGTTTTTTTTTTACAATAATTATCATTGACGACATATTTTGAAACCCCAGCTCAACCTGGAGAGCATTTCTCAAGCTGCTAGGAAAAGCGCCGGGTATGAGTATAGTGTTAACAACTTTGTCATTTTCTGAAATCAGTGAATAACACAAATTTCAAAAAAAAACACCCTGAATTAATGGTTTACTCTTTACTGTCTGTTACGGTCAGAAATCTTGCCGATAATCCAGAGGAAGCAGGCAAACCTCCCACCTCAAGGGCTCAGCAAGATGCAGTGGGGATGGATTCACGGCAACCCAAAGGCCTTAAAAGACTTGGATGTGCAGCAACGCGAGTGCGCGGAGCTTATTTAGCACAAGTCCTCTGGCCGGAGCATCGCACCTTCGGGATACAGGTGTCACGAAGCTGACTCACTTCAAGAACGTTCTCCCTTGAGCCTCTCTGAAGGGCCGAGGGCTGGACAGGCCTCCAGGGATCCCCTTCGAAGGCCCTCAGGCACCTTTCCTGCCTCAGTCCCTTAACCTCAGCGACGTTCACAGTCTCAGTTCCCCTCCACGCTTTGTATTTGGACAAAACACTTTGCTATCCCACCTGACGAACTGATTCGCTATCGCGCAACAAACAAATCTAAGAGACTGATTAGCTCTTTGGGGGTCTCACGAAACCGAGGCCGAAACAAATTAATCGATCAACTCCCGAAATCCATTCATTGGAACCAACGCTGTCAGCACCCTGAGCACATTATTACATTAATTTCAAGAGCTCACCGCTCCTCGGAAATTCTTCTCTTGGTTGGCTTTTAATAGTTTCATAGAAAGAATGAAGTCAAATATTTCACTTTCTGTCATGACTACCCAAAAAGTGACTCGTGTAGGGAACACAGAGGTGGGCTTGAGACCCGGGGCCTCTCGCTTCCACTCGCCCCACCTGGCCTGTATTATAACGATACGTGATCACTGTGAGCACCTCTATAAATTTTGGTGAAAACTCAAAGTACTGAATGAATTCTGAGAAGAGGTGATAAGAACCCTTTAAGCAAAGGACGTCATCTTTGCAGTCAGGTGCCACATTGCAGGAAGCGGTAATTACATATGAATACAAACACTCGGGGTCTCTTTTCCCCAGGCACAGGAGGAGGTGGCATTGACTGGTGTCCCCCGGTGGCATTTATTGCTGTGCCCACGTGGCCTACTTTGACCGATCGACGAGCGGCACGACTGGTTAGCCTGGCCCCTCACTCTGGGACCTCGATTCCCACCCCCCCCCACCCCGCAGCTCCCTGGGATGAACACAAACAAGCGAAAACCGAAAAGAAATCCTGCCACGTAAAGCCACCAGCTTTAAGGGGTCATTAGCTGCTTCGTCCGCTCGCTTCCTAGCAATATAATCTGGGGCGACGTGACTGACTTGGACCTTGGGGTGACTTGAGAAGACAGCAAGGAGCCAGGGACTGCGCCCGCTGCAGGCTCATGGGTGCGGCTGTTTCCCTCCTGCGATGAGGTTCACCTGAGTGGCATCGAGACCCGGCACTCATTAAATTTGGGGGGGCAACGGAGCTCGGAATTGAACACATGCCGTTGGGTACGGTTATCATAATGACAGCTGGTCGCCCGCGGGCACGGGAGGTGCTCGTCCCAGCAAAGGCATCGTGTTTCTATCAAATAAGGACACTGCTGAGTCGAAATGAGGCCGCCTTTTACCTGAAGCCTTCGCAGAACATAAACGTCTCCCCCCGTAACTTTGGGCGTCTCGAGTGCAACAGGGGCCGTCATCAGGGCTTAACGTACCTTGGCCCTTGCCGAGGCGCAGCGGTTCCGAGGGGCACACAAATGGGCCGTGACCAGCTCAGCCAGAACGCTGCTTGGAAAATATTTTTGTTGGCATGAAGCAGCCTCTATCAGTTGATTGGAGTTGTGTGTGTGCTGCTCAAAATTCTGACTTGCAAGCCTCCGCCATCCTGGGGGCCACGCGATGCCTACTTTTCTCCCACGGTCGTCGCGGCCGCTGCCCCTCTCCCAGCTCGTGAGCGAGGCGGGGAGGCGCGTCCCGTTTCAACAAGGCCGGGGTCCCAGCCGAGCTGCCCGCGGGCCTCTCTGGATTAGTATTTAAATTCTATGTAAACACGTACGTGTGCTCACTGTATTTAAAACGGATTCGCTCCCAGGATTTCTTTAAAATTGCATCTGTGTATTCGGTTCCCCCAAGATAGAGAGGCTACCACTGTTGATATCAGATATGTTGGGCTCAGTATCCAAGAAAAAGCAGCACGGAAGTGAGACGGTGCAGGCGCTGAAATGACTTATCTGTTGATTTACACGAAATAAAGTTGCCTGTGTGAGCCCTAAAGGCCGTTATTACATTACCTTCCACGATACTCCGCCGGCTGGCTTATAATTCTAATCCAATCAATATTCATTGAAATTTGCAGGCGCAACAGAATATTAAAACCAAATATAACACCCGAGCATAGCCCACTGCGCACACCCGGCCTCGGAATCACAAGTGACTGGCCGACCTCTGGTCGCAACAGGCTCCTAGTGACATCTGTAAAATCACGCCGGTCTTCGGAAGCGCCACTAATAACCGATGCTGGTTTTCCCGACTGTTATGTGTAACTGTCGGGTATCAGATGAGCTCCTTTCAGGTTCTTTCTGCACGGCCCCCGCGTCTCCCAGGTGGGCTGTTTCCATCTGGCCGGCAGGAGGGAGGGCAGGAGAGGCCCTGACGCGCGTCTGCAAGGCCGCTGCATGCTGAGCGGCTGGCAGGGTCGGGGACACATTCCTCTGCCTCCTGACGTTTGATGCACCCAAGCCACATTTTATTAAAAAATCATTGAGCGGTACTGGGAGGTTTAAAGCGTGGGAGGTATTTCTGGACAAGGCTAGGGATGGAGCGGCGTAAACCTCCGCCCATAAAGCGCAGTGGGGCGCAGGAGTTGGTGAAACGTTTCCACGCGGGTTTCTGAGAAGGACCCTCAGTGGCTGGGGCCTTTAGGATGAGCTGCCGGCTCGGAGCAGATCAGGGAACACGAATCAGCATCGCGGCACAGAACCGGCCCTCCCCAAAGCAACGAGAACTCACTGGAGCTGTGGCCTCTTGGCCGTAGCATTAAATGAAATAAAATGAGGGGGGGTTTAGAGAGCATTTTTTAAAGAATAGTATTGTGCGGCTAGTGATACATGTTTCTAGTTCTGAAAATACGTTCAATGTTTAGGGCTATGAAATGACTGGAAGTTATTTAATTGTATCTTCTATAGTTTTAAATCGTATGCTGTGGTATAATAGATAGGGTTTTATTTAAATTTTAATAAAAAATAATACAGAAGTCAATTATCAGAGCCCCTGCCATTATTTCCCAAGTTAACTTAATAGGAACATAAAGGTACCACATGTTCGTGCCATCACAGATTAAATAATATAGTAATTTATATTATCCATGTTTTAACGAAACCACTTGTTTGAATAGGTGTTAGCAGAAGTTTTGATGTAAAACAATATATATATACACACTTGCTATTGATGAATGACTTTCTAAGTGGAAGAGAAAAGGGATTAGGTGACAAGCAAACCCGTCTCCTTCTGACTTCGGGAGCACAGCTTAACATCTGTTACCACTTGTCGCAGTGATTCACCCAATGCACACATATAATTATACAGATTTGGTAATTATTGATCAGTCTAGAGAAGCCAAGGACAGACACGCTGAGCTAAAATAAAACACCCGCTCTGGCTCTCGCTCTGACAAAAAATCAACAAATAGAAGGTCTCTCTTTTTGACATTTCTCGTTTAAAAGCAACTCTTTCTCTTTGCATTTCATGCACGGATTTAAATATTTGGGGGAGGTAACACCAGTGTTTCCAAAGGCAGTGGACTTAGGAGTCGGGTATCTGAAGTCGCGAATTCCATCCCCGCCGATTCAATTCACAAAACTCAGAGCTCTAGGAGCGTCAGTTAGTTGTTAACATGGGTTAACGGGTTAAAATACTTCTGAATGTACAGATTTTTTAACTGTGGTTTTTGATGCATCGACCTGAGAGAAATATAAATTTAAATTTTTAACATCTAAAATAATCATCATATCGCCGTGCACCGGAGGCGAGGGGATTCGAGGCATGGTTTACACCCGTGGAGGAGACGGTGAGAACTGTAGTCATTAGACCCCATATTTTAATTTTCCAGGTGTGAGCAGTAGCAGCAGATGGAAGTTAACTTTTGTTAAATTTAACAGCCAGATCATGCCAAGAAGATCCCCGGAGAATAATTATTATTTTTTTCTTCTTTTAAAATTGAATTGACTGGGGACATTGGTTAGTTACACTGTACAGGTTTCGGGGGTACAGTCCTATAATGCATCCTCTGTACGCTGTATCATGTGTTCGCCACCCCAAGCCAAGCCCCCCTCCATGAGCCTTTATGCCCCTTCCCCTCTCCTCCTTATAAAATCTAGCCTATGGACTTAAAAAGATACAGGTGTCTTATTTTTTTTCTTTTCTTTATAATTTCCTTATTTAAATTTACATAATTGTGTAGAAAAAAATTACACCCTTAAACTTCTCATGATTAAACCCATCCCTAGATATCTAGGGTGCGATTGGTGATATTTGACAAGGCCTTGCATACTGAAAATTCCCCTGTAGCCTCATAGACCTGTAGATACCTTAACAATAAAGTGCTATAATTTGCTTCGCCATATCCAACCGATACACTGTGAAAACAAGGGTCCCTGCAATCGATCGTAACTTTATATCTATTTTCTACTGAAGGCTCACACTAATGCCGTGGGGCGCTTGTAATTATTTATCACGATTTTATGGATGATACAGGGAGGCACCGTCCAGGTACCTGTGCTCCCTGAAACTGTTTATAAATCATCACTGCCCAACGGAAACATCGTAGCTGGGGGGTGACGTTATCCGGAGGGAATCAGAGAGAAGGCTGCTGCTGGAAAGTGGAATTTGAATTTAAATTAGCTACTCTGGAGGCCACGGAGGCATTCTGGTTGTGCGTGGAGGGTAGCCAAGGATAGAAGCTGGAGTTTGAGAGAAAATAAAAGAACATGACCTTGTGAGAAACATGTATCACCTCTCCGAGGTAATACATTCTTCTGGAATGAAAGCTAAAGCCGGGGATAAAGGAAGGTGCACTATCTTAGGGGAAATGGTCATGACCTTGATCTCTAGTGGATCAAGTCTGCAGCAGAGCAAATACCTCTGCCATCTATCTGGGTAGATCAGTTCTCTCTTGTTTTGTTTTTTAATTTTTTTCCTGTTAGAGCTCACGTATCTTTTGCACAGATAATCAAGAGTCACTGAACAAAACAGTTACCGTCAGAATGAGGTCGGGGGCCCAGATCGGGATAAATGGTTTACATAAATGTTGCATCTCAGAAGTAGATGGGGCAATTCCTATGCATAAAATTCATAAAATATTTTCAGGACGTTCAATTAAAAAGTACTATTATAAAATAATATATGACCCCAATCTTTATCATTGCTCAATTTTTATAGCCTTGCTTAACAGTGAAAATTACAGTTGACAGTACTAATTTCTCAACTAATAAATCATTTCCATGAAAAATATATGGGGCCAAGGAGCCCGCGTTCTTTGAGTCCTTGAGTCTCTACTGAGTGCAAAATACTCTGTGTCTTGTGTAGTGTGTTTTGTCACCTTACAGCTTTGAAAACCAAGCCCTGGTTAGACTTGATTAAATTACGTTGCAAAACTTGAAGACTGATAGTTAAGACTACAAATTAAAAGCTGAAATGCATCATTTATATCAAAACATTTTTAGCTGGTTGTGTGTGTTTGTTTCATTGAATGCACTGAGATGAACCGAACCTCCTATTGAAGACATCCTTAAATGGTCCCTAAAAATGAGACCAATGGCATGAGTCAAATCTAGGAGGAAAAGTCTGGATTGTCTCAAAATTATTATGTTATGTTCCTATCTCCCTCTTTTGACACAAATAGCCTTATACCTGGATGCACTTAGTAAATGCTAATAGGTGGAAAGAAATGCCGTATATTTATGTTAGCTAGTTATTATCATGGTAGGATGATGTTTACTCCTTTCATTCAAATTCAAATTTTCCGTTTTGGAATTAAAATGTTTTTCAAGCGTAGACAATATTCATCAATAATGCTAAGCATGGCTCATGACTAAAGGAAAGCTTCTGTGTTTAGAAATAGTTTCTTTTTCCTCCCTCTTTTCTTACATTTGTGCTTCGAAATAGTAACAAAAAGATAGCAAGAAACAATGAACGAAGTTTCCGTTTACAGCCAAGTGGTGGGACGTCTCTACCACGGAAATCACCTAATGCGCTCGGCGGCCTAAGCCCCTGGCGGCACAGTCAGCTGTCGCGTGTCTTACGCATCCTTGCGGCACTCGGCTGGCAACCGCCGGCCTGGGGACATGGTGAGTCTCTTTTTCTGAATATAAACCCGAAGCATATGGTCTCTTCACCGCACAGAACACTGAAAATCCAGATGCCCCGCAAAACCCAGGATGCACGACAACCGCCTGCAAGGTCACCTTGTGGACGAAAACATTTAATAATAACAGCGCTTTTATTTTTTAAGTAACTAACCACATGTGGATTGGTGCCAAGAATTAACAGCAAACGAAGACCTTTTATAAACAGTGTTATCGCGAAGTTCGATATAATAATTAGCCCGGAGAATTCCTTCACAGCTGAAAATGGTCTATAATGTAAAGATGCTGTAAGAGGGAATATGCACGTACTTGAAAGGGCTAAAATAAATCTCGGAATGACATCAAAATGAAGAGAAATAAAATACGGAATTTGTAACAATACATTTATACGTTCCCGAGGGGTATTTGAAATCAAATTAGTTTAGGTCTCGCAGCGATCTCTTAAAAAACACCTGCTTCGCCGCAGCCTGAAATGAGCAGGCCGCTTCCCTCCTGGCTCGAGATGCCTTAGTTGTGCGTCCGTTTGTATCATCGGTTGACCTCCCGTCTCTGGGTAGGAAATGAAACGGACCTGAAGGTGTGCGTCCAATATGCTCGGGTTCGCTTCTGGGAAGATTTTGCCCGAAGTTACGGAGGCCTTTCAGATGGGAGAGGCACAAAGGTTTTTGAAACGCGGGGCGAGATAAAATTTCTTAAATTAAAGCTCCGAAAGACTGACCCCACATCTCAAATTAAATCTCATTTTGTATCATCAGATAATGAGACGGCTGAGCATACGTGGCCGACACCGGGGGGGACGTGTCACATCGCAGGTGAGGCTGGTTTCTTTCACGGTCTCTAACGTTTAATTGGAAATCTCGGCCAACCTCTGGGTATAATACCCTGTTCTGGGAATAGGTGGCTTACTGCTCGAGCGAGTCTGTCATCCGATGCACCGTGAGCTTAAAACATCTATTTCAAGTTCGCCGACGTATCCTAGCAACGGTTCCTACAGTCATCAGCCACAAACTTTATTTTTTGCATGTTGCTTTTAACTTTACGAATAACCTTTAACGTACACGTCGCGATGTTTAGATGGGGGCCACGGGGTACATTTTACCACAATTTGAAAATCAAAGGAAGGACAAGTGTAATGGGCTGGACATATCCGCGGGCCGTGCGAGGAGACATGAGGGTAAAACTGGCCGTCAAGTTAAGAAAGAGGGGGGACCGGCATCGTCCAGGGGCTTCCGTCTCCCTCCGGGGAGGCCAGTGAGCTGCGTCAGTAGGTCGGGCTGACAAAATCTGGAAGCATCTCGTTTTGATGAAAATGGCACGTCTATCGAGCCAACGGCTAAGCTGAAAGTGAAAGGAAGCGGGGGGCGGGGGGCGGGGGGCACAGCTGAGCCTGAAGCTGAGGCGCAGGGTGGTGAGGAGGGCAGCTGGGACGGTAGAAACGGTAAGATACGATGCACCAAAGACAATACTGCGCATTTAGTAATTTTTATTAAATAGGGAGGGCTCCCTGAGTGAAAAAACAGACCTACAGAGGAAGACTCCGCACGAGGGGCCGTGTACCTGGAGCAGCCGCACGCGGTGTCGGGGGCAGCCGCTCGCTCCGACGGGCACCCTGCCCTGGTGAAAGCCCGTCAACAAGCATCTCAGGGAGATCTCGCTGCGCCCCAGGCCCCTGGTCAGTGCTTTCTAGGTTTCGGCTTATTTTACCCCCATGATAACCCTTGAGCTAGCGCCTGGGACCCCCGAGTGCTGCCGGAGGGCGCCGAGGGGCGGGGAGGCTAATCACAGGCGTAAAGAAAGGCGGGCGCGGGCCCAGCGTCGCCCGGCCTCAGCGGCCGCTCATGGCCTTAGCTTCATGCTTGTCCTGTGGCCACTTTGTGCGCTGAGTACATATGACACCTTCGAGTCTCACTGTGAAATTCAGGGGGGAAAAAAACTACAGCTAAGTACTTTAATGGCTTGGCTGACCTTTCTCTGTCAAATGCAATTTTGTAAAATACAATGTAGCTGAGAGAGATGCTAGGAATCCCCTCGCCCACTTAGAGACCGTAAGGTTTTCACCTAAATTATCCAACTTATTTTCAACCTCTGTGACTTGTGTACACAGAGCGCTGTGCTAGACATTTTGATATTTTAAGAGATTATTTTAAAACCTGGATCTCTATCAGGGATAAAACTGTGTCCAACGGTACACTTTACCATGGAACATAAAATATCTAAAAACTATATACACACTGATAATATGTTGTGAAGATGCAGAGAAAGGTATAATTAATGGTAACCAAGGAAATAAAATTTTAAGAAAATACTTGGAACTGCTAAAGGATTATTGATATTTCAGTAAATAAAAGTTGACAGAAGAGGATTCTGGGAGAGGGAGCAGCAGAGACACTGAAAACCTCCCTGCACCATCTTTCTCACGCGCGTAACGGGAATAAACTCGGGAGATTATAATGAAGATCGGGAAAGACAACAGATATAAAGCTCATGTAATATTGCAAATAATGTAAATGTTCTGCTACCATGAATATTGTTTGTGCAGGCAGAGAACACGGTGGGCAGTGGCTATGAGTGTTCTAGCATCCTTGGAAAAAACATTTTACAACAAAATTTAAGAACATGCCATTTTACAGAAATGATTTAATACGGTACAGCTTAGGAATACGGTACAATCTAAATTGATTGGGAAAAAAAGATATGACTGTGGGATATGAATCTGAGACAGATAAATTTAGGCCAGGTGACGGAGGAACTTAATAAAATGCTATAGAATTTGAAATTAATTTTCTGTTCTAGTTGTTAGGACTAGGTCTTTGAGAAAGGAAATACAAAGATCCAATTTATGTTTTAATAATGCATCATTTTATATGTTCATCAATAGGCCTGTCAATTAACAATGGGCCTTTCATGTGTTTAGCTCATGTTATTAATTTGATAACGCCGGAAGGTAGAACGCATACTATTTTATTATAATTTGTAGATAAGAAAGTGGACACTTGACATATTAACTGGTTTTCCATGTCATTAGCTTGTAGGTGGTGGAGCCAGGAGTTAACCCAGTGCTCTAACTTCACACCTCATCTCTCTGCACAATGTAATCATTCACGCACTTAGCTAATTTGCCGAGGACCTACTATGTGCGTGCATATCGAGATGAGTAATACAGAGACAGCCCCTGCCATCACGCAGTTTATGGCCTAGCGGTAGAGGCTCTGGCTTACAGGATAGTAAGCGATACTGAAATTTCAGAAGTAGGAGAATCTTTGGAAACAGAAATGAGGAATCATAACCTGGACTGGGGAGTAAAGGGAAACAAATTCTGGGGTTAGCAGGGAAGACTCGGCTTGACCACGTTGGCCTGAAGATGAAAGAGCATGACCTCTGGAAGCCGGCCTTGCAAGGACGCTGATTTCTTCCAGAGCCTCCTAAAGAAATGCCGGGCCACAGACGCCTTGATCTTAGTGTGAGACCCACGTCGGGCTTCTGCTCCCAGAGCTATAAGACAGCAAATCCGTCAGGCGTTAAGCCACCAAGGTTTGTGGCGAGATACGGACACATGGACAGGCTGCCCCAGGATGACGGCGCCTCGTTTACAGCTGTCCTAGTCAGTGGGAATCTAATAACGACCGGTGATGATTTAATAAAGGTAAGGAGAAAAGCTATTTTCCGGTTATATTTTTAAATTATATATTTTCTGGTTAGCATAACAACTGGATAGACAAAGAAAGGGTATTAGGTCCATTTTTTTTTTTTTTTTTGGTCGCAGTCTCTGAAAACGTGAAATATTAAAATGATGACTTGATTTTAAAATGCAGTTGACATATTTGGAGCTCAAATTCGAGCAATGGAGATGCTCATTAAGAGCCATGACATTTGCAAAAGTGGGGGGAAAGCCCCCCTAATGCCTGGTCGGGGCACAGGACCAGGTGGGGGCTCGATCCCCAGCAGGAGGCAGCCGGTCCATGACTCTCATCATTGATGTTTCTCTCTCTCTCCCTCTCCCTCTCTCTGAAATCAATAAAATCATATTTAAAAATAAATAAATAACCTCTAACTATTGCAAGTCTTTTCTTGAGGACGGGGATGTGCCATAGTAGTTTAGTTTTTATTAATCTGATTGGATTGACCAGCTGAGCGAATAAAATAATAATAAATGAATTAATATTTAAAAGATGAAACTGTATGCACTTGAGAGGGATGCTTAAAGGGATACGGCAAGTTTGCACGTGACTTCTTTTCTCTCCTCTGCATTTACTGGTTATTTCACTGTCCTGTGTGGCTGGATATTAGAACTCATGCCACTGAGATCACACGAGAAAGCAAGACAAACAGGACACGCGGGACAGAATCGTGGGAGAGCTGCACAACTCCCGCAGATGAAAAGCCGTCAGCTACTCGTAGGGAGTCCCTGTGCCGCTTCCCCGCTCGGACGTGCGGAAGGCCGAGGGACAGGCCCTGAGCCTTTTCTGGAGGAAACATCCCCGGTTTTACAATCGAAGCCCTGAATAAATAAACAAAAATGTTCTTACGGGAAGGCGAAGCTTCTAGAAGAACATGCGATGAAGACAGAAGCTCTAGACAAACCGTAAATAAACACAAAGGGCTGTCCCATAACCACTCAGGGTTCAAGAGCCACTGGGCGCGTTCCCATCGCCGATACCCGCTGACGTCGGGCTGCTCCAGAGCCAAGTTCACCGCAGGCCACCGGACGCGAGCATGTCCTTTCCCCTAAACCGTGCTCGAATGTTATCAGGAATAAATAAAGACGTACCTGGGGGCCAAACTTAGCTTTGACAAATCACCGGAAGCCAGCAGTTCACTCTGTTTCCGCAACGATATAAAACGCTGCTCTAGAACCATTTGCAGAAGTTCAGTAAGTGGCCCTCTTGACTTAAAACTTGTTCAAATTGCTTCATCAATAACGTTTGCTGCTCCTAATGATCGAATGTCTCTACACTATCATTTGTAATATTTGAAATAATAGATATCAATGTTTATGTAATTAGCTATAAAAATACTTTGTAACCGCAAAGCAGCTATTCTCCCGATGATACTTTTGTCATGAGTTCAGTGAAATAAATTACCTCTGAATAGCCGGGGCCAGAAGAGACAGGAGCAGGGAAAAGCAGCGATACTGAGGCTCTTTAAAAACTGCTGACTTGCACCCGTCAGAGGGAGTGAGGTCCCATAAACAAGTCTAATCGCTTTTTTTAAAAATGAAAACAAAAGGCTATAACATAAAAAATGTATTCTGTTTTTCACTGTGCTTAGATTTTAAAATAAAATGATTAAAAATTGAATAAAAGGCACCTCAGTGGGGGCAAATACAAGAAAGTCGCCAACGTCTAGCATTGATGTGTCAAAGGCTGATGCCCAGAAAGGAGCTTATGTAAAATGTTGAAAGAAACAAAAATAAATTTCAGAAGGGATAAAGCAAAGAAATAAAAGCTCGTGGACACAGAGAGCAGAATGGTGATGACCGGAGGGAAAGGGGGTGGGGGTGACAGGAGGGGGTGAAGGGGGGACAAATGGTGACGGAAGGAGACGTGACCTGGGGCGGTGAACACAGGATGCGATATACGGACGACCAGCATAGAGCTGTCCACCTAAAGCCCATATAACATTATTAGCCAACGTCACGCCCATGAATTCAACTGAAAATAAATTTTAAAGCTGTTTGGAGCATAAAGGGATAGCAAGTTTTTAAATTTTCTTACAACCTCCTTAAAAAATAATATTTAAACAAATGATTTGCAAGCCTAACGCCATCTCGAATTTCATCTTTTTGTTCTTTCGCTACATGTATCGGTCCACAGGTGGGGAGGAGCAACGCGCCCCAGCCCAAAAGCCCACCGTTAAGACGGATATTTACTGACCCTCATACCAACTGTTACAAAATAACAGATGTTACCAAAAGGTTATTACCAACAATTTGGGGGGCTGATCATAGGCCTGACCCTACGCTAACTGATTTGCACCATATTGCTGAATTCTTAGCAACAGTTAAGGTAGTTTTGTGTGTGTGTGTGTTTTCCTGTAATTTATAGGTGAGAAAATCAAAGTACAAAAAAACCCTTAAATTATCCTCCAGTACAGAGCCATTGAGTGGTGAACCAATGACTGGAAAACACACAGTTTTCGGAAATCTTTCCACTAAAGCAAATGCATGGACTGCACAGGCTTGGTCCTCCCCTTTGCTAACGACCCGAGTGAGCGGAACAGCTGAGCAGCGCAAGGCCGAGTCTGAAGCTTTTAAGGTATCAGGAGAATGAATGAACCAAAATAAAGGTTCATTCACTCAGTGAGTAAGACACACGCAGCAGAGACACATGTGAATAAAGTTGAACCAGATCCGCATTTCCTAATCATCAAATCACGACGTCACAGTCTAAGGCAAAATATTGTACGATTTTTCACTGCTCGGTTTCTGAAATGATCGTAGGGTTGACAACGGAGTTCAAGGTTTATCCTTGAAGTTACTTCCTAACGTAGGAATCACCCGAATATCCACAGCGACTGCTCACCCGGGTCTACTTGAGCATTTCCCGGGGAAAGGGGAGAAGCTCTTCATGACAGAGCCCGATCTATAGCGTGTGATCTCTCTGAAATCTATTCCACCGCCTCTGACTTCAGCTCATTGATCCCAGCTCTGTCCTCCGAGGAGCACATAATTAATTTACTTACCGGCTCTACCTGGCAGCCTTCAAATATTTATAGGTCTCCACAGTGACCCCAACGAGCGTCTCATTCCCAGGCAGCTCCCGGGTTTCGATGCGTCGCATCCTGAGAAGCAGTGTCACAAGGACACACCACCCTCTCCCTCTGCCCTTCACGCACGCACACATGAGGACGCCTAGGTCCTTCACTGAACGGATGATGAATATGAACATTTAAACAACAACAACAACAATTGGAAGTCCTAGGAACTTCAGGTTAGGTTCACAGAAGGCCACTCGACAAATGGGGTTGAGTGGCCAAGAAGTGACCTGACGTTGCCCTTGGATTTCACTTTCCCCTTGATTTTTTTTTTTCTGGTTTTCAAAGGCGTTTGCAAGAGTGGAGTCTTCTCCGTTTGAAGCTATGGTCAAAAATATTTTAAAGATTATTTGGGGGGATTTCCCTATTGCACCAATGAAAGAAAATCTAGATCTTTTTAAGTGTTTTCTAAAAGAGATGCCATGGGACAGTTTCTAATCCCACCAGAGTTTATGGGTTTTATTGTATTTTAAAATTGATTTTAGAAAGAGAGGAAGGGAGAGGGAGAGAGAGAGAAACATCGATGAGAGAGAAAGATTGATCGGCTGCCTCCTGCTCGCCCCCTGCTGGGGGTCGGGCCCAAAACACAAGCCTGTGCCCTGCCCGGGAATCGAACCAGTGACCTCTTGGTGCACAGGTCAATGCTCAACCCACTGAGTCACACCGGCCGGCGGTTTCATTGTATTTTACATATGGCTTTCGGGGTGAGAATAGGGCTAAGGCGTATGTCCTCTTATTTACCGAAGAGATGTGATTCCTTCCCTTGAATCGATGCCCCTACAAACGGCATTGAAAGGAAAACGCCCTGATCATTGGCCGAGGTCCTTTCTGTATTATATGTTGGGGCAAAATTGGTACTTAAGGTAAATTGTATTTTATTTAGGTGGTGATTTTATTTTTCTGGGTCTTCAAATGACATATAACTAGGTCTCCCAAGGCAAATCTACAAAGGGAACTATGACATAAAGGTCTCAAGATTCCTATAACTTTTAAAAAGTGGTACCTGGGTATGGAGAGAAAAGCACATTTTATGCACATGCAGTTGACCGAATGACGGAGGAGGCGAGCTTTAAGCGTATGGAAGGCCAATGCCTACTCACCCGGGAGAAAGGATGTATTTACGCCGGCACCGCGACCGGCTGCGATACTATGCACACGCCTTGTTAGCACAGATCGTCAGGACCAGGCTGTGTGAAAGGTGCCTATCAAAACACAAGACATATCTAACTCGTTTTCATCTGTCCGTGTGCAGCACATTTGCAGGAGTGTTATTTCTTGGCGGTGAGCTGCGTCTTGCTCACTTGTCTCCTGTTACAGATACTCCCCGAGAACCCCGTGGAAATAATGACAGTGCATCCATTTAAATGCGCGGTGATGTGATTTTCGACTTAGAAATGGGCAGGAAGGGGCTTTAACTAAGAAGAATGACATGGCAGGGCCATCTCCATTCCACCAGGGGCTCAAACATCGTTAGGGACACAGTCCCGCTCACGGTCTCCAGGTGTGACAGCTGGTGAAAGCAGGCGTGTGTGTGTGAGCAAGTATCCAGGAGCAGGGTGATATTTTCCCCCCATGTCCATTTTATAAGGCAGAGCATGGCAATGAAAAAACATGGAGGACACTTAAATGCATGTGACTGAGTGGAAGAAGCCAATCTGAAGAGGCTCCGTATGGTCCCAACTACACAAACGTTCTGGAAAAGGGAAAACTATGGGGACAATAGTTGTTGGCAGGAATGGGGTGGGGAGAGATAAACAGGCGGGTCACAGAGAATTTCAGGGCAGAGCAGACACCCTGCGTGACGTTGTAATGATGGAATAAGTCATTATACAACGGTCCAAATACATACACGAAACAACACTGTCGTGGCCCTAAGATAAACTATGGAATTTGGGTGATGAAGTGTCAATGTAGGTTCATCGTTACCATTAAAAAAAATTGTACCATTAGGGGAGTGCTCTTGATGATGGGGGACGCTGGGCATATGTGGGGGGGGAAGGGATATGGGAAATCTCAGTACCCTCCTCTTAATTTTACTGAGAAAACGGCTGTAAAAAATAAAGTCTTAAAAAATGAATATAACCGTCTTGGAATTCTTAGAGGACACTGAGCACACTTCCCTTTTTATAATCCTGATTTCCTCTCCCATTCATCTTGAAAAATCTGATGAGAACCAGACCACAAATGAAAGAAAAGTACAATAAAGGCCGTTCATATATGAGGATCAATCATATAGGAACCTTTTAGCTATGAAGTAATTGAAAAGTTTAACGTAATAAATAGTCCGGCTCAATAATGATAGTAATTGGCACGGTAGTAAATTATTACTAGTCGTGGGACAAAGTTCAGACATTTGAACAATTTAGCATTATTTTAACCTATATGACACCCGTGACCTTATGGGAGCAGAAATTCAACAGAGACCATTATGACTGGGTGACAGAGGCTACTAATTTCACACAGAAGCAGTGAGCACGGTGAGAGTTACATAATTTGTTTTAATATAATTGTATTGAATATACGCTACATACATGGTCGTAAAAGTTGTCACAGATGATTAATGATTTTATGAATCATGCTATGAATTTTAGATCATTTTACAAAGTCCATTAACCCGCACAGTATTATAGTGGTAATCTTCGTTCATCTATGTGAACACTCGCTGTCAGGTTCGCTCTGGAATCTGTAAGCTTCTGGACGCAAAGATCTCAAAGGCCCTCGGTACGTCTACTTGTCTCTCCACCACTCACCCATCGGGGTGCTTCAGTCATTCCAGGAAAGATACTTCGTTTTCTCCGGAGAATTAAAGAAGTCTAAATCCAGGCTCTCTGAACTTTAAAAATTCTAAAAATGCCAGTTCACCCACGAAAATGAAGCAACGGTTCGCAGCTCACCAACGGAGTAAAACCAAGACCTGGCTTCCCAAGATGGACTTAGGGAAATCTTGTTATTTCTTTCTCTGCCCTCCCTCCCGTCCTTACTTTGTCTTTCAATCCACTTTTGTTTGGAAATACAATATTATTAGTTGTGTTAATTACATATGTGTATATATATATATATATATATGTATATACACACACATATATATATACATATATATATAGCTTTTTAAATTTATACTGTAGTATGGATTAAAATAGAAAGTGCTGTTGTTATTTAGTGTTTTATACCAGAGATACACACAAAAAAAGATTGTGACTAGCACATCACACTGTCATAATCTCCCTACCTACTAATTGTTTATGAGGTAATTTCGGTTTCTAGATCATGAATCACACTAAAAAACAGCCTGTTGTAAGGAGATCATTTTACATGCCACTGAAAACCCTCCAGAGAACAGATTTCCACCCAAATATGTCCTTTACGACCCAAGTGTAAATCGACGAAAACAAAGCAAATTTTGCAAATACATTTCACATCCTAACCTATGTTATAACATCAATTAAAAATCTCAACAGAGCATTCGAAAATAAACACCAGGAACCCATTTAAAAATTATTTTTAAAAAGGCAACGCAATTTATTAGTAGATAAGAGCCAATGTTCTCCGCCAAATTAGGAAGGAAACTTGTTAAGCAACAGACCGGTAGATCTAGAGGCAGGGCGGGCGACGTGTTTGTGGGGCCCGCCCCTGCCACGATGACAACCCTCCAAGGCGGCTGGTGCAATTTAACTCCTTTACACATAACGCGGCTTAGCACCGCAGGCAAAAACCCAACTCGCTCCAGGCGACAGAAGTTTAGAGGAGCCAGGCACTGGAGGCCAGGCCTATGCCTATCACACCGCCCTCTCTCATGACGACACTATAAACCTATGAAGATAGGGCGGCGAGTCCAGTAATCCCCCCAAAAAAGGGGAGTCTCAAGAGCACCCGGCAGCGTGTCCAGGATCACACGGAGCAGCGGCAGAGCCGGGCCGGAGGCCCAGCCCCCGAGGACAGTGCCGGCCATGCCCCCGTCGTAAGAGAAGGCTGACATTTCCCCGTTTATCTGCGTTTTCTTAAATTTACGACTGAAAATGCGTTGGTGCCGGTGTCGCATGTTGCCGATTCTTTGCTTCCCTGACCATTTGCTCCACCGAAAACAGCACTGGTAACACGCACAAGCGTTCCCGGTGCCCGCGGGAGCCCAGGCAGGCTTTCCTGGGGCCACAGGCCCTGGGGTGTCGCCTGCAACTATGTGCTGAGCCAGCCCCGAGGCTCAGGGGCGGTACCCACATCGCCTTCATTACGGCCTAGGACGCTCGCTTACTATTTTAACAGGAAATTAAGGTGAAGGAGATATAAACGTGCATTTAAGTCCTATTTCTACCTTTAGACATTGAAACCTCTAACATTAACGGATCTTCAACATTTTAATTGGCCACATGCGTATGTCCCAACGACCCTGAGTTTTCCTTTCAGCCGAAGTCGTATGAAAATATCCGTACCCTTCTGCCAGAGATTCATTAAGTATCAAATAATAATAATGTAAATGAATGGCAGTGAAGAGCACATTTTTCATTAAGTCCTTCAGCTACTTCTCATTTACGTCTCAGCCCAGTCTCATCCCACACACACTCCGAACTTGCAGATCCTGGGCCCAGGAGTCTGTGCTTATGTCCGAGACCATTTCAATGCTCTTTTCCTTTGCATGCTGATAATCTGTGAAAATGAACTTCCGATTTTAAATGGCAATTTCCATTTTGGAAAGTCTTATATTAAGCTGAAGTCCTCTGGGTAGAGCTGATGATGCGTACATTTTAAAGTACAAAGGCATGGAGAATCCGTAGTGGCAGGAAATTATATGTACATACAGAACACAGATACACACACTGCATGAGACCGCTCAGTCCTGGCAGAGAGCACGTGTGGCAATTCATTAGCTCTTCCCATGTTAACTCTTTAAAAAATAAAAACATAAAATAAAATAAAATAAAATAAAATAAAATAAAATAAAATAAAATAAAATAAAATAAAATAAAATAAATAAAATAAATAAAAAAATAAAATAAAATAAAATAATAAAATAAAATAATAAAATAATAAAATAATAAAATAAAATAACTAAAATAAAATAAAATAAAATAAAAATATCTATATACACACACAATGTTCCCCCATGAGGGAAGTCTATAAAAGTTTGCATTACAATGGACCTCCCAGTTACACCTGCCCTTTTCACAGAAGTGTCGAGTCAGAAAGCGAGAACAGAAGCAAGACGCGCGAGCGCCCGGAGCCGCCTGAGCTGCTTTCCCTTTAATCCCACCACCCTTCCTCCCGGCCGCCTCCTGCTTAGAAATCCTGTCACATCGCCCCTTGTCTACACAACCAGGATTTACATTCTCCCCCCCAAACCCCATCACAAACGAAAACATTGTTTTTGGTTCACAGGCCACATTCAACGACTGCCCAGCAACTTGGGGATGCGCGCCCGGCCAGTCCCGGGGGGCGGCCTGCAGAACACCCCAGGCTCGGCCTGTGGGTAAGGCCCCGCCGGGCCAAGGCTTAGCTGTTCTTAAAGACGAGGTGGGGTGCAGGGGAGCTCGGTCCTGAATCTTCCCGAGCAAAGGACGACCTACGTCTGGCAAAAGCTGCAGCCAAGGGTATGTCCCCGAAGGCTTTCCTCTCCGACGTGCCTCGCAAGCTGTCCCTTCTCCGACGCCCTTCTGATGAGCCTCCCCTGCTCTCAAGCATTCACCGTCTTCCATCATTACATGGATTTCGTTCCCCAAATTAGCAGCCACCGAACTGGCCCAAGCGCCACGTCGGTAGGTCTGCGTAGCCGGGTGCCCGTGAGTGGGCCTCGTCCTGGGCCTGAGGTGCGGGCGGGCAAGCGGGCCCCCGGGACCCAGGCCAGAGGACAGAGCCCGCGGTCCTTTCAGCTCCCCGCAGTCGTGTGGGCCCAGACACAGTCTCGGTTTTCTCAAGTGCTTTCACCGCCGTGGCCTGGCAGAGGGACAGCCCAGAACAGACAGGGCATTGAGCTGCGGCTGCTGGGCGCGCAGGTGGAGAAGCACATGAAAGGGGGCCCTTGGAGTGAGCGCGCTGGCCCGCGTCCATCCCTGGGTGTGCTCTTTCCTCTCTATTCATCACACTGTGACCAAAAGAGAGCTAACTGGGTGCTCTGTATGCGGTCATTCCCAGTGTGACTCCCTGGTGGGGTTTTTATTTTATTTTTGGCGGGCCATTAGATTCAGGGGACCCGAACTTGCAAAACAACAACGGTAGAGCTTGATCTCTGATTTGCCGACGCCGTCGGTGACCTCGTCTGGATTTCGGTGAGGTGGCATCAGGCAACGATGAGCAAGAAAGCATTATGGTCACGTCCCGGCATGGTGCCGGCCGTGGAGAAGCACAGCCACCCGCGTAGCCATCTCCACTTAGCAAGAACTGCTGTCTAAGTTCTAGACGAAGAACTGAACAGCTATTAACTATTACCCTTATAAGCCAGCATTTTCCCATTTTCCCAAAGTAGACAGATTCATAGAATGAGAAATGCTGTGGATTATTAAGTGATTATTAGGTGCTAGTTATTATAAGCACTTTACATGCATCAGCCCACTCAGTTGCTATAATAACCTCACGAGGTTACAGATGAGGAAACCGAGGCACAGGAAAGTTCAGGAACATCACACGTCTCATAAATAATGAGGCCAAGATGTAAAATCCCAGGCAATCTATGTCCAGAGTGTTTATTAATTGAATCACTGTCTTTCAATGCCTTTACATTATATAATAATTTTCAAAACAAAATTCCATTTCTTAAAATGAAATTTTTCTTTGCCTGACTTCTCTATTTTGTAAGGAGAAAAAAAAAACACACACACAAAAAGACCAAGGCTCTTTGTTACTCAGTAATTCTAGGGCTTCAGGCAGTCCTGCAATTAAAATTAGATTTTCAGCATAAAATCCTTGTATATTATGAAGAACCAGAAATTCATTTTTTTTAAGCGTGGTTGTGATGTATGAAGTAAAATGTGAACGTTTCACAAAGCAAGTATTAAATATACTCATAGGCTGAGAATTCTGGAGCAAATTTGAGACAAAGAAGGTAACACAAGGTACCCCACCTACACCTCGGGCAACATCAACATCAGTGTTTCTCTTTTGTAATTGTTTTGATAAATATATTATCCCCAGGTGTGAGTATGTGAAACCCAGTTTATTCTTCTATTACTATTTATTAATTATAGTATCATTTTCCCTAGGAACAACCGTAAACCTACGTTTGCCCCACCCTGTATCTGTGACTGTATTTCCTATGCTGCACTTTACATCCCTGTGACTATTTTAAATAATTGGCCATTTCTACTGAATGGGAGGAGATACTCAGCAGCGACACATCAGATAAGGGATTAATATTCAAAAAATATAAGGAACTTACACAACTGAACAGCAAAAAGGAACAGACAATTCCATCCGAAAATGAGCAGAGGACCTGAACGGACACTGATTCAAGGAGAGCACACAGATGGCCAGTGGACATCTGAGAAGATGTCCGATGTCACTCATCATCAGAGAAATGCCAATTAAAACCACGTGAGATACGCCCTCGCACCTGTCCGATGGGACCATCATCAGGGACTCTTTTCAACACGTGCAGCCACCTGAAATTATTCAGTTTATATGAAATAAAAGGGAGAAAACTTCATTTTTGCAAAGGAACTCCTAGGACATAAGTGGGTTACAGGTCTCGTCTAGGAAAATCAACCTTTCAGTGTCATTTCCAGTGTAAATCATGATAACTGAAAGCTTGATCTATACCCATGTAATTAAGTGGGGTTGTGTTTGCTGTTGTGAAGTTTTAACGGGCCCTAGCAAAGTATTTCTGGGGATGGATTTTGCTTATATATCATAGTGTAGAAAACTATAAATATTTTATGTTCCTTGAATTTTCCTGTCAGAGATTTAGTCTATAGAAATAATAAGATCACTGTCTTTCTCTGACTAACTTATCTCACTGTGCATAATGCCTTCTAGGTCCAGAGGTGAAAAGATTAAGAAATACAGATCGGTAGTCAGGGAACAGTCACGGGGATGTAAAGTACAGCACAGGGAATATAGTCAATAATATTGTGATGACTATGGATGGGGCCCGCTGGGTACTTAAAATTTTGGGGATATCACTTTATAAATTATGTGACTGACCACTATGCTGTACACCTGAAACCAATATAAAAGACTACTGAAAGTAATCTGTTATTGAAAAATAAAAATAAAATAAAATAAAAGCACACAAAAGAAACAATGAGATGGTTTGCACCAATGTAACTGCAAAATAATAGATTAGAATTTTCTAGTCACTATGCTAAGGTCTTTTTCTTTCTTTACCGGCACCTCACCCCTTAGCAATGACCTGGAGAGTCAATATTATTCTACGTATAGGTATCTAATAGGCCGTCGAAAACCGCATCTCTTCTGATCATTACCGTCAATGAATTGCAGAAGGCATTTAAATGCATGCTTATCAGGTTCCAATGACATCTAGTTAAAACGGTCACTATTTCACTTGCTTGCCGACTCAAGAATCTAGAATAAATTTGAAAGGCAAAAAAAAAATCAAAAAAAAAAAAAAATCAGCCGAAACCAAATGATGCCATTTAATGAGGATACATGTAAACTTCTAGATATAATTTCCAAAAATCAATACTAAAAGTTAAAGGATGGAGGAAGCTTGGCTTGGAAACAGTTCATGTGCCAAAGATCTGGGGACTTTCAGTTAATCAAAGCAAATAATATGACAAGCTAGCAGAAGCTAATTTAATCCTGGGCAGCATTAATGGAGTTATAGGGCGCTTATCATAGGAATTGATAAGCCCACTATGCTCTGTCAAAATGAATTTGGAACGCCGTTTAATTCTGGATGCTCGAACGCGGAAAGGGCAGCGCACAGGAGAGGCCACCCCAGAGGGCGTCAGACGAGGACAGGCCTGTCATTTGAGCGGCAGGAACATTCCTGAAGGGGCCGCGTCCGTTGAGAGGGAGCGTGAGCGGCGAGGCCCGGGCCTCCCCCCTCGCCCCCCGTTTGCCGGCCCCACTCGCCCTCTCGAAGCGCTGGGATGCTCGAGGCTCGGTCTTGACCTCTGTTTCCCTCTGTTGACATTAGATTCGCTGGTGACCCCATCCAGCTGAGGGCTGCGAAGGCCACCTTCCCCATGGCGACCCCCAAGGTTGCGTCTCCACCCTGGATCTCTCCCCCGGACCCTACGCTGCACTTGCGACGGGAGCAACAGCAATATGTTCACACACAACCAGACAGAAATGTTTTGAGAGAGATGATGGAAAGGAAAACTCATCTGGCCGGTTTGTGGGGGGAAACACACCAAACAGGATATGGATTATCCATCTCTAAAGCCTGATAGTGCCTCGCAGTAGCGCCTTCTAGAAGATGCCTAAGTATGTGGGATTCCACCTGCTGGGATGGAAACACCAGTCTGTACACAGCATGGTGACCATCTGAGCTCGGGTCAGAGCATTTCTGTCAACAGTAACTATGACAGCAACTCGCCCCTCTGATGGATAAATAGCTAGTCTTGGGTTAACTATCAGGACACAATGAAACTTGCATTCCCTACGGAGCAAGGGGTTTTCAGAGAGCTCGTCTGACGCGAATGCTGGACAGAGCAAGCCGGCACTGTCAAGCCCTTACGGGTGTCGTAGGGAGAGAGACACGGGGCGTGCTTCTCAGTCACCCCTTTCTGCAGGGCTAAGGCCTCCTGGGGTGATCCGCAGGCAGGAGACGGCCGAGTCGTAAGGACACTGCAAGGGAGATGGAACCGGCGGATGCCACCTGATTAGGGTCAACGTCGCAGACCAAAGCACGTCCGTCTTCATCGCTGCTCGAAGCACTGACGAGTTAACTTTCTACTTCACCCCGATGCCCGCAGCGGGGCAGATCCGCTGATTAGTTTTCAGAAGCCATCCCCTGGTCCTACAGTGTTTTACTGGGAATGGTGATGTGTGCATGACCCTAATTTTCAATGCGTGGCCATTTTACTTGGTTGGCGCAGAGGACGGCATGACATTAAAAATGGAACAAGGGATTACCTTGATCAAACACCCTAAACTTTGTAATTAGAAAGACTCTCCAGGAGATTAACTTCAAAAATGTTTTGGTGCCAGCTGATTAATACCCCTCTTAAAATGGGCTTTAACATTCTATTGTGATCTGCATACCCTATTTCATAATATACACAAGAGATTAAAGTAGTAAAATCCTTAAAAATAGTGTCAAAAGGGACTGCTGCAGCCCCGATCGTGGCCACAGTTTCAGTAATAACAGCGACGGGATCTAAAAGGTGCTCCCTGACCAGGCGCCAGGAACTAAGTGGTTTGTGCAGAGCGTATGTCATTTAATTCTCACGACAAGTCTGCGAGGTAGATACTGTTCTTAGTCCCAGTTTCCAGGTAGAAGAAACAGGGAGTGAAATGATGGGGTAACCTCGCGAAGGCCATCGGGCCCAGCGGGGTGTCACTGGGCTCCCGGGCCTGCCCGTCTTACGCGAGACACGTTACCTGGTCGGAAGAGTTTTTCCGAAAAGGTCATTTCTGATCCTTCCCAAAAGTTTCTGGAGAGAAAAAGTAAGATAGCTCCAACTTGTAATAATTCACATTGCTCTTCCATTTTCACATTTTCTGTATTTTGTCGGTCAGGGTAAAATGAAAGATTGAAAACCTCCATCCCCAACGGAGCCCCAGCTTGTTCCACGGCTGTTCTACAAATACCTGGGAACATCGTCGGAAAAGAACTCTCAATTATTTCTCAATGCAAAAATAAAACAAGACAAACAAAAATAATTTGGGAATCAGAAAAGTTAATTTTCTTTTGACCTAAGGTTTGATTTTTAAATGGTACATTTTCGAAGGGCTGTTAATATAATGAAATGTCTGTGTGAGATTTAATTATTCTGAGTTTCTTGCTATATTTTTACTCATTAGGCCTTCTTTGTAGTTACGAATAGGCTTAAATCACAAGACTGGGATTGTCACTTGTCTAAATAAAAGCCTCCTCATATAAAGGGTGTTTTGTCAAGGATCTAAGTAGACTACTGAATCCATTAAGAGAAGAGTATATATAGCGCACGATTCCAATTTGGTTTTATTTGTAACATTTACTTGAACATTAACTGAGGGGCTCTAGTACACACTACATAGGCATGAAATGTTAAATAGACTTATATGTGCATATGTGTGTACGTATTTAAGTGCATATTCACATATTTAGGCCAAGGAACCTAAAACAATTATGAAATTCTCTTAAGATCAGGATAGCAACAGGTGTTACTTAGGCCAACGCAAGATACTGACTGTGGCGTCTGACAATCCCAGGAGGGATGCTGAGGTGAGACCAGGTGTGGTGGGAAAGCAGGCCCCCCACGAGGAAAGGACAGAACATATTAATAATCACGGCACTTTTATCTGTTAGGCTTCAGCTCAAAGCCTTGCTGATATGTCCTACCCTTTCCATCAAATACACGAACTGCATCTATGATATAAAGTGTATGCAGAAGTCACTTCTGCAATTCATTTAAGGAGAATCGCTGGAAAGCAACGAGTTCTTAATATATGAATATATAATTTTTTAAATAAAGCAATAGACATTAGAAAACTTTAAGCACACACACAAAAATCACATCTTTCTGTACTCCCTTCTAATTGCCTAGTAAAATCATGTACTTTAAGGAGAAATTCAAAACAGACTTCAGATGAATTTTTTATATATAGCTCACATCTCAGAACTATTAAATCTAAAAGCATGTTGAGAAACCTTGAGTGCATATATTACTCCGAAAATGGTTGCTCGAATTTGCATGTGATTATGCTAAACTGGATGTCACGGCCAGTTTTGTGCACTCGCTGCAGAATTTCAGTTTTAGGACGTGTTTTAATGCATCCACGTGCCCGTGAGCTAAGCCAAGGGAACAGGGACCACGTAGGTGATACACAGCTTAAGCATTTTATTTTAAATTTTCCCTCTGAATTCAGACTACTATTTTGCTTGAGAAATTACTAAATAGTAAGTATTTCATTCTTTTAAACTCGGCGTTAATCCATATGAAATATTTAACGTCACTTCTGCTGTATTGTGAAGTTCTTATCAGGTAGGTAGCTGAAGTATTGTAGGTAAATTGTTCATCATAATTGGTTTGGAGCTTGACTCAAAGAAACCAATCAGACCAGGGAACATGTAGATGATTATAGAAGTGTCAAGCCTTTCACTTCTGCAACATTTTATAATACTTGAAAACATTTCCCTCTCTCTCTACTTCCCATTACTTACCCTCATTATTACGGAGTATTTAATGAGTCCTCAGAACAAATATAATTTCCTTTTTTTAATAAAAATGGAATTATTAAACAGAGTAGCACAATTAAAATGTCATTATTTCCAATAACGCTGATTTCAGCTGGCAACGTGTTCCTCGTATTCCTTTTCAAATTACTAATTCTCTTCTGTGCAGGGAATGTGCGTGTGTATGTCCCAAAGACGCAAAATCTCCTAATTTATATTGTTGCAAAGGGGATACACCATTAGTTTTAAAGCCTTCACTGACAACTCAGAGGCGGGACCTTGGAAGGGATCCCCCTTAATTTTACACGATCCATAAAGCTTCCCGGGAAACCCCACGTGGGGGCCTCAGGAAGCGACTTTCCTGGTGGCGCCCTGAGAGCTCCACTTCCACCGACAGCAGCAGTGGACATATATGAATCCAGATGATCCACTTAATATTGCTAATTAAAAACACACACTCGCGTGAAAAATAAATATCTAGGCCTCCAAATAAACAATCACCAAAACCACCAGTAGCGCCCCGAGAAAGGAAAGATGAAAAAAATGTTTCTAAAAATTCCTGGTAGGATTTTTTTTAAATGAGTTACTAAGGCCCCTGACTAAAAACAGAAAATCTTCCCAGGGGAGCCAATTTGTGAGACGACGCGTCTCTTCATCGGGTTACAATGGCTTCAGGCTACAAATGAAAGTGGCAGTGCCTGGGCATGGCACTGAAGTATAGCTTCATATAGTACAATAAATAGTTCTCATTTAGAACTTCCCAGGGGTCTTAAAGAGAGCAAAATTTTAATAGGTATGCAGAGCTCTTCTGTGTATAACCAGTCTCCTGGCACACACGGAACAAGCTGAACAGGAAAAGAAGTGCCTGTCACATGGTATTTCTTTACCTTGAGCATCCGGTACTGACATCAGCTCAGAGCCTGGCTTTTAGATGAGATTCTCAGGCTCTCTGACTGTAGTCCCAGCTCCCCTTCCTGGCCTGTTACCTAATCTGAAAATCACTCTATTAGATCCTCTGGGATGAACAACAAAAGCCAAAATTAGGGTCTTTCATTGTAGAACTGGAAAGCTTACCTGAGGTCTTTTATATTCATCCGCTCCCTGTCTTACAGATGAATATATTGAGCCTCAAATTTAAGCAGAGAGCAGGAATACGCACCTTCTAATACTGACAATCATCTTATTACTTTCACCCACTGCTCCTTTCACCCACCAGCCTCCCCCTGGTGGGACTGGCCCGTCGCCCACGGTGCCCGCACCAACTCCAGCAACTGAATCGGAGGGAGCCAGGCAGTGTCCTGAGAGAATCAGGAGACGTGGGAGGAATAGTTTACTCTCAGGAGGCATGTTTGTTTTACACTATTCTAATAGGCACAACCTAAGCCTGGTGGTTAACAGAAAAAATAGATTATTAGAGCTGTCATGAGGGGAGCAGCGGTCTTAAGAATAAATGCACATGAACCTTATTTAATGAAAACTGATGTCACATTTGTAGGTACGTATTCTTTCATGTATGACAGCTAGCTAAATTTCTATGGACTATTTTTTTTCCTCAAAAAGAAATTTAACTTAAATAATTGAAGTAATATACTTTTACATTTAAAAATTGCATAGTTGATTATAGTTTCATTTGAGAAATTATAGGCAATTTTAAAAATTATAGAAATATATGAAATTCATGTATGCATATATTCATCAATGGGAAGACTTTTGAGACAGATGAACATTGAAATGGTAACGGTCTGTAATAGCTCCTTCTTATTATAAATTAAAATTAGTTACATCATCTTTGTACTTAATAGCAACTATTAATTTTAGAAACCTAATTTACTTTTTCAAAAAGTCCTTTCAGATTCTATGTTAAAATTTCTTTGATGGTGTCTCTGGTGGAAGATGCTTTGCTGTTAAAACTACCCAGTGTGTTTGCAGAACAGATGAGCAAGGCCTAGTTCCAACACCGATAATGAACTCAGTAGAAAATCAGAATGAGCTTGACATTCAACAGAACATATATAAAGTTAAAGGCTCAGGTTTGCCCAGTTTATAAATCAGGCAAAATGCAAAATGTTGAAGCCTCTACAAAAATAATAATCATAATCATAATCATAAAGAAAAAGATAAAAAAGTGATAAGGTGAATTTTCCTGCCAGAATCTCTTTAAAATTGTGTTTACATTTAATAGTTTTAAAAGATTAGATATTTTCTCTAATATTAAAACATTTTTCATACTGTCCTGAAAACATTCTCTTCTCAACCAACAACATATGCATTTAAATTACTTGAAACTAGTTCAGTATTGAATCAGCCTAAGGAAAGGTGGACCTGAGGAAATGAACAGCCTATAACCTAACTGGATGTGAGTCACATGAGGACACCCTGAATAAACAGAAAAGGTTTATTAGATTTATATTTGGTTAACCCATTAGGTTCTTCTGGGTGAAACCTTGAAATTCTAAAGGAAAAACCAAAGAAATTTTGTAGCCCCAGGTCTGAGAGGGTGAAAACAGAAAGAGAAAAAACACAATGTTTGACAAAACATGTCCAGAGAAGGGAAAAGCCAACATCTTCAGCTCAAGTAAGGATGCAGGAGCCAAGTGATCCCATTTCACCTTCACTGTCTAGCACAGAGCAAGGGATGCAGAGGCTTCCACTGAATATCAACTGAACCATGAATGATTTAATGACTGCATGAGGCATTAACCAAAAAATCAATGGATCAGAGTAGCAATAAGAAATAAACTTTCTAAAGGAAAGTGATAACGAAAGGATGATCCTGTAGATTCACTGGGAAGTACTGAGCTTCTCCCACATTTTGGAGCTCACTTTATTTAAATTCTCTGAATATTTCATACTAATTCCCTTTAACATTCCCTTTTCATCACTACATACACTGATTTTGAATCAGTGTTCCCATTCCTTTAGGTAATTTGATGGATACTTGCATGGCAAAGTGAAAATTGAGGGAAGAAGCTTTGGCTCTGAGTGCAGTGTGTATTTTAAGCAAAGCATCTTAGGAGAATGCGGTAAATGTATCTGAATGCACTTGGAACCCACAATGCACCAGTTAATTTATCTACCATACCTCATTTCATCCCCCTCAAAGCTCCAAGAGACGGTGATAATCATTCCGTGTAATTTTACAAAGGACAGAATCTGAGCAGAAGAAAATGTACACAAATTAAAATGGAGCCCCTGACCCTCAACCCCGAGATCCACGCTCTTTCAATCAAATCGCCGGGTATTCTGCAGTCTGTCTACAATTTTGTTTATTGCAAATAATTATTCTAATGGGAAACATTTCAGTCCACAGCAAGAGAAAATTAAAAGCAGGATTGTGCCTTAGCACAGTCTGATATGTTTGAAAAGTTACTGCTGGAGTAATAAAAATAAATCAACGGAGCCCTATGGCTCAGGGCTGAAATTCAATGAAAAGATACATTATCCTTTGAGAATAATTTTGTTTGATGGGCCAACAGAACCATGCTAAAAAGATGGGGTTGTTTCATTTTTTTAATAATATTACAGGTGCTCACCACTTCATGAGACGCGTTATTTATTAACAGAGTTACTTCCTTTGCTTGGGGAAGCGTGGCCATTACTAAAAGTGCCTTCATAATTGCAGAGCAACAAAGACAACTGAGCTAACCAAGGAAGAAGACGTAATCTCTAGTAAAGAATGATTAATAATATTATCACCTTAAAATCATAAAACACTTCACAGTTTCCAAGGCTCTTTCATCCACATTATGTCATTTAGGCCTTCAAAAGCCCTGTGAGAATGCCAAGGGAGATCAATTATTAACCCAATTTTATGGGTGAGCAAATTAAGGCTCAGAAAGATGAAGTGTCTTACCTAATAATGCACGTAGCTTTATGGTGGCATTTATATACTATTAAATCCACGTTCCTCTCTGAATTTTCAGATGCCTTTCTCTCAACAGCTATGCTTCTACTAATTGGGATGGGAGTTTTACAATTTCTGCCCCCCCCCCCCGTTTTCAAAATGGTTTCAATCTAAAAATTACAACTGAATGGTTGCCATGACATCGCAGCCCGTAAAGGCCCCTAAAGGCTTTTAAAAACCCTGCACGGAAATCACTTCGTATATTTCTAATACGGAAAGCCAAAAATGTAAACAAACCAACCAAAACCAAAACCCAAGAGAGGCGGCTGTTCTTGCCTTCATCAGAGTGGATACAGGGGAGAGCGCGGCCTGCCGGCACCGCTTCTGAATTTTAGGATTCATAACACCAGCTTTCCTTCGTGTGTAGGAATAAGAAATAATTTCCGAGAACCGCAGGCAGGCGCGTCATTTTTTAGCATGAGTAATGACGAGCCGTTTGGGCTCCGAGGATGCTGCCGACGACAGAGGAGGCGGCTGGGAGGCTGCCCTGTACATTAGCGAGGTGGCACATCAGCCAGAGGGACACACGCGGACGCCCGAAGGCAAGGGGAAGGGACGCGACCGTCCCACGGAGCCCTGGCAAGGAAAGCGGACACGTGCACTGGCACTGCTGAGTTCTGCAGCTTAGCGCTCTGCGTTTCCAAGGGGGGCCTGGGGATCTCATGTGCAACCATCCTGGGGTGACTGCGTACAACGTGCAAACAAGTAACGAAATTAATCCAAATATATTCAGTTTATAAGACTAAGGAGGAATTAGTGAGATCCATGGGTGCTTCTCACCATGTTACTTAGCAGGTTCAAGGTGCCCGGTAACATTCAGCTAAAGCTGATGACTTGGGGTGTTGGGGGAGCGAGCCTGCTTTTCCCCGTTTCTTTGTCTACTTCAAATCTGACTTCCAAGCTCAACGGCCTGCTCTCGAAAGAGCCACGGATGCCTTCAGGCGAGCCCTATTTGATTTCACCGGGATCCTGTAAGGTATAAACTCCTTAGTGCTGTAACGCGGCGAGTTCTTAATACCACGTATGGTTTCGGAAGTAAAAATGGGCAAGTATTTGTATGAAACTCGGCTTCCCCCGCTCCCTTTGTGCGCCGGGGCTTAGACACAGCGGCTCCGCGGCTGCCTCGATTGTACTCAGAAATCAGGAGGCATCCCAGAGGTTTCACAGTATCATCTATTCACCATCATCTTTTAATACGTGGTGGCCCATGTTTTATAAGCTCAACACGGATCACATTATACTCCTATTTCTGCTAAGCCTGTATTTTCACAGCGCTGCAAGAGTCAGAGAACCATGCAGACGAGTATCCTGACAGATCAGGTTTCAATCTGAAGTCACATAAAATAAAATAAAATGCATTTTAGTGCGGCTCTGCCCTCACTTATTTTTCAAGAACTGTACGCGGCTTCGAGACGAGCCGGCCTCCGCGCAGGCCTGCTGCGACACGCAGCCAAGTCGATTTAATCGGCAAGCGTCCTGTATGCTGAAAACATGCTTTCATCCCAGGAACCAGTCGATTCCTCAAAAAAGCCTTTGATTCTCTTGTCTAATTTCTTAAAAAAAAAAAAAAAAAAGTCAAGAAGTTTACCAAAACTAAAATAATTGGCTCCGGCAGATGCTTTCAAAGAGTCAAATGACAATTACAAAACAGCTCCATCTAGTAATTAATTTAGTTACCTTTTATAGCTAATTCACTCTAAATAAAGCACTGAAAGGGGGGAGAGAGGAGTACACAAAAAATCAAAGGCTTCTTTGGTCAAATTAGATGCCTGATTACAACTGATCTTAAAATATTCCAGTCTGAACTTAACCCATGTTCCTTGATCAGGATCTTTTTGAAAATTAGACAAGTTTCTTACCAATAGCGGAGTAATGTATTGAGGGAAAATTTACATTCTACTTGAATTTTGCCAGGACCTGTGGGGCTGCACCCACAGGTGATGGGGATCCTTCCCGAGGGTGATCAGCGTAGTCTGGCTTCCACATTACCTAACAGACTAGCAAGCCCACCTACAGTACACCTGCAATCTCAGGCGCTGGGATGCCCTACAGTCAATAAATGCTACGGGCATGTCACGCTCTCTCCAGAAAGTTTAAACTTGAAGGCACTGTTTATTATCCAGCAATTTGGTAAATCCTGGGAGGAAAAAAAAGAAAAAGTGAAATTCAAGGAAAAAGATGTATGGGCCATGCAATTTATTTTTTGAAAGCATTTAAACTCTAGTTTATATAAGGCTTAAAACCTGGCAATAGGAGCATATTAACATCATTAATTTAAGGCTTTAACAAAACAAGCCATGTTTGAAATGTCATGCCTTTGTTTTTTTATCTGGAGCAAATGTTGTGCATAATAAAATAAAACAAAATAAAAGCGATGCGTGTACCAAATACTCCTTCCTCCCTCCCTCCCTCCCTTCCCCTATGAGGCTCACATCTGCCTTCTAGCTGCTCCCCTAGCTTTGTGCTCCTTTAACTTGGGGGCCTCAAACCTCCTCGGGATTCTCCGCACCCCAGGGCTTCACAGCTCAGCCAAGATGTTTTTTGAAATGAGGCCCTTGATCTACACGTTACATTGCAGTCAAGCCCAAACCGATGCATGATGGATCCTTATTAAAACTGAACATCTGAGGATTCCCTTTTTCTAGAGAAAATTAAATCATATACATTATTTTGTGATACAAGTATTCATGTATCTGATTTAAAGAATTTTCACGGAAAATACAAAATTATCCTGTATTTTCCACGTAAGTACCCATTGGTAAGCTCAAGGCTCTTTGCTTGTCTAGGAGAGAAAGCATATCTTAAAATCAATATTCCTCCCTTAGTTAAACGTCAAATATTAGAAAACTCTAATTCCATGAGTTCCTTTGTAACACAAGGGAAAATATTTTAAAAAGGGAATGTTTTGACAGCATTACATTTAGAAAAGTTAAAATTAAGCTCAGAGCTCTAAAACCAATTTTCAAAAACAAATGCAGTCATCACAAGCTCACTGATTTCTTACTGAATTAATAGAGTTAAGAAAACTAAATTCAGTATGTGTCTTTGGATTATTTTTGTTCCATGGGGACAAAAGACAAAATTTTATGACTTCTAAGTTTAAGTCATTGGTCAAACTTATAAAAAAAGATCTGTTCTGTAATATTTATAACTGAATGTGAAGATGAATTATACAAGTATTCACCCCATGAGTGGTCCATCTAAATGTAATTATAAAAGTATCGTATTATAACAAATGGATATTTGAAATAACACTATATGCAGAAGTGGTTTATACCAAGTTTTGATATCTAAGTAAACAAAGATGCTGAATTCTACCTCCCTCAGTTCTTCATAGTTGTTCCCTGTACAGCTCCTAGTCTTAAAGGCTATGTATACACATAAATTTACACACACACACACGCACTTTAATTTAGGTCCTTAAGACAGTAGGAAAAAAACCATGGGTCACGAAACAAGCCAACCACCCCAGCAAACGAATGCAAAATTCTGGCGCATAGGCCGACGCTAACTGCAAGGAATAAAGAATCCCCTACTTAGGAAAACTATTCCCAGGTCAACATGCAAAGACCACTCGAAAGCATTCTTTCTTTTAAAATAAGTTGTTTCTCTTGAGAGGTTTTACAAGTATCAGCTGTGTTGGTGTAACGTTTGCAAGCAAACCAAATTCGGGGGCCAAAGCAGATTTTTTTATAACGAACCTATAGATGACTCTTAAGATTCAGAAGCACGCAGATGGTTTTGCAGGTGGTAATGACTTCACCACCAACGCTATTCAAGAAGAAGCCCCTGTCAGTGTCTTGAAGTGACAATGGACGCGCAGCTGCTCTACGGATTCTCCAGTCCCTCGAGGGGACACCTTCCGTCAATCATGTGGCCACCGTTCGGTCTCCCAATACCCTCGACAGGCCGCACTCCCTCGACGGTCGCTGCGTCACAGCCCCTGAGCCAGCATCCTGAGCAGGTGGATCAGGACCTGCGTGGGGGCTGGGGGCCGTCAGGTCTCGCAGGAAAGCAGCAGGCGACTGCCCGGGGACAGCAAAGTGCTGCACCTGCGGGCACTGTGGTCAGGCCGGGCGTCTCAGCCCCACCACCACTCCATCTGCAACCCTGGGCCAGCCACATAAACCAAACCCTTTATCTCTAAAACATTTCCCACTGTCTAGATATGGCCCCAGCTGTAGGTATTTCTAATTAACATATAAATTGTCTGCATGCCTTCAGTAAAGGGTTAGTTTTTGACAAATTTCTGTTTAGAAAAACAGCAAACTTTAGTCTTCCAGAGACAGAGGGAGAGGGGGAGAGAGAGAGAAACATCAGTGATGAGAGTCACGGACGGGCTGCCTCCTGCAGGCCCCCAACGAGGGGTCAGCCCACAACCCGGGCCTGTGCCCTGACCGGGAATCGAACCCCGATCTCCTGGATCCTAGGTCGAAGCTCAACCGCTGAGCCATGCCGGCCGGGCAGCTTTTCTATATTTAAAAAAATCTTCCTTTGATATAATATTGTTTGTGAACACTAGTAACTATGATGGGGGAGCTTAAAATGCCAAGGTATTACTACCCTGTTTCAACTTACGATTATTTTGCATTAAAAACAATCTTTGAAACATTAGTTTTTTATTCTGATTTTTGAAGGGTGACCGACTGTCACCTGTGGCCCAGGCAGGCAGGGAGCATCCAGGGATGTTTCCCACTTGAAGGGAAGGAAGGAATTTTTCGGGATCCCTGAGCTTTCACTAGCTCTTCACGCCTCAGTCCGTTCCAGCTCCTCGTAGGGGAGGGTCTGAGGCATCGACACCCTTTCTGATGAGGGCACCCGAGCTGGTCATGAGTGTTAAACATCGCTCCACACTCGAGTAGGGGGCCCACCTCTTTACCTCTGAAAGCTGAACATCTCCCTTTTGTGCCTTGTCTCAATTCGTGACAACCACCAAATATAATGCCCCATTTCCGTACTTCAGGAGTGGAAAAGTCTTTCACAGGCAGCCCAACCCACTACCCTGACTTGAATTCTCTGTTTATTTATCCCCCATAAAGCCAGAGAGAAGGTATTGACCAAACATTATAAAAATTTTAAGTGGATTCATATCATGGTGTAAATCTCTCCCTCCATAAATATTGGGGACGGCAGCACCTAGATCAATGACTCCTACCATGCAAAGAATTATCGCACCCTTACACATCTGGCAATTTGACAAAAAAAACTGCTGACCCTTTTAAGTTTTACTTATATTTTATGCCTCTTTATACTGTGTTTATTTGTCCAGTATAGCACATTTAAACCATTTTCAAGATTAAATCATCACTAAAGAATGAAATAGTCTCCTTTGATATTTTCCTATTTACAAATGAATTTGTCAAATTTCTGACTTAACACATTTTTCTCAACTTTTTCCACCCCCGGAAAAAAAGCGTATGTGCGCACATACCTTCTGTCGTTGGCGCTAGACATGAGTTTTATTTTTGATTATTATGATGACAGCTTTTTTCTTTTTTGGTCTGAAAGAATATCATGACTTTATATCACTGCGACCCAGTTTTAAACAATGGGAAGTAAGTTCATGTTAACCTAGCTGCGGTGTTGCTAGGCTACAGACGCTGCCTCCTGGGCCTTAGGTTATATTTAATTTTTCAGTTGGTGCGAGCGCCATACACAGAATTCCTTTTCTTTTTTTTTAGTAGGTATATGTGTGATCTATTTTTGAGTTTGCTCCAACTTGTTACAGATTTAAAAAAGAGATTCCCCTGCCTCTTTCCATGGGGGGTAACTTGTGTGCACACAACATGCCTGAGGGCTAACCCTTCCATCAAATCCTGCTGTGTTCCTTCCCTGTCATCTCGGAGGTGCCGTCCAGCCAAAGCCGCGTAAACTACGTTAAGTGACTGCTGTCCAGTGTCAAAGCCATACGTGCGCCCCCGGCCCGGCCTCCTCACGTCCGTCCAGAGGCACCGAGTCGCAGGGGCGGCCCATCCGCAGGCGAGAGGCGGGGACTCTGTGCTGAGAGCCGCAGCAGCGGGGGCTGTCAGGGTCACATCGTTACAGGGATGTCGGGGACCCCTGCATGCTGCCGGCGCGGGCTGTCAGGGAGCCACGCAAGGGGGCAGCACAGCACCCCGACTCCACGCCGCCAGGAAAGGCCCGATGGAAACCTGGGCCTAGGGCTTCTGCCCGACACGCAGCTCCCGCTGGTCCCAGCGGAGAGCAGCGGCCGCCGCAGCTACGGGGGTGACGGGGCGCAGGGTCCCTAGAGCTGCGGGACCAGGCCACGGAGACGCCGCGTGGGGGCTCTCAAAACGCGCAGGGCGAGGGAAACACAACCAAACGTCTCGGCCTGTTCGAGGCAGAAAGTCGTCTTTCAGAAGGACATTCCTGTCTAACAGCAAAAGGAAATTTTGGAGCTGCTGAGAGTGTTCAAAGCAGCACGGAAGGCGACAGGCCTCTCCAGGAGATCACACCCTGGAGGCCAGGGCGCCAGGGAGAGGAAACGAGCCACTGGGGGTGATGGGTTAGGTCAGGGGGGACTTGGAGGGAGCCAGGGCTGCAGTAATAGGTCCCGGCCGGGTAGGTGAGTGGGTCAGAATGTGCTCCTCACACCCCAAGGTTGCAGGCTCGGTCCCCGGTCAGGGCACACACAGGAATCAGCCAGTGAAGGCGTAAATAAGTGGAGCGACAAATCAGTGTTTCCCTCTCTCTCTCTCTCTCACTAATCAAAAAGAGAAAAAAAAGAATTGCAATAATACAAATCAGACCGAAGGCAAACACACACAGAGCAGACACTTCAAATAACCGTAGGAAGACCTGGAGGAAAATACTGAGAACGATCTCTAAGAAAAGAAAAGAAAGAAGTCTAAAATGATGACAGCAAGGTGGAAGTTTGAAGGACAGGAAAATATTAGGAAACCTATGACTTAGAGGTGCTGTAGAGCACTTTTCATGCATAGAATATAATTAAGACCTCAGATGAAAAAAGCCTGAGAGGAGTAGAGAAGAGCTCTGTCCTTACAGAGTGAAACGCTTCAACAATTTTCAGGTGATACCCAGGACTTAAAACTTAACAAATGCTGGCAAATACCTGGAGACTGCCTTAAAATAAGCATTTAACGCAGCTCCTAAAAATAAATGAACAAATGCTTTCACATCTTCAATCTCCAGCGACCAATTTCTTTCAACAATGAAGAAAGTTGACTGAATGCCAACACTAAGAGAGTGCCAAACTACTCGGTTAAAAGAAATTCAAATTTTTAACTTGCAATGGCGATCCCCTCTATTATGAGTCAGCAGCAAAGTACTTACCAAGGCAATAGTGCGTGTTATGGAAAAAGGCCAACGCTCCGCCTCTCCCACTGGAAATGGGAACTGTAAGCCCAATAAAATGAAGGGGCTGAGGCAACACGTAACGTTGTACAACAGCTACGTTGGCAAAACCTTGGCTTGACCTTAAAGAACTATACTTGTTAGAATTATTTCCAAATCAATAGCCATTAGACCCAAACAATGTTGATTTGTGTCTTTCTGAAAGGTAAATGGCTCAAAGAAAATCACTGCAATAAAATCTTCCTCTCTAACAGTATCCATTTCAACAGGAAGCCAATAAACCTGACTTTCATGAAAAGCCAATAAATAATGAAAAGCCCAGCATTTTATTTTTAATCAGCAAAAATTCAAATACAGTGTCAGTGCTGCAAAAATGGGCTGCACTTAATCACTGATATGTGTAATGTGTAGTTTCAAAAATGCAGCAGCAGTTATTGGATTTATTGGATTTCTTCAATACCATCTGAGGATTCTAAAAGTTTGTAGGTATCCTTTCGTGTGCAAATATGTGATGAAAATATATATCTGAACCCGGAGGACAATATTCACAATTATTAAATATGTCTATACGGATTTCTTCAAATTATCATCAAGATGTCAGCAGAAAGCTGAAAAGTCGCGGAGATTTAGATGCCAGCTATAATATATTCGTCGAATTCTAACTCAGACACCTTGATCTGTCCCAGCGTCCTCAGAAAACTGCTTTCTAGAGAGAGAAACTAGCCTGTTACACATTCATCCGTATTTTAATTGCCATAATTCAAACCTGGGTTTCTCAATTCTAAACCTGGTGTTCTTTTTTGCACCATATATTCTGGATTTTCATTTGGGGATAGTCCAGGGAAGGGTTTCAGAATACGTTTACTGGTGATGAAGAGCTGTGGAAGGTTTCTGCAGAGTGACAAGATCAGAACTGTAAGGAACATTCCGCTCACATCTAACACGACAGCCTCCAGAAACTAACATTCATTAAAAATAGGACCGAAGGGGAATAAGGAAAGAGCAGCATCTGAAATGTTGACAAGACCGTGGTAATAATCATAATTATAGGAACATGACTTACTTATGTCAGGAGCTAGGCCAAGTGCTTCAGCGAAGCCTCACATAAATTATTTCATCAAATCTTCACATAAAACTTGTAAGGTAAAGACTGTCATTATCTCCATGTCGCAGATGATACGGATAATTAGTGAGTTTCAGTGACTTGTCCAAGGTTACGAGTTATTGACGGGGCAAGACCATAATGCAAACCTCGGCCATGCTTTTAATTATTTTGCTATTTAGCTCCATCCACGCTGTCACAAAATTGAGAAGAGATCGCTTTTGAATTAAAAACAGTAGATTGTGTCAAGAGTGCGAGCATACAACACCAAACCTACTTTCCTCTCTAAGCCTAGTCACCGAAATGCTTCTTTTCACAATTTTTACCCTATATATAAATTTTGGAAACATTACCTTCAGTTTCATAATATCACCTTCGCTTACTAAAACGTGCAAGTTGCCCAAAGATAGAGAAAAGAGTCAAAAGTCATGAACAGATAGTTTTCAGGAAAAGAACATATTAGCATATATTCATAATTTAATCACATATAATATAATCATGAATATACTGTAATAGTCATAAGCTCACTCAAAATGAAGACAATTTAAACACCAACGTATCACTTTAACCTATAAGGCCATTGGAAGTAGCATAAAGATTTTAAATGTATGTAGCTTTTCATTTAAGATTTAGTATCATATGTGAGTTTCTCTTATCAAGACTTTGCTATTTCAGCCATTAAAAGGGATAATTTCCGATTCTCAATGACACTGACCAATAATCAGATACAAAAGTAGTGATGACATCCCACATTTTCTTCTTGGTGGGGACGTTGAAGTACCGACAGGAAGCCGTCATTTAGCTTTCTGAAAGCAAGGGATTTATCTTTTTGGTTCTTGCTGTTGAAACCAATCCATAAAATGAAACAGTTCAACCCCACTGTATAGTTTATAAGAAACTAAATTAATGGCGCTGTAAACTACTCAAATATGTTTATCCTGTTGAGATGACAACCTTGCAACATTTCTTTTCCCTCATAAAACTTATTCTTGAGTAATATGTCTGCTAGAACTACAGGATAGTGTGGTAATTACGAAAATATCTCAGGAAATAGGTAATTTATGACATATTATGTATTGTTCCTCAGGCTAGAATGTTAGTTTGAGTAGCCATTTCTACGAGGACAGTACATTCATAAATTCTCATAAAATTATTAACCTTAAATAAAAATATTTTTGGAATTCTAATGAAAATTTTGTTTAAGTAATACACTTAGTGTAGCCATTGCTTAATTAATTGATTTTAAAAACATTTGATAGTCTACGTGCATAGGTAAGCTCTCATATGTAAATTTAAGAGATCATTTCCTGTAAAAATTTTATTTTTGAAATTTTATTACTTCTTCATAACAAATTATTAAACTGCAGAAGATGATTTCATTTTCAATGGGAAAAAAAATCTTACAGGAAAATGAGTTCATTCATATGCATAAACCTGCAAGTAAACCATTTTCTTTCAAGAATTTCCTCCTGCATAACTGTATTTGTTTTTCTGTCTCATGCAAATTAAATGAATATTAATCTACAATATTATGCATTTTCTTCTAAAATGTCACTCAAAAGCTTATCTGCGTTGCTGAGAGAATTGAGAAAGAATAATTTGCACATAAACCCATGAGCTCTACTGGGCATTCACTTCTAGTATAAAGTAGGAACCAAATGATGCTATCAAGAGGGGGGTACTGAAGGTAAGAGGGGAACCCAGGCACAAGTCACGCTCGTTCACATGCAAATCCACACCAAATGGAAAGACTGATGCACTGGAAATAATCAAAAATTCAAATCACAAATAGGTACATCTCAGCGGACTTCTATGGAGCAGGACGCTTCTACCCACGCCTGTGGCTGCTCTCACGCACACGCAGACAGGCTGCGCCCCGATAAGCTCGGCCTGCACGCTCGAAGCCCAGAAATTACATCGCAAGCACAATACGGAGCCATCGAACTTTACTGCAACTGGACACCACGAACTATCCGATTGCCACTCTGAGATCTATTTCTCCGATTTCCGAAGTTAAGTCACTTGGAGAACAATCCTATGTAGCGGACAACTTGTAAATTCAAATTAGTCTGCTCACCTTCTGGGCCGTTCAGAAGCTGGTGGCATTCGGACTCCCTGTCGCACACGAAAAGTGAAAACTGTGATTTTCATCTACTATACTTTGACCAAGACTCCATCGGAAACCCCCACGTTTGGGTGTCTGTCCGCGATGGGACAGCGAAGGAGCCTGGAGCTATGTCCCCTACTTGCAGTTCTCCCGCCTGTGCTAAGAGCAGGGCCTGGCGTGGTTAGTGACAATCCACAGTATCGATGGCAGCTGGCACTGGGGACAGCAGCAGCAGATGACTTGCTTGTGTTGATCCATTTGTGAACGTAGCTTATAACGTTTGCTTTCAATTTGGGGGGGAAATGCGTATTTCCTAGGAACCATTTAACAAGCACAGATTATAATCAACTCACGCTTGTTCAATAAGGAGACAGACTAAGGAACTTCTTAGAACCTGCTGTTTCGTCAACAGGGCGGCTCCTAAGGGACCGAGGAGTCGGGAGCATTGTTCCGAGGTAGAACTCAAGAAAGTGGGGACATTCCCTTTCGCCCTATGACTAGCCTGGCCCGCGTTCTCATCATGTCCTTTGTTAGGCGGCCACATGAAGGGCTGTCCTTGCTTCTACTGGCACGTTCCCTCTAACCCATGACGTCCACAGCACCAAGTCATCTTTTAAGAAGTCAATCCGATCAGCCCAAGAGCGTCTGATCGTAAACTTCCAGCAAGCTCTCCGCGAGGCCGGAGGAGAGCTGAACTCCATTCTGGGTGGCAAGTCCCCGAGGCCTAGCTCCTGGTCTCCGCAGCTCCCTCCGACACCAGGCACCCGGCCGGTCCTCCGGGTCTCCCAAGCTCTGCCTCTGATCAGCGTGACCTCGATGGCCTCTGCCCGGGGAACACCTTCTCGAAGCTTTTGTATGGCCCATGCTCACTTTGGAGATCTCGGTTCAAGGACCCCATTTTAGAAATGCCACCCCTAAGTGTCGAATGAGTCAACGCTGTGTTTCTATTACATTGAATGAGATCAGGAGATGGAAGGGATGCGAGCGAGCAGTGAGCAGGTTTGTGGGTGCAGCTGCTGGAAGGCGCAAGCTTGCGGATCCTAACCCGGCACAAGGCAGGCACCGCCAAGAGGCAGGTTTGCATGGACACGGACCCGATCACCTTGGGGTGGGGTGAGGTCCCAACCACTGGAAGCGTTGAAAGAAAGGGCTGTGATCACCTGGCAGTGACCCCAGCAATGGGGGTTAAGTAGCGTGACTGAAACACCTATCATCTGAGGAGATGAATCTTGAGGGCATGCTTAGCTCTGGGAATCTCTGATTTTTCCATCCAAAAAAAAAAAGTCTCACTTCTAAAAAAATAATAATAATTGCAAAGAAAGATATCACCCCCTTTGATTTTTATAATAAACATGGACAGTGTTCTCATGTGGGATGAACTTAGTACTGACTGTAAAGGTTACTTTTCATACAACGGTTAATCTTTGAGAGATTACATTTTTTGAACAAACAGCTTATAAATTTTCATCGGGGGTGTCTGTTTAAATCTAGTTCTCTCTTCTGTTTTGGGATAATGGTCTTGTGTTTCTTTAAGATAAGGCCACAGCCAAACAGGGCCTCTGCTAATTTGAGGCTAACAGGAGAGATAGTTTAATTAGTTGGCTGCTATTATCTATTTAAGTGAGCAGCCAGGGAAAGGCCTGCCAGGAAGGAGGCGGGCAAGTGCGTGTGAAGCCATCTCTTCCCCTCTGCGCAGCTCTCACAAAGGAAGGGAACAGGCAGCCTGCACATAAATGGGAAACGCAGAAAGATCCCTAAGAAGAGTGGAGGCAGGCAAGAGAAATCATATGTCAGCAGAATGGATGAATATATTGGGGTATTGGCACCTTACCCATAAACCTGCCCATAAGTCAACTACTTTCAAATACTGTGAAACCCTCTGTTTCTTGACTATCACTAAACTATTCAGAAACTTTTAATAATTCTTTAATGGGAACCCATTAAAAAGAAAATTAGAAACTCGGAAGACCCAGAACAGTGATAACACAAGAAAACAATACTGATAATTTTGGTAATTGTATCTGGGAGAAGACCACAGAGACAGCGACAGAGAAGAATTAGAATGCTTGGTAAGATGGAACCACAGAGAGGTAAACAATCCAATAAATTATTAGTTTGCATGCCAAAAAATCAAAATTGTTATTTTCTCTTCTGTAAATAATCGTGTGGACTAGCAGTCCTGTTCATTTTCTCATTTTAATGGCAAAAAACATGAATGCACTGTTAGACTAAAAATTACTTCTTACAAATTATATTAATTGTTACAAAGCATGACTTTTATTTATAATCACGAGATTATATGCAATCCTCATTAAGAACCGGCTTTTCTGAAAGTTGATTATAAATCCTAAACCTCTGAGTTAATATTTCTCTTTTATTCATGACTGAAATTTTTCCAATATCAACTAGAGGACCTTTAAAGTACGAATTCAGATGTGTAACAGGCACTAGTAGAATTTTGCGGGTCACTTTTGGAAATTATGTGGTCTTTTAAAAACGATAAACCTAGTGATTAAAATGGAAAAAAATATCCGTTTTCCATCTATGTGTCTTAACCACAAATTCTGTATTTGAGGGCAAACGTTTGTGAAAGATAAAGTCTCTGATAATTATTTTTAAGACGAACATGAAAAGCAAAAGTAACAACAACAAAAAACCCAGAAAGCTAGTCTAACCCTTGGATTTGAGATCGTCCGTTATGTCAAAAATAAAGTTAACTTCTCCAGGAAGTACTCAAATCCACTACAAGGGATGGAGAGTGACTAGAACTCTCTGGGATTTAGGGAAATGCTAATTCAACAAGTGAAACATCTCCCTGTGGCAAGACGAAAGGAATCGTCATGAACACATTATATATAGTTCATTTCCCAGCAACCATCAACGACCATTAGGCAATGTTTCGAAGGTCACGTAAGAAGCTATCATCCTGTCCAGGGAGGGGACAGGGACACCTCATTCCATTGTTTACAAGCAGACAACTTCCAGACATGCTCATTCAGGCCACGGGGGCAAAGGCGCAGGGCAGCTGAGCAGAGGGCCGATGGAGGTCGTTAGGAAATAGGGCCCCGTGAGATCTACAGGGACCCCCGGGGCCTTGCAAACCAACCCAAGGCGTTGCTTTCCCACTGCCTTTCACTGTGGCCACCCCGCAATGTTAACGTCTCTCTTTCATTCCGCCCAGAACCTCTAAAAACATGCCCGGCCATGTCTGTAAGTCACAGCCACTCAACCGATGAGCCAAACTCCAACAATCACACCCAAGACAACGCCTCCGACCTCCCGACAGAGACGTCGATAGATCCTGGAGACGGGCGAGCACCGGCCTGGCTGATGGACTGTTAAAAGCCCCCTGCAGAAAGGTGACACAGAAGACATCTCAGCGCCTTCAGCTCAAGTCGCTTCACATGACCTGGGCAGGAACGCGGGCAAAACCCACCCACACACACGCACGTAGACAGGAATGCGGCTGGAATCATACAGACTATTTCCTACTGCGTTTCAGAAAGAGAGTCTATAATAACTGCCACTTCATTTAAACAAAAAAATTAGAGTAAGTCCTTTGTAGACTTGTGACCACGCTCTGGCTGCCTGGATTAAGGGACTTCTTACTAAAACACACAGGCACCCCAGTAATTCTGTGACGCTTCAGAGAACTAGTTCAGCACCCCGATGGAATCGATGCATTTCCCAGGACGCTGTGTAGACGCACACAGGCCAGAAGGCCTGCGCCCACTGGCGCTCAGACACAACATGTAATAAAACATGGTATCTACACAGAGACACACCCATGCAGAGCTGGGTCTGGCTTCTCCACCCATCCTAAACCAGTGCCTGGGATTGTAAGCTTCCGTCTCAAAGAAACGAGCCAAAGAAAACTCATCAACCACTCTCTGCGGCACAGCTTCAGGCAGCCACTGGTACAGTCCCCTATTTAATGGATTCACTGGGCTCGGGGGGAGGAGGGGACAGGCGGTCTGTTGGATTTAATACACGACTCCTTTTGTGTAACTTATTTAGAAGTAACCATAGAAGAGCAGTAAACGTTAAAGGCCGTATCTCTCAATCCCCTCTCCTTTCCGGGCCTTCGCGAGCATGACCTAGGCGTCCGTCTCTTTTGATCCCAAAGCCATTTCTGCCAGCTTCGGAAGGCACCTGTCAGGTAAGACTATTATGACCCGACTCAGCTTCTCAGGGACGAGCACAAGGTGCCACTTCCATGTCCAGCTCCAAGGAGGCAGCAGCCCAGCGCAGCAGAAGGGAAACACCACCGGGAAGCGTTCGCCTAACCCCCTGGGCTGCTTGCGGCGAGGAACCCAACCTCAGCGGGGGCAGGGGAGCATTCTAGAACACGAAAGGGGCATCCCAGTGGTCACCCTTGCCACGTTTTTCTAGAATATGCCACGCCTATGAGAAACACGTTTAAATAACAGGAGAACAGGCGAATATTAAATAACAACAACCCTCCCCGCGTGGGAAAGCCCTCGGGGAGGCCCAGGGCGCGCCTGGAGGCGGGAGGTGTCCCGCTGTCCCCCGCCCCGTACCTGTATATCTTGTACCGTGTGCTGAACCCCTGGCGGCTTCTGTCCACGAAGTCGGTGTACTCCTGCGAGCGGTGGAAGGGTCCCTTGTCAGACAGGAGCCAGTCGAAGGGGCTCGTGGCATGCTGCTCCGACACAGCAGCGACGGCGACGACCCAGCAGTGCAGACTCAGGGCCACCCACTCCCATAGAGCCATCGGCGAGGCGGCTTCAGCAGCGGCTCTGCTCCGCCATCTCATGCTTCCTCGGGGCTCGCGGCGCCGTCATCCTCGGGGCCGGCCCTCAGCACCTGCGGGAGCACAGCGTCAGTGGCCCGCCACCGCGCCCGCCACCGCGCCCGCCACCGCGCCCCCCCAGAGCCACAGGTTCTGCAGAGTCTCCTTCTGCTGAACTATGACATCGAGCACTTTCTAAACAAGCAAGGGATGCTTAACTATGTTATAGCTCGTTAGAAAATCGAATACTAAGTGTATTTATTGGTTAGCTAGCGTAGAAAAACGCTTCAAGATGAGTTAAAGAGATTCAGGTGGTTTATTTTCATGACATAGATAAAACTGGATGGCCCGGCCGGCGTGGCTCAGCAGTTGAGCGTCGGCCTAGGATCCAGGCGATCGGGGTTCGATTCCCGGTCGGGGCACAGGCCTGGGTTGGGGGCTCGATCAATGACTCTCTCATCACTGATGTTTCTCTCTCTCCCTCTCCCTCTCCTTTCCTCTCTCTGAAATCAATAAAGATATAAAATAAAATAAAATAATAAAATAAAATTGGACGGAATAAAACTACGGGTTTAAGAACACATAGGTAAATAAGTGATTGCTTATATATGTGATTAGTGTGTGTCTCTCTGTCTCCATACAGGCAAATGAATGAATGGAAGGAATCCAGGCGGGGGAGTGAGAGTAGAGCGTATGTTTGCTCGGGTATTTTTTCCCATTACCCTGTTAGAAACAAACTTCCCTGATTATTTAAACAGAATCACAGTTCCCTTATTTCCAGGATCTTTAAAAGACGTCAGTGTGCCTCTGCGTCCCATTCACGAGAGAGAGGCATGCCACACAATTCACAAACGCAGAAACTAAGATGATGCACATTCCATGTAAACCACGAAAACAGTACATTAATTTTCTGAGCACTCAAAAGGAAAGCAGCGGGACGCGCGACCCCAGGGTGGCCGGGCAAAGCGACTTTACAGGAAGCAGCTGAGGCAACGTCTAGACGCCACGGAAAAAACCCTACAAATATCTGAATTCAATTCTACTTTCTCTCTTCACCCATTTTCCCAGCATCATTATTTATAGCACATAAAACTAGGCAGTCTATAAATTCTACTAATGAGAAAGTTTGGGTTGTAAAAGTTTTTAGTCAGCAAAATCTCTTTAGAAAGCAATCAAAATGCGCAGTATTAGGTAAATATTTTAATGATGGTTGTCATATTTCTCTGGTGGTTGGATAAGGCAATTGATAGTTTTAATTTGCTTTCTGGTGATAACCCTATAATTCACAATTTAATCCGAAACGATTTATATGTGAGGGGTATAAGGCAATAATTTTGCGACTATAAAGTACGTCAAAATAGGGATACAGCGTGAATGGCCTGGATCATTCGATCCAAGGTCTTACCCATCACACCAGATGAGTTGCCCCAGCCGTATGAGTTCCTTCACCGTGGTGATTAAAATATGCCATTTTGAAAACAACATGGGAAGTCTTCCAAGTGAATACATTTTGAAAACGGTTTATCATAAGAAAAAATAACATCATGTAATAGAAACAGTTTGAAATAGGGGTTGGCTGTGTCCCCATCAATTATTTGTATGAATGGAGCACTGTCAAGTGAGTCAACTCATAATTCCCAATTCTCATGGAGAAAATAGATATTTTTTACATACTGTTTTGTTACGTGGGAGCTACACCATTTTTCTTAAAATTAATATATTTCACTTACGTTCATAAACTAAGACTTACCATTATGCACCATGGAACAGTAGAACCCCCCTGTGACTAGCAAATGTTTCTTATCTTTGTTAAACACACACTTTCCTTCTGCTGATCAAATATATTCAAATTCACAACATTTAATCATTGTTGCAGAAATGTTGTATTTTCCTGTGTGAGCAGCGAGAATAGGGCCTGGCATGGGGTAGGGACATTAGGAAGGTTTCAAAGCACATTTCCGACTGGTGTGAAATCATGTAATTATATCCCTAACTCCTTAATCTTAAATCACAAAATTAAACCTGACTCGGCTCAGGCACACGAGTTCGTGAGACCCAGAGTATTACAGAAAAAACAGGGAAAGACCGACCTAGACGGCATGCGAGGTCCTACTCTCAAATTCTGTGACTTCTCCAGACCACTGTTGTTATCTTTTCCTTGACCAAATGTGTTAAAGAGGTTTCACGGTTCTCATTCCCTAGACTTAACCTATAAGTAGATGGAAAGATTTTCTTAAATAATGTGTAGGGAAACCATTTAAAGATGTTAGTATCAGGTATTTATTTATTGGCTTTATCTGTTTATTTTAATGGAATTTATTGGGGTGACACTGGTTAATAAAATTATATAGGTTTCAGGTGCACAATTCTATAATACGTCGTCTGTACGTAGGACTGTGTTCACCACCCCAAGTCAAGTCTCCATCCATCACCACTGACCCCCCTTTGCCCTCTCCGACCTCCCTCTACCCCGCCTTCCCTCTGGTCATCACCACACTGTCGTCTGTGTCCAGGAGAGGCTGGTTTTTTTGCTAATTTCCTTCCCCCTTTTCACGCAGCCCCCCAACCCCCTCCCCTCGGACAGCCGTCAGTCTGTTCTCAGCACCTATGAGTCTGTTTCTATTTTGTGGGCTACTTTATTTTGTTCATTAGGTTCCATGTTTAAGTGAAATCCTGTGGCGTTTGTCTTCCTCGGACGGGCCTGTTTCACTTAGCGCGATGCTCTCCAGGCCCACCCAGGCTGTCGCCCAGGGCTGGAGTCCTCCTCTGTTAGGGCCGAGTAGTACTCCACCGTGTTCACGCACCACCGCTTTTTTATCCCCTCATCTACCGCTGGGCACTTGGGCTGCTCCCAGGTCTTCGCTTTGTAAACAACGCTGCCAGGAACACGGGCATTTAAGTGGCAAAATTCTTTTACGGACAAGATACGCTTTACTCTCCTGACCAACGACGATGACTTTTAATATCTCGGACTACAATCAAGAAACAGCAGAGGCGTATTTCCATTTGGAGCCTCCGTATTAAATCCTAATGTCTGGCCCGGCTGGGCATGACTCAGCGGTTGAGCGTCGGCCTAGGATCCAGGCGATCGGGGTTCGATTCCCGGTCAGGGCACATGCCCGGGTTGCAGGCTCGATCAATGACTCTCTCCTCATTGATGTTTCTATCTCTCTCTCTCTCTCCCTCTCCTTTCCTCTCTCTGAAATCAATAAAGATATATTTAAAATAAATAAATAAATAAATAAATAAATAAATAAATAAATAAATAAATAAATAAATAAATCCTGATGTCACCATAGTGTCACCGGCTTCTCAGCTGTCCTTTATAAACTGCACCCACCGTCTTGGTTGTCAAAGGCAGTCAATGCCAGGAGCGCCTGGTTATAAATAGGTTTCCTGCCCCATCCCTCGGATTTGACTTTAAAATTCCAGTTTGTAACCTAAACACACTACGCAAAACCTCCTGCATCTGAGCTTTATTCCTTAGTCTCTGACCACTTTTCTTACGAATTGGAAAGAAGTGCGATCTGAATCCTACCGAGATATTTTTGTGATACGATCACACGAGTGGAAACGCTGAGATAGTTTATGCTTAGAATGTAAAGGGAGCCGGGCGGCCCTGAGCTCGGGGATTTTTAAGAACAACGTCCCCGATGCGCTGGGCGGAGCTGAGGAATGGGACTCCCCGACTCCTCACTTCTCCTGATCGGCTCCCCCTTAGGCAGGAGCATTTAACTCCCCCTTTGTTGGTCCCGCTCGGCTGTACTGACAGGATCAAGGCCAAGGTTAGTTCCCTCGGAGCACCTGCTCCTCCGAGGACTGACCCCCTCATTAAGGTGGAAACCACTTAAAGCCGTGACTCAGAGGCGCCCAACTGCTTCACCAGCTGAAATAAATAAGGGGAAGGACCATCTGGAACGCAGGCCGAGCAGCCAAACGACTAGAGAGATTCACTTCCAGGCCGGCCTTAACCACAGGGCGCGATTTAAAGCAAGGAGGCTCGGGTCTGTTTTAAAAAGCGGTTAAGTGAGAAGGTACAGTCGTCATTTGTGACGCCAGGTTAACATGGGGACGCTCTCTGGCTAGTGTAAGCAGGTAAAAAGAAACAGCCCAGAAAGTTTAAAAAAAAAGACTTCAGTGCATCTTGCATAACTTTACTGGGTACACGAGAGCGTGTTAACCATTTGGGGGTCGCAGGGGTCACTAAAACAGTCCCTGCGAGCAAGTCCTTCACAACTTGGTCAAACAAACAGAGGTATTAAAGAGGGTAACAGCCCGGCCAGCGGGGCTCAGCGGTTGAGCGTTGACCTAGGATCCAGGAGGTCGCGGTTCGATTCCCGGTCAGGGCCCAGGCCCGGGTTTCGGGCTCGACCCCCAGTCGGGGGCTGCAGGAGGCAGCTGATCAGTGACTCTCTCTCATCCATGATGTTTTTCTCTCTCTCCCTCTCCCTTCCTCTAAAATCAATAAGACACTTAAAAAATAAAAAATAAAAAAGAGGCTAATAGTAGCGTATTGTGAAGCTTTGGGAGATCCAAGAATGGAAACCCATCCAGCCTAGAGTTGTTAATAGTTTACATGCTACTATACTCAGGAGGACTTAAGGTAGTTATAAACCCACAAGAGCGAAAAGTAACAGAAAGAGGTGACCTACCACAAGCACACCAATCCAACGTCAAGTCGGCAAGTCTTTATCTTAAAAATATGGCCTCTCACATTTATAAAATGTACTGTAACTCTGTCATTGTCCACTAGGGACAAGTCTGAATGTGTAATCAGAAAGTTGATTACTATAAATGTAGGGAGAGCCATTCGATATAAATGTTTTGAGCAAGGTAGATGTAGTCTACATGTTAATATGTCTGGCGTCATACAAGAAAAGGTTGAGTAAAGCGTGGGTTAATTATCTTAATTTTTGACAACTTTACTCCATGATTTAGTCAAACTTTTATGATTTTCTTCTAAAAATTGAGATTGTGTTTATTACTATTTAAGAGGTGTTCACTTCTGAAAACGACCAGTGATCTCTATGCATAGATTCACAGGGCTGATTTTTCAAACCATCAGAAATATTATCTCATAGAGACACGAAAGCCACTTAAATATGTCATCTACCCCAGGAACTTCTCGATGGGAGTAACTTTTCTTCTCTATTTACTTCAGCTACAACAGAAGGAGCTTCTGCATACAGTTCTAAAGTGCATATCTAAAACCAGGAACAAAGACTTGAACTTAAAAAAATATATGCATATCAAAGATTTTACGAATTGTAAAGCACACATTCATTATAAGCAACCTGCAAACACGTGAGTTTGTAATATGACACTTGAGTGAACCCGCGATTCAGGTTGTAAATTTATTCTTTAATTTTATGTAATCACTTCCCCCCCAAACTGGCTTATATTTGTGGTCATCACTAGACATATTTTATTTTAGTTTTTATTGAATTTATTGGGGTGACGTTGGTTAATAAAATTATATAGGTTTCAGGTGTACGATTCTGTCATACACCATCTATATATTGTATCATGTGGGCCTCACTCATATATGGAATCTAATGGACAAAACTAACAAACAAAATAAAAACAGACTCATAGAGAACAGACTGACAGCTGTCATGGAAGAGGGGGGTTGTAGGGCTGGTGGAAAAGGTGAAGGGGTTAAGCAAAAAACAACTCCACTTGATGTATTTTAAAGAAAATATTTTTGGTTGTGAGAGTGGGTGTTTAATGAATCTATAGAGTAATACTGTGTTTATATCCTGGCAACTATTTGACACCGAAAACCTAAAATGCATGTTGACTCAACTCTGGTCTTCTCAGGCTACATTGCTTTTTAATCGAGCAATAGTCTGGAGATAGCTTTTCAAATGAACAACATGCAAGACTCCAAGAAAGTTCATAAAAAACAGCTCAGTCCTGATGAGGTTGGCCAATATTCACAGAAATCAAGAACAATAAGTCTATCTATTAAGTACTCTTTCATAATCAATCTATAATGGAATTTAAATGAAACACACCATTATGAGACAGTAATTCTTATAGAGCAGAGAGCTATAATACGTTCGAAGGTAATGTTCACAAATTTATTAATTTAATCAATAAATGTATATTTTATAGATTTAATTTTCTGGAACTATAACATGGTAGCTCCTTTATTAGCTATTAAAGAAAATGTGTTATGCTTTGGGTGCTTTTAAAGGCATCCACATCTCAGTAAATTAGGTTTAGGCCTGAAAACAAATACTCCTAAAAATTAATTATAAGCAAAAATAGGTCACAACAAGGATAAATTGCATTGTTAATTCTAAACTTAACAAATATTAAAAATTTTAGGAAATTATGAATTGTGTTTAAGAAATAGCAATGAATATAGAATGAGAATCTATAAGATTTCTTAATTTATTAGATTGTGTGTTATCTGAATTTATACTGGGTTAAAGATAAACATTTTTAAAAATCAACCAAACTATTTATTTCATGATAAAATACCTAGTAATCCACTCAGTTCATTAAAAATACATTAGCCACAACTATCAGTCTTGGGGAGAAACTGGTTAGAAACTCGTCACTGGGTTTATTTCAATTTTTAGAATATCAACTAGTTATTCATGACTTGTTGCCTTGAACCCAAACTTGAGAACATCTCAGAGTTGTTGGCATGAGCACATTATTTCAAACATTAATCACAGAAGTGTGGATTCACAGCTCATGAAATAATTATCTTTGGAGATATTGTAACTGGATAGGACTGCAAATGAGTAATTGGATATAAATATTCTTAATGACTCATCAAATCAGCCTTGAAATGAGAGTGATAAAACCCTTAAAATGTTATTGATGCGGATATCTGATGACCAGTAGACATGGTGAGAGTGGTTATTTGATATCAGTAAGAAAACAAAAGAAGAAAGAAAGAAAGTTAGGCCAATGAAATTCCAGATACATTTTCAGTAGAAAGGCCATTAGTGTTCGCGATGAAATTTCATCTTCAGGAATCACTCCCAGATTCTAGAGTAGAATAAGCCTTATTTAACGATCCCGTTCTTCTAAGAATCGGGATCATCCATTAGCAGCCAATAATACTCAAGCACAAATTATTTTTTGGTTTTGTTTTCCTTTGGAACTTACGAAATACAAACGATAAAATCATAAAAGCGTCTAGAGATGCGTGGGAAGGTGGTTAAAATCACACTCCCAAATATCGCAATGAAATTACCCAAGTAGCTGCTAAATTAAAACACCAGCGATGTCCGATGTCGCCTAATGAACGCTGGTAAGCTGAACGTACTTTGTAAAAGATGTTAGGAATTATTGGCCTTTTTTTTTTTAGTTGAACCATTTTGAAAGTTGTTACCTAAGAATATTTGGGTCTTTGTTTTCAATTAAACTGATAGAGATCCTCAGGTTAATGATATAAATCTGCTAAGAAATCAGGCTTTTTTTTCCTGAATGGCACCGAGAAGTCAAGCAAGAGCAACTGTCCCTGCCAGAGGGGCTCTTCCCCCAGAGCCGCCTGAAGGAATGTCACCAAGAACTAATGTGCCTCCTGAGTGTGTTATTTATGTGTTTATTTATCTAGCAAAACAAAGGGAATACTGTTTAAACTCATTAGTCACCGTGATGCCAAAGACCAAGAACATTCGGTACTAATATTTAATAAAACAAAGTTGAGTCAACATTGCATCTGTATAGAAAGAGAACTCTATCCAGAAAGACAGAAATAAATAAAATGTAAATATATTTTTCGGAATATATTTTGTTTTCATAATGTTTGCCCTTTTAAAGCTACTTACAAGAATATTATAAAGTAGATGTTGTTTTCTCCAGGTGGGAGATGAGGAAAATTACATGGAAACTGGTCAAGAATCGCACTAGTATCCCACTAACGAGGCAGAACTGGAAATGAGCTGGGGAAGGGGCCCCAGGCCTACCCAGTCTGCTCTTCACCATAACCCGCTGCTGGGAGGCGGAGAGGAAACCTTAACAGTCTTCAGAGAGCCCCTCATTCATCCTGAGCCGTAACCATATCCACGGGCCTTTGCGATATTTTTAAATAAGAGATACCTTTGTGCAAAACTTGCACAGATTGGTGTTACGTTTCTGTTCGTGCTTGAACTTTTAATAATAATATTCAACTTCCTAAATCACTAAAATTTTAGACACTTATTCTAGTCAGTAACTGATCATGCTAGAGATAATATAAAAAAAATCAAAATAACAGAAAATATAGGAAACTGAAGCATAGGTTGATAACAAAGCATCGAAGCTTTGAAGTCCTACCAGTTGAGTTCTTTGCACTTGTAGAAACAGAGCAAAAATCTGAAAAGAAACTCCATTTTTATTTTAAAAACACACAAATCTGGGGGTGAGGTTAATTTTATACATGCATGTGTGTACATAATGCACACGTATGCGTGGACACACACACACTCTCATAGAGTTCCAATGGTTTCTTCCAACTTAGGTTTGATTTCCTTAACTATTACATACCAATCATTTTGCCTAAAGGTAATCAAGATGTACTGTATTTATAAAAATGTGCATGGGCATTATATTGTTGAGTTTATTAAAAGAAAATATGAGAGGCTGGAGTGACATGTTATCTGATTAAGTGATAAATGAAATCAATCATATATGGTAGCATGTCTATTTCATTTGGAAAACATTATTAAAGCAAAGTAGGTTTAAAATAAGTACCTTTTCCGCTCACCCAAAAATAAAGATACCCAAACACACCCACACCCCCCCACCCACCCACCCACACACACACACACACACTGAGCAAGTTCACTACAATACAACTCCAGAGGGTAAAATGCAATGGAATTGAGGAACTGGACTTCATTGATAAATTGCTTTCTCCGGGGAAGTAGAAACTACCTCTTGCATCAAACTAAAAAAAAAAAAGAAGTAATAAAACTTTGCAATTTTATGACCCAAAGTTGCAATTATCTTTCAGATTTCCTCAAGATGTTATCAGTGAGCCTTACAAGCAGAACAACTATTGATCAGGCATCTACGGCAATAAATGTAAGTACTAAACATATTTCCAGAGAACGCAACTTCTTAGAGAAGAGAAAATGTTAGAAGTAAAAGGAATAGTTTTAGGATTGTGTCTTATTAATACTTTTGGCTTCACTGTGTGGGGACTCCAGGATCCTTCAACCTGTAAGCACAACATAACAATATCCATAATAGTACTAAAACTTATTAAAACATTCAAAATGTGTCTTGCCATTCTAATCGGCTTTCTTGTTCAATCCGATAGTGGAAGATATCTACTGGCTGCTAAAATTATGCATCTACAAAACTTGGAATTTAAAAAAAGCTATATTTATGGGAGGTTTGCCATTATATTTTTAAATTTGTTCAGATCTTATTTTTCAGTTTCCAAATGGTTTTCTAAGCCCAAAGCTTTCTACCCTGGGGTCAAATATAACATTGCCTTGGGGCAAACTCTTCCCATCCTATTTGACAAGGCAACCAACCCCCACTCCAAGGATTTTTTAAATTAAAAATATGACATAAACTATTCCTGTGAAGTAGTCAGAATTTAAACGCTAGTTCAAGATGCCCTTAATAGTTCTCCAAGTGTCCTTTACATATTAAGGCCTGTGACCTTAACAACAACACTGTTTTAAGGCATTTCTGGTGCTATCATCTTACAGACTCTATGGGGTGATTCATCCCTCCCTCTAGCTCTCTACCCCTCCCCCCTCCCCCCCTCTCACCTTGGCCCAGTTTATGATTTTGGCAACACTGTTAAACATTTAAACCAACGCAAGTTGAACGCTTCAGTGCCTGCATGCATGTTAAACATGTAAATGGAGTTAAAACGGTTCACGGATGTGAATAGGACTAAGTTATGCATCATAACAAAACCATCTGAAAATACATATATTCCCATCGCCTGAAACAGAGAAAAATGATCCCTGGGTGGGTCAAGCACAGGTTACATGGTTGTCAATAAAACGTAGGCCATCAGTCCTCACCTGCTCGACGGCATGCTGACAAACACATACAGGAGGCACCCCAAAGGAAAAGTCCCCCAGCCCTGCATCGCCGCCTCTGAGCCGCTGTGACAGTCTTACACCCTGAGGCTTTTCCTTCGCTTACTCGCACTGGAGAGGCTGGGATATTGGTAAGCAATAGCACTGGGCGATTTAGCAAACCCAGGCCCCTCTTTCCGAGGCTCGGGCTGGCGGCTCACACAGCTGGGGATGGGCACCTTGTCTCCGGAGGCAGAGCCCCCCAGCGTTTCCCACCCCAGTTCCCCTTAGGAGGAGGTCCCAGCTCGACAGGGCTCCCGGGCGTCCTCGACCTGGCACAAAGTGAGATGGTCTCTGCTTCAACTCTTGGGGACCCGGACACCAGCCATCGCAGCCTGGAAGTCGGTGCCACTGCTTGGCTGCCAAACCAGCAGCGACCCGTGGCCAGAAAACACCACCCCCTCCCGGGGGGGGGGAGCGGGAGCAGAGGGCTCCAGTCCCAGGTCCTCCCGACTCCCACCCCACCTCCAGGACAGAGGGACACAAAAATACAAGCCCAGCGGGAGAGCGGATGTCCTAGAAGCTCAAGGGCTCCCAACCCTCACTCCTGGTGATGAACTTCAACCTCAGAGTCCAAGCTCCAGCTCCAAGTTCAAATCAACTCCCCCAACCCACCGCCCTCCAGGCTCCTGCAGGGTAGCAAAGAGACACAGGGTGGGAAGAAGAGAGGGAGGGAGGGACAGAGGGAGGGAGGGAGGGACAGAGGCAGGGAGGGAGGGCTGGTCAGCACACTTTAACCCAGAGCCCCAGAAGTCAGCCAGTGAGCCATCCCCAACCCAACCGAGCAGGCCGGGCGCAGAAGGCTCTCCGGGCTCTACACAGCAGGCAGAACTGAAGGGCCCTCCTTGATTAGACTTAGGGGACAGCTCATTAAAGATTAATTAATTAATTAACACAGACCCAGAAGGCCGCTGATAAGAGAGGCTCCAGCTCCCGGGTCTGTTCTCTGGCACAGCGAAGAGAATCCGGCTCCAAGCGAGGCCAAGAGGGAGCCTGGGAACGGAGCCTTGGGCAAGGACGCGCCTCCCCGGGCGCGCCCCGCGCTGCGCTCCGGGGCTGCGAGTGCCCGCGGCGGGCGGCCCTTCGCCGCAGGGCTGAGTGCGGAGCCTGCGCCACGGGGCCGGGGCGCGTGGGGCACAGTCCCTCCCCGCGCCCCTCACGGTGCCTCCCCGCCCCAGCGCCCAGCGCCCAGCGCCCAGCCCAGGCAGCCCGGCACCTGGTGCCCCCGCGCGCGCGCCCTGCGCCCAGGTGGCTCCGGCGTTGCCGGGAGCTGCGGAGCATCCCCGGGCTCGGTCGCCTGTTGCTAGTCCTCTGGCTAAAGCGCCTGAGGCTGCGGGAGCCTCTCGGAGGAGCCTTCCCCCTCCCCGAGCCCGAGAGTCGGGTTATAGCCCAGCCACGCGCACTTACCTCCGCACCGATCCCGGGAAGACTGGCGGGAGGAGACCCGACTGCGCCGAAAGTTGGTCCCCCCTCCCTGCGCCCTGCGCAGCAGCAGCAGCCCTCCCGAGGCGAGGCTGGGACTGGGGAGTCACGCTGAGCCCCGGTTCCCTCCCCTGAAGTCGGGGCCGCTGAGGGCACTGGTCAGGCAGGACGGCCAGACGGGGGAGGCCAGGTGGGAACTGGGGCCGGGCGCGGGCGGGGCGCCCCTCTCAGCCCCGCGGCCCTGCTGGGAGCCGAGGGACAGCCCTGGGAGCCCGAGACGGGGATGGGCCCAAGCTGCAGCTGGAGCGCTCACGCCTGGAAGCTAGAAGGGCTTTTGAATTTTAAAAGCTTTACTTGGGTTGTCGCGTCAGCCTTCAATGGCGACGGCAATAGTTCTTTCCCAGAAATAAAAAAAAAAAAAAAAAAGTGTAAGAAAGAAGGGAAGAAAAAAGCTTGAACAATAGGCTCTCGCCTGGGTCCATCCCAAGAGGGAAATGTTGCAGAAACCAGAAACTTGTCCTTATGGGGGTGAGGGGGGGCGCGGAGAAAACCCCTCACCCTCGGCATTCATCAGCGATTACTGACGCGCGCAGGTCTGGCGCGGAATGAATGCAGTGTCTCTATCAATATAGGAAGGAAACGCTGAGATGTAAATGTTTCCCAGCACGCCTATACTTAAAGGGGACGTGATAACCGCAACTGTCAGTTAAGCCCACAAACATGTCCATAAAAGAAAAAAAAAAAAAAACCCAACACTGAACACTGACCTATTACATGCTTATTAAAAACGGAGTCTGGGGCCGAGCAAGTGTGGAGCGGAGCAGTCCCATTTCCCACGTAAGCTCTGTCCCTGAATCGCGGTGCCTGAGAGCCGGGATGACCAATGCCTTCCTCGGGGAGCTCTCTTCCCCTCTAAATGAACACCCCGCGTCCAGTTAACTGTTGGCCGGCGAAACTCACAAAATCAGAAATGCACTCCCCAGCACGACCCCAGAATGGGAAGACAGTGCCCGAAATACTGTGCTCCCGTGGGATGTGGGCTATGGTAAGACACACACACACACACACACACACACACACACACAAATGGTGCACCCGAGACTCAGGCCCCTTACCATATAGTGGCTCTGAGCGCCCAGTGTCCTGCTAGACCCATAAAAGCACACTTCACACGAGTCCTCCCTGGGTCACGGAACCGGCTGCAGTGAACGCGCGCTGACCCCGACCGCCTTCTGAGGCTCCAGGGCTCGCGAGCGTCCCCAGACCCGGCGGCTGCCTCGGGGTCCCTCTTAAGCTCGCTCGTGGAGAAGCCTAAAATGTGACCTTTCCGGCGGCGCGAGCGTGTGCGCCCAGGAGCGCGACCGGGAGGCGGGAGGGCGGTCGGTGTCCCCTCCAGCCCGCAGCGGCGACGGGCATGGAAATGGAAATAAACACACGACGTGAAAGATGGGGAGGTGACTCGTCGCCCGGGCTCTGGCTCTGCGGGGCTGCCACTGCCCACCGATGATGCGTGGGCACAGAGGTCCCCGAGTTCTGGAAGTCACAAAAACGTAAAAAAAAAAAAAAAGGCACTTTTCCGAACCACCATAGCCTATTAAAAAAAATTAATAGTAATAACAGCAGCGCCGGGTCTCTCGTAAGGTGCACAGAGAATGAACTTACCAGGGGAAACCGCAGGAAGCAGGATGACAGTGAGAGAAAATGCATCCGGAATTCAGGCGGATTCTCCATGATCCCCCAGATCCAGGCGAAGTCGTGAGCTGCGGGCGGAGGGACCGTGAAATGATGGGCACTTCCGAGCGAAGCCCAGGCAGGCGGGGAGCCAAGCGCCCCCAGGCAGGGGAGTAACATGTGGAGGAGGCGCCTTTTATTTCGGGGGGGGCGCTGGGTGGATAGAGAGCATATATATATATATACATATATATGTGTGTGTGACGGTCCTTGGGCAGACAAAATGACAATCCAGGGGCTCCCCTGCCCTGACGGTGAGAAGCTGAAGCCCGGCCGCCCGGGAACAGCAGGCGGCGCGCGGTGAACCCGCAGAGGGGCGGGTGCGCGGCGACGCGGCTGAGCCGAGGCTGAGCCAGGCTGCGGGCGTGGGGACGGAGCGCGAGCAGGTAGGAGGCGGCCGGGCCGGGCCGGGCGGGGGCGAGCCGGGGGCGCGCAGCCTCGGGGGCGCCGCTGGGGTCCCCGCGCCCCGCGCCCTGCGCTCCGCAGCCTCGGGGCCCGGCGAGCGCGGCGCCCGCAGCGCGTCCCAGCTGGGTTTCCCCGGACCCCCCCGGCTCGGCGGCCGCGCGGGGCGCAAGGACGGCCCCTCTCCTCGGCGCGCCACCCCCGGGAGCCACCCTGGCCCCGTCGGGGTGACCAGATGACCGGCGCTGGGGGGAGGGGGTCGAGGGCCGCGAGGCGCCGAGGCCGAGGCTGGGGACTGGGGCCGTGCGGGCGCGGCGGAGGGAGCTCTCCCGGGTGCTGATTTCACCGCGGAGCCCGCAGCCCCGAGCCCGAGCCAAGCGACTCCGCCCGAGAGCTCAGCTCCCGCACCTGGAGGCTCGAGAGCCTCGGAGGTCCCGGGGCCGTCCCTGGGGGCGCAGGGGGCAGGCTGCGGGGCTCCCGCGCCCCGTCCCTGCCCGGCTCCCGGGGAGCGCACTGGAAAGGGCTCCGCGGGGGGCAGGGCGCGTTCCCGGGCCGTCCTCGCGCCGCCTGCCTGCCCGGTGCGGGTTCGCTCCCTTCTCCCTGCCTCTCCACGGTCCCATCCCTGCTCCAAGCCCAAACCCCAAACCCCTTTCCTCTGCGAGACCAAATCCCAAGAGTCCCTCCCTCGCCCTCAACTGGGGAACTTCCTCCCTTTGCTCTCTGAGACCCACGTCCCCCGAGGAACTGCTGGTGCGACTGAGGGGCTGGTGATTCTCCTGGTGGGCGATTTCTATTTGGGCCGGGAAATGGATGCCCTGGCAAGCCCGGGACCCTCCTTAGGGAACGGCCCTCCCTCCCTGGGCTCGCTGGCTGGCTCCGGGAGCCAGGATCTGCATAAAGAGCTCGGGGGAGTCTTCTGCCCGCAGCTCTGCCCTCCTCTGGACCCCGAAGCCTAAGCATTACCCGTCCCCCCACTCCCTCTCCCCCAGAGAGGAGGGAGAGGTTGAGTGGAGATGGATTTCTTGCACCCACCGAGGTGGGGAATGATAGAGGGAACAGGCATCCGCCCTGCAGAGAAGTGCTCTTGGTAAGTGAGCTGCGGTTGGAAAGGAAACGCGTTGCTCCTCGCTCCCTCCCCCCCAGTTCATTCATCTCTTTTCCCTGGTATGAAATCAGGAGCTGGGTCGGTGGAAACGTTTCTCTCCCTCCTTCCCAGGAGAACTGGCGTCTGTAAGGGTGAGTGTGACGTAGGGGGATTTGCGGAGGCACCTGAGGGCCTAAGGCCCTTCCCTTGCTGCAGTCACCACTGAAACCAAGTCAGGCTTCCTTGCCCGCCTGTAAAGGGATATGTAAATACCTCCCTTATTTCTTATTGACTTGCTTTCCTTCCCAAAAATAAGTAGTTTCTGGTAGGAGCTCCATGTCTGTACATTTGGTACACCTTGGGCATGTTCTAACATAGAATATTCATTCACTTCCAGAAAGAATACACAACTTCAGTTCCTTAAAGTATACACATGTATATGTGCGCGTGTATATGTCTATATATAATTTTGCAAAGCAAGTTCAAGCTATAGCAACCTCCTACGAACGTGTGCATCTTGGTTCAGATTCTTGTAGCAATTCGTAGCCTCCAACATAGTGACCTGCGTGCCGCGATGGGACTGAGAATTCACAAGGCCCTCTGGTGTCCATGAGTCTTCAGCGCCCCCGCCTGTGTCCGCCCATCCTATGAAGAGCAGGTTGGGGGACCGGGGGGAACAGGCCAAAAGGCTCTTGGTGGCGCTTACATACGTGGCACCAAGTGCAGAATGCAAATCCTGCGAATTGAATGAACTTGGTTTCCACGTGTCAGCTGACCGTTTGGGATGTGCGCAAAGGAAGGAGACTTCCTCTAAGAGAAATGGTCGCAATTCTGAGTTATAGGATATATTTAACTGGTGACGTATTCCTATTAAATTATTTTCCCCTATTATCGTCAATCTCTCCACTGTAAACCCTTTAACCCCCACATTTAATGATAAATTTAACTGGCCCACAATTTATACCTGATGCACACAAGATGGCCTTCACCTAATTGGAAATATCAGGTATTAAGATACCATTGATTAGAATACACTTCATTCTGATAATCAATTTTCTAGAAATCAGTAGTATAAAATCCCAGGAGATAGCTAAGTGGCATATTACAGCAGCAAGGCAACCGTGGGTGCGAGCAAGTATCTACCATCGTTATTGTTATGAAAATTGGGGGAAGGGGTTCAGTAAGGACATGTCTGTATAACTTTTTTCTTTCTCTCCTCAGGCTGTATTCCAGCCCTAATGATGTCATAAAGCACAAGTTTTTCTTCGATCATTTTACCAAATGGATGGTGTCCGTGTCTTTCTCTGTGTTTTACAGACACGGTTTTGCTGGAGGACCTGACATCCATCCACACGAGAATGAATGTCCAAATCACATCCACTACAAATACAACCCAGCAGCCGTGATGTAGAGAGAACATACTTTTCACATAAGACCTCCACGTGCTGCCTAACCTTACTTGCCTAATTTGCTATTTAAAAAAACACAACTATTCGTTGATTTAAATTACAAAACATAAGGTTAGATTTTTTTTTTTTATATCAAATAAATGGGAAGTTGCTGTTCTTTGAAATAATTGGGTGGGGGGGAAGGTACAGGATAAAAAAATAATTCTGTGCCCCATGGTTTCTTAACTTTAAAACAGTTTCTAACAAAGTTTATTAGATAATTTAAGCATGTGAGCATCATATTAAGTCATATGGTTGCATTTGATGGGCCTCAAAATGGAGACGTGGGCTTTTACGCCCCCTGGCTGGTTCTTACCTCAAGGACAAATCTGGTCGGTACTTAGAACTTTCTCAGAAATTATACATTTTATTTATTTGTGATGGAGTTATTTTATTTTTCTTTAAATTAAATTTATTGGGGTGGCATTGGTTAATGTGATCATACAGGTTTCGGGTGTTACAGGTCTCTATGTTACAAGATCTGTATATTGCACTGTGTGCCCACCACCCAAAGCCAAATCTTCTCCAGTCACCATATATTAGGCCCCCTTCGTGGAGCACCTGCATTACCTCAGTGCACATTTGCAGCTGCTTTTTTAGCGCATTTTGCATCACTGCTGATGTTTCCATTTGCTACCCTGGCTCCTGTTCTTTTAAGTATAAACACACCATCTAATGTATTTCTTACCTATTAATCCACTAAAATTTCTAATCGAGGCAACGTTCAAAATATGATGATTAATTAGGCCCTGACTTACGTCTGAAACCACACACACACTATGAAATAATAAATGGAGAGATGAAGACACTGCGTAGTGATGAAAACACGGGGAAAAAAAATCTGTGTTCCATTAAAAAAGGGCTTTCTTAATTAGGAGAAAAGCTTTAAGACTTCAACCACTGGGGAGTGTTCAATTTTCTGGAGTGGTTGACGCCATATCAGTCTTCTTTATTCTTTCAGATGCATCAATATTTGAGTATTAAATGCAAGCTATTTTGCGGGGGAAATGGAAAGCTAAAAGACAAATATCAACACTACAATTCACTGGCAGTGATCATTACTACCTGGATTTACACAGGCAAGGATACAATTATAAAACCTATAACGTGCTCTTATAAAACTAAAATTTTGCATTCACCTGAAATACTGCAAAAGACGGAAGATATAGGACCAATTCATATTGGTTGTCTTCTGTTGTAAGGGCTGAAAACAAAATCCACACTTAAAGCCTATTTGCTCATGAATACAAATTTCTAATTATTAAAGAGAAAGATTCATTGAGTTTTTAAGAGCCTACTATAGGCCTGTTTCTCTAAATAGATTATATCAATGTCAACTGTGCCATTTGGTTATAAACACTTCATATGTGAAATAGCGGTCTCAAGGAGCACAATTCATCTCCCAAAAGTCACAAGCTCAGTAGTAGATTCAGAATTGGAAATCAGTTTTTAGGACTCCAAACTCTAGGTGGATTTCTTCACGGCCACTCCCTTTCTCCAGCTACTTTCATCAAGATGAAACTTGATTTCATCAAGAACCAAGCTGATTCTTCTAACTGGGTTACACAGGGAATGAATAGCAATTGGGGTTGCAAGCACTGAGCATAGCACTAGTTTCCAGAAATAAATGAACAGACTCATAATATTGAATAGTTCTGTTCATTTAGCAAATGTACTACTCAGCATAGAGTCTCACACATATGAGCACCCAACCCATGCTGATTTGGTTATAACAAATACTGATTTAGCCATAAGAGAGTGAATAATCATTAGATTTGAAGATTTTATAAAAATATATGGTATGAAGAGAAGACACTTAGTGCAGTAAGATTAAACACAGAAGCCAATGGAAATTAGAAAACTATTAAAAGAAATTTGAGATCTAAATGAGACCTCAAGAGAAAGACAGACAAGGAGTGGAAAGATGTTTATTTTCACAGAAAGGCTGGTATGAGCCTCCTTGTATTTTGTAGGGTATTGCAATCAAGAAAAGAGGCTGAACATTTACTTAATTAGGATGCATCATTAATTTTAGTGTCTCATGAACATCTACGGCCTTTTGCCCCTTCTAATGAAAATCAGGAACTGAGCTACTTGATTGCCAACTCTCTTGGCATCTCTACATCTCTCTAAATCTCTTGCACCCCCAATTCTGAAGAAATGAGTACATTATAGGGGGATAAAAACACAATCCTTCACGTTGATCGTGGATTGTGCCTCTGAGGACAAACTATGAATTTACAGGCAAAGGCAATTTTAAAAGACTATGGATCCCTTTCATATTTACGGAAAGAAACCAGGCCTAAAAGTCAATTCACCAAATATCTATTGAGCCTTGACTCAGCAATCATTTATTGATAGTATTACATATAAGAAGCAAGGTGCTAAGTGTTGTAAGAATATAAAAATAAGTTACAGTCTTTATGTCCTAGTTAGAGGATAAGGGGAGTATACTGATGACTATAAAGGTCTGTTGAGTCCACCCTACACTCTATTCACATCGTCAATCATCCTTTTATTAGAGAGAAAGAAAAAATTATTGACTGTCATCTATGGGCCAAGCACTTCTTAAGACAAGGTGTCGAATGAGAAAAGCAAAGTCATCAACCTCAACAGAATAAATGATAAACCTAGAGTGGAATAATTGCCGGGTCTCAGCCTAAACATAAGGTCTCTAAAACTAAAGACCAGTGAACTCACAGCAAAGCATAATATCATCAGACAATCTTGTCATCCTTCCTTATGTTTTAATAAAAATACGTTGTTATGAAATAAGAATTAAATGCCCTCCAAGTATCTATAAATATTGAGAAGAAAAGAAATAGCAAGGCACAATATAATATTGCTGTTTTGGCCATTCGAAGTGACCCAATTCGCCTAAAAACCAACAACAACAACCTCTTGTTTTCTCAAAGAAAGTGACGTAGCTATTCTTCCACTCGCTGTGGAGCTGACTGCTCCACAGACAAGAGCCAACAGCCAAATGCGCCCGCGCGGGGCCTTCTGGAAGAGCGGCCGAGGGGAAACTCGGAGATAAGAGCAGCAGCAGGGGTGTCGGGCCCACGGCTGCCAGGAACATGCCCAGAAACCCAACAAGAAACGATGCCACGGTCCGGGAGAGGGATGCTGGTCCTTGGGCCCCACATCCTCTAAGCTGCATGGGTGATAAGGAGCCCCCTCTTTGGAGGATCGGGGTCAAGGCACGCAGTGGCAGAGCCGGGCAGGGCCTTGGCTCCCGTCCTCTCCTGCCAGGCAGCGTTCGTGGGGGGAAAGCAGAGCCTCTCCTGGCAGCATCGAGGCCCAGGCCTAAGGCTCGCTCTTGGCCAGCAGGGATGGTGCAAGCGCTGGACTGCGACTGCTCTCCTTGGGGCTCTGCCCGAGCCAACTCCTTCTCTGGGACGTGAGCTTCTAGGAGATCAGTTTTGGTGAAGTAAACACTAACCTTTCACTGAAACAATTAAAATGAAACAGTCTGAAGTAATTCTAATTTGTGTAGTAATGCTCAAGTATTTTCAATATTATTTATGAGGTTCACTGACCCGATGTTGTGATATTGTCTCTCAGGCTCCCTCCCAGCATCCTAATAAATTCCTGTATGTCCTTTATTACTCTATATCCCTGTATGAAAGATCTGAATACAGTTTAAATTCCTCACCAACCTTTTTTTTTTTTTCAAAGGGACTTTGCCCTTATTTGTTGTCTTCAGAATCAGACATTTTGAATGTATAAATTATGTCTCTTCACAGTTGCCCTGGGGATATGAAGATCACATTACCATTTGCCTAAAGAAATCTGTGCTTTTTCCTCTGGATTTGGGGTTTTGGGAAACACCTAAAGATCTTGATTTTATCAATGCTCTGAACTTTCAAAAGAAAATTCTCATTCTAGTGGTAGATATTTACATATCATATACATATTTCTCAATAATGTATCTATCATGTACATTTTTCTCGAGTATTATAACTAAGGTTATCATACTTAAATGCATAAACCTCAGCTTTTTGGTGCATAATACTACATTTCCATTAAGTCACAAGTAGAAAATAGCATAAAACTCAAATTTCTCAATTGTACCTGATCAAGTTGGGAAGCAATTTTGAGTGGATGGATGGATGGATGGATGCATGGATGGATGGATGGATGGACAAACGAATGACTTGGAGATGCTGTTCTTTGGTAAAAGACAAAGTTCCTATAAGTCTAAAAATTTATTAAGAACAATTTCAATTATAAGAAACACCAACATTTGTCTTGCAGACGAATACGGAATTCCCATTAATATAGCTGCAGGACGTTAAAGGATTCTAATGTAAATTATCTGTATTTCACATAAATGTAAAATAATACTTGCAGTTTGTTTGATCCATACAGTTTTGAGATGCTTGTTTAATCAAAAATAAGGTTTTCATAAAGATTTCAGAGTCTAAAAAAATAAATTTCTGTCATTACACACTTTAGGGTCTCACATCTGGAAATTTTCCTATAACACTATTTAGAATCACAATATAAATAAAGCTATATTTGTGATTTATCACCACTTTTACTCTACTTTCTTGTCTTTTTTAAAAAAATCATCATTTATAACTCTCTTTTTAAAATCTGGTGGTAATTTTATTATTCAAAAACTTAGTTGAAGATTCAGATTTATTTCTATGCCTCATATAAAGTCATCGGAGGATACTGGCCTTTATATGTTTGGCTACCATCACAGAATTCTCCATTATTAACATTCACGTATTTTCTATTTGTCTCTTAAAGCTACAGGAAGCTTAATTCCAAAATACTTCAGAAATATTTTCTCTTTGCTCCCCACCGTGCTCCCCGTTTCTCGTTGCTGTATGTGTCACACAGTGTATTCCGATGCGTGTGCATGTGCCACAATGTGACTTGCTGATTGCCAACCCCAGAGCTGCCTGCCAGCCTTGATTCTGCTCAATTTAACAGCGGCCTCGAACACAGACGATCACAATGTTCTTATCACGGCTTCACGGGGTAGCAGTGATTTCTCGTCTTGCATCTGATCTCTCCAATCATCCCTTTTCCCCATGTCGCAAAGACAGTTCCTAAGATTCCTACTAAGCCACATGGGGCACAGAATGAATGGCGAGGGGTGGTGGGAGCCCCGTGGGGCCCGGTCACCCTCTGCGGTGTCTCCCGAACTCACAGGACGTACAGGACCAGCTGGTAACAGAGACACAGCAGCGCTACGTGGAGAAAGGGGGTGTCATTTAATCATCACGCTTCCTCAGAACACTCTGTGTTTGGTATGATGGACGTTCTGTTCTTAAAGTAGACATTAGTTTCTACTGCAGGATACTTTCTATATTTTAAAAGGAAAAAAGACTAGACGTTCCTTCAACTGGCAAAGCTTTTAGAATAAATCCATGCTAGATACTAACAAAGTTAATATAATTAGTGCATCAATCCCATATATGACAAGGCGATGTGGGTTACAGGCTTAAGGTGAGTGGAGCCCGGCCGTGTGGCTCAGTGGTTGAGCGTGGTCCCAGGCACCAGGAGGTCACAGGTTCGATTCCCGGTCGGGGCACAGGCCCGGGTTGCGGGCTCGACCCCCAGTGGGGGGCCTGCAGGAGGCAGCCGATCAAGGACTCTCATCACTGATGTTTCTCTCTCTGAAATCAGTAAAAGCATGTTAAAAAGATGAGTGTAGAAAAACAGGGCCCACACAGAGACTCAGAGCATGCGGGACCAGAAAAAAGTCACTGGAAAGACAATGTGTATTTCTTTCCGTAATAAAACATGTGCTATATGTAAAATGCACCAGCCTCTCTGCAAGTTGGCTTTTCAGCTGAAACGTGTTAGCCAGCATTAGTAGTGCCGTTTTATTCACCCAATTTCTTGGGGTTTGCCTGGACAATTTATATCAAATGTTCCAATGAATCTAATTTTAGCCAATCAATTAAGTAATTAAAGGCCCCGAGATATTTGGATTTATGAGCGTTGCAAAGTCATTAGGGAGCGGAATTGGGTGATATCGAAATTTCTTCCTTTCTGTGTGCCGACTCCCCTTATCCATTCAATCAGCAATCCTGAGGCATCGAGCTTATTGACTTCCCCAGTACAGCTTATTTTTTAAAAAAATTAAATCAGAAGAACTTAATGTGTGACAGTTATTTTGGAACCGCAGCATTTACAAAGCAGGGGGGACAGAGTGCAGGGATCGGAAGACTTGGGGTTGAAGCACAGCCCTCCCTGCGCCAGCGGTGTGACCTCGTCCTGAACGCTTCTCTCTCTGTTCACTGTTGAGGGATAAACAACCGACGTAATAATAATTTACAGATATACCGGATCTCCCCAAGGCTTGCGTGTGGCTGACTGTGAAAATTATTTGGAGTATCAGGACAGAACAGATCGTCTAAGGAATCTAAGGAAATCTGCTCCCCCACAACCACACCAGGACCGGACATCGTGTTCAGGGCCTAATGCAGGTAGGGAGGCCTCTGGGGAGCTGACCGTGGTTATGTTAGTCGATGAGATTTTCTAGAAATCTGCCTCTCCACGTACAACAGAACCTCACTGCTTCTCAGTATTTTCTTCAAGTCATTTAAACACAGAATTGTACGGATTCTTGGTGATGCTAAAAAAAAAAAAAAAAAAAATTGCACAAAGACAGAAACACAAACAACCCATTTTCTCTGCTTTCTGAAATACGGCGACTGTTTGAACAAGAGGGACAGGGGCAGGGGCCTGGCTCAGGCTGCAGCTCGAACATGAGTTCTAACCCTAGGGACAATCTGGCTCATTTGGTGGGTTTTCGGACTTCCCATCCTCTGCGTGACGCTGCGGTTAAGGAGCATTCAAAGAAGCCGACCTGGTACTTTGGTCACTTAGAGTTTGAAATCTAGAAATAATAGGGGGTTGAAGGAGCGTTAAAAAATACCACCACCAATCGTGAGCCATAGGACAAGCCAGCTCACATGCTGTTTCTAAGTGGTCAGGTTTTCATTCTTCTGGGGAAAGAAAAGGGGAAATAAGCCAATTATATTTCCTTTACTTATAGATCGCAGGGTTGTTTTGATAACTTAAGAAATCGGAGAGTAAATAAGTGGATTCTTGCAAATGTCACCCAAAGCTTGTGTGCCTGGCAGGGGCTTAAATTATACAATAACACATGTTTGAAAATAGCACACATTAGGGAAATCACGGGACATAGGAGGTGCAAGAGGGTTTCGATTAATCTAAGCAGATACTTATCAGAGTGAAATGAGACCATCACACTTTAACGAGACCATTACACTTTAAACAACAGAGAGATGGGGAATGGTGACAGCTGTGACCTGTGTGGCACAGAGGAGCGCAGAACCCACAAAAGGAAGGAAGCCGGGGAAACAGGAAAGCTAGAAGCTAGAAGAAGCCGCTCAACTACTGCTATGAGCTTCTACAGGGCTTAAGACCTCAGAGACTCGATTTAATTTTTTCTTTATATATTTTTATTGATTTTAGAGAGAGAGGAAGGGAGAGGGATAACTAGAAACACCGATGAGACAGAGAAACAGCAACCGATTGCCTCCCGTACGCCGCCTACTGGGGCCAGAGCCCGGGTGTTGTGCTTTATTTTTCTGTCTCTGAATTCACTTTATATCCTTGTACACCCGATTCTGTCTGATGCACTATGGCACAAATACTCGGTCATTTCCAGTTCAGTTGTGTTATTTTTAGTTAGTTCTCAGTGGTATCAGATGATAACTCCAATTCTATTCGGTAATATTTCCATTTTGGACTTTCAGCCTTGCTGAATTTCATGCCGAGCTTCTAGTGGCTTGTGGAAAAACCAGCCACATTGGTGGGGAGGGGAATATAGAGGACGCATTATTGGTTTCTCTTGGTGTTAAATGAACAGCGTTTTAGATGTCATCAGTTTCACCTGCTCCCTGGGCATTTTTCTGTTTTCACTGCAATATGCTAGGAGGCGTCCTTGCTCCAGTGGTGGGCACAAATAGGTTTACAGTTGTTCATATGGAAAAAGACATGCAGGCCCGCCCTGCATCCCCTAGTGGCTGAGCATCGACCTAGGATCCAGGAGATCGCCACTCGATTCCCGGTCAGGGCACAGGCCCGGGTTGTGGGCTCGATCCCCAGTGGGGGACATGCAGGAGGCAGCCGGTCAAGGACTCTCATCATTGATGTTTCTCTCTCTCTCTCCCTCTCCCTTCCTCTCTCTGAAGTCAATGAAGACATATTAAAAAAAGAGAGAAAAGAAAAAGACAGGCATGTTATGATGATTACAATAGCTTTATTAGCTCAAAAGAATGTCACAATACAACTGTAAACCTACTTTTGCCCATACATATATATCACCTACATATATATACGATTTAAGGTATTGGCTTGTGCAATTACGGAGACTGAGAGGTTCCCTGGCCTGCCACCCACAAGCTGGAGATCCAGTAATGCCAGATGGTGTGGATCCCAGGCAGAGTCTGAAGGCCTGAGGCCAGAAGTGCTCACAGCAGGATATCAATTTTCCAGCTCAGCTCATGTAGTCAGGTAGAGAGAATTCAACCTTCCCCTTCATTTCTGTTCTACTTAGGGCTTCAGTGGGCTAGCTGATGCCAACTCACCTTGGGGAGGTCCATCTGCTTTGCTCAGTCCACCAACTCTATCACAAATTTCTCCCAGAGACAAGCTCACATGCACACCCAGAAATAATGTTTAACAAGCTATCTGGTCAACCCTGGGCCACGACAAGTTGACACATAAAACAAGCCACCATCACACTCAGTCATTCACACCTACGACCTCACTGTCAACTCGCGCCTGGTCATGTGCACGCTTTTGAAATGGTCTATACTTTATGGTCTCCAGTTCCTCACTTACAATTCACTCTTTAGTATACTTTTAATTTTATATCACCTTGGTGGCTCTCAATTCTCATTCTTGACTGGTTTTCCTACTGCTCTTTTTTCTGAAATGTGGATGTTTTCCAGACCCTGTCTTTACCCTGAGCATATTCTAAGTGAATCTTCAGTGGATTTTTATAGCCAAACACTGCTTTGGAAACACGCTGCCCCAATACACTCTCCCCAAGGTTTTCTAATGCTGTAACCTCATTTAAAAGAAAAAAGTAATGTATAACCATAGAGCGTATTAAAATCTATAAAACCCTACACAGCCAACCCCTAAATAACATGTCCTATTTTGTCTGCAAGTCATTGCCATGTACAGCTACATGTAATGTGGAGGTACCCAGATAGTTTCTAATTTATATGCTAGTCACTTTTGCTTTCCATTATAAAACCTTAACAATCAATATCCATAAAACTTTCAATTAACATAAAAAATAGATGTGAATTCCTGCATCCTACTTTATATGCCCATGTAGACCTGGGTTCTATTAACAAATGCTGTGTTTGTAAATCACAGGCTGTAGAGCCAGGCACTACATGAGAAGACAAAGAATTACGGCTACATGTCGCTTAATAACGGGGATATGGTCTGAGAAATGTGTCATTAGATGTTTCTGTCTTTGTATGAACACCATAGAGTATACTGACAGAAGCCTACATAAAAGGCCTGCTACACGCCTACGTTATATGGCACAGCCTACCGCTCACGGGCTACGAGCCTGGGCATGTGCCCTGGCCGGTCATTGAACCGGCGACCCTCCCATGCATAGGACGACACTCAACCAACTGAGCCACACCGGCCAGGACTAAACAACAGCTTTAAGATTCGCAGATTTTCTTACCCGTCCTTTGAAATGATCTGATTACGCTTCCATAGGCATTATGCTAAAGCAGTGTTTATTAGACGAAATGAATTAATCACTGGAGAAATTATTTAAGGTACTTGAAGATCTGATTGAATGATCTTCTGGGGAGATGGTATTAGGTTGGGTGACATATAGTAAAAGGACCTGTTATTTAGCATTTAGCGAGATGATTTCAAAGGAAACTATTTTAGGCTCAGTGTGCTAAACACTGAAGCTATTTCGGGGGCTTGATGGCTTGATAAGGCTGATTGCCAGCCCAGTAATAGATTAAGTACTTTAGGAGCTCAGATGAGTTGGTAGTGAAGCAATGAGCATAATACTTAGCACTTTTAATCTTCAAAACATTTTGTAAACATTATCTAATCAATCCTGATATCAATCCCATGAGACAGATGAATATCGTTCTCAGTTTACTGATGTTAGAACAAAGCCGGGTACTATATGTGCAAACGCCAAGCCACAGGGCACAAAATGTCGTTTTTGTACCAATGCTCTCAAAAACTGAAGGCTTTTAAATTAATTGAAAATTTGAATTTCTAAACACAACTTAAGTTGACTCTTAGAGATTAAGTATATATTTCCTAAAAGGTGGTACAGGTGTACTATAATTAGCATTAGATAAATACTTTAAATACAGATCTGATTGTTTATCTTTTAGTTGTAGAAGTCATTTCACTGTTATTCCTTCAAATTACAAGCGAGATTCTGAATTAATTATCTTTCTAATAGTCTGTGCTTTCCTGTATTTTTTGTTCAGTTATAATTATGACTGATCCTATTTAAACATTCTTTTTTATATTATAACACTGGAAGATGGGAGTGATCGGTAGGGTTATGTCTTTATTTTTAACCATGATTTACACTGCTCCCTCCACTCTTCGCTTTCTTTTTACATTCCCTTCATTCTTTTTTCCCTCTTTACATCTATTAATACTCAATGCTTTAGAAATATAACGTCTACCTGTGGCATCCTTTCAGGGTCTGTGCTTCCGCTCATCAACCTTGGGGACAGCAATAAGAAGGAAGATTTTCAAGAACGCAATGAGGGCCTGGGGCTGGGGCGGTGGAGACAGGCTGGCAGGAACATCTTTAAATCTGAAACACAGGTGCGATCGTGAATCACAGATCCGGTGTCACCCGCGACACTGGGCTGGCTCTCCTCTGATCATTCTGTTTCTCTGCCGGTCACTTTTGAAGGTCCAGCTCAGGACCCATTTGTTCAGACATGATTATGGGTTTGCAAACACTCATTTCTCTATATTACTCTTCGACTCGAAAATGACTACAGTTACTACCAAGAGTTGAATTTCTGTCTTTTTGGGAGATGACTAAGAAATCTATATATTTCAAACCATCAGTATAACGGAGCTGGAAATAGGTTAAGGGTTGATTCCACCAGCTACTGTCTCTGACACTTTAGGGAGGAAAAAATCAATGACTACTTGGCGTTACATGCACACTTATTATTTCATAATTATTTTAGGGGTTCCATAGTTTATCCGTAAGCCACTTCAAGCACATTTTAAATTACTCGGTGGAATAAATAGAACTATACATGTGAAAAGAGTCACTGGAAACTCATCAACATTTATATTTCTCTTTTAGCCCAGAGAAGCAAAGATATCTTTAAATATATATGTCTAATTTTTGAACTCTGTCTTATAAATGTTTTATCCTGAATTTTTTTCTTTCAGCATCTCATCTCCGGAGTCCCCTTTCTCTTAAATTATATATTTGAGACAAGTCCCCACACCTGTGGCAAAGGCTGGGCCCCCTCCGTCTCGGCGCCCCAGGCCGGACAGCGCAGGGGGAGGGAAGCTGTGCCTTGATTTCGGAGGCGCTCGGCCTGGTTAACACACCCCGGTCCAAGCCCTCATCTTCCTCCACGACCTTTGCCATGGGCTGTGGGTTAACTGAGAAGGTCACAGTAATGAAAGGCCAAGTGACAGAATAAGACGACAGAGGAGAGAGGTAAGTGAGGAGCCCGATTTTAAAAGGCCCCTTGGAAACATTAATTCGGAATTTCAACAGCCACAGCTGGTGACCAAATCTGAGGAAGCAGAATTTCAAGCAGTTACCTTCAGCGAATGACATGGAAATGGGCAGAAATGCACCCAAATGTGTGAGGGAAACGCATGACTGTAAACACTTCCTCACACAGACGGTACAGACTTTGTTCCAGGGAGGACTCAAGGCTGCAGAATAAAATTGACTTTGGAGACAGGAATGAGAAGACTTTCGAGAATGCCATGGAAGGCCCGAGGGTGGACCATCACCGTTGCCTCAAATATGCAACAGGGATGGGCTTCAGCAAAATGCTCCGAGAGGAGGCTGCTGGGAAGATGCCTAAGGACAAGTGCACCTGTTCCAGCAGTGGGGGTCCCTTTTCCACCCTTAATAAATGCAGAAAATCATTTCCTTCCAAAAGAGATTTACCCTCCTCTCCACTGACCAGCGGACGGCAGACTATGGGTGGCAAGGAGGTGTCTCGGCGGAAAATGTTGTGGTTTGAGAGTCGAATAAATGGGCCTTGTGAGCGGTAAGCAGGCAGGAAACACCTGGTGCCATTTAGTGGGAGACACAGGGCCTCGCACAAAAGCAGCAGAGCCTCTGCCCTCCGAGGGGCTCCTGGAAACAGGCAGTGAGCGAAGATCCAAGGCTCCCTGTGATTAAATGACAAAGGTCCCGCAGGGGGATGCAGGCACCTGCGTGAGAGCACAAAGGGCTTGAAAGGAAAAGGGGAAGTTTAGGTGAAAACTCTCCACTGTGGCCCTGAAGTCCCCCGTGGTGGTGGGTGGGCCCCAGACTCTAGCGGAGGGTGAACTGGGATTGAGGCCACGGCCAGTGCGCATGCCTCATAAATTATTATTTATCATCACCGGGGTCCCCAAAGGCAAACGGGGGAGCAGATGGCCGTGCATGTGACTCACCAAGAAGGGATCTTAGGTCTGTACCTTGTGTTGTGTGTTTACCACCCAAAGACCAATTTTTAATAAAATGTATTTATCTGGTTTCCCACTCCCAAGAGTACTGGTAAGATGAGGTAAGACAATCAGAATGAAATCTGTGATATGCAAATTTTGCCACAATGAAGTTATTTTAAAAAGAGGAAACTAGTTATGGGAATATAAATAAAAATATTCTCTGAAACAAACAAACGAGAGAAAAGAGCAAGACCAAGAGTGAAGGCTTTCCAACTGTGACATTCACTGGAAGTGTTGGAACAAGCGAAATAGAGCCTGTGATGTTTTATTTGGAATCCAATCTGAAAAGCACAGGTTGACAGATACAGTTATGGGATTATTTAAAAATTAAATACAATTTTCGGGGTGCGAGGACGTTAGCTATCTCGATAAACTTTTTCTTCTAAATTTATTCCAGTGTCTGAAGCCCAGTATGAGGTCAATAAATAAGTTTTGATTGAATAAATGAATAAAAATAATTTTCCACTCCTATTTAAAGTCTCCACTGATTTAATTTTGGATTTTCATCTAAATTATGATTATACACTTGCATGTATTTGTTTGAAATATGAGGCAACTTTGAACACCACAGCATCTTTCACAGCATCAGCATCAATCACAGATCCAAGTGCGAATATATCTGTTTGCTGTTATGTTTTCATTACATCTGAAGCAGATAAATAAACAGGGTCCAATTAATTCCTTCATCCGCTTCCATGAAATGACACCACGCTCCAGAAAACCCCTTCCGTGGCGAACACCAACTACTCCATTTAAGCATGACGCACCGTGAGGCATGTATTGCCAACCACATCAGAAGGAAGTGTTACATTATTTTAAATTAAATATTTTATTTATAACTGTAGGTATCCTCTTCAATTATTTAACTGAAGTTTTATTAGAAGGACGTATTCTGTCTGGGTTTTGATCAAAGAGAACTTCTCTGAAGTTGGACAACACGCGTATTACCCGCATACATAAAACCATTTTAAGCTTCGGCTGATTCCAATAAACACATAAAGCCCTCGTCGGACTTGGCCTTTGCATCCCAAGAGCATCGAGAGGCTGCACCGAGACACTTCCACCGAAAGTGATACATGAAAAGGTGACCTTCCTCAGCAGGATCGTACGGGGCCTCGTGGCCATCGACCTGAGACGCGCTGCGGGGCCTGGGCCCCGCTCAGAGTCAACGCCCTTCACCCCCTCCCTCGGCGCACTCAGGCACGGACCCCGACCCAGCCGCCTCTTGGCTAAGCCTCTGGCCTCCGGGGCTCCGAGCAGAGCTGCGGATTCTGGGACAGGCTCTGAATCGCGTGTTTCCCATGGAAAGGCTACAGTTCGCTCTCTGTGAGCTTCACATACCATCAGAACATTTCTACGGAGCTCCAAAAAATGAGTGTGTGGAGCGTCAGTGAAAGTCACGGTGGGGAATCCAGGCTAACAGCGAATGATTTAGAAATATGTATTTTTGTCTTGCTACAGGACAATGAAGTGGATCGACAATGAAGAAATTCTTCTTTAAAATTTAGCAGAATAGTTTCTTCACACTCTCCTGAATTTCGGGTATAAAAACAGTACCGAGAAAGTTTCATGTTAACAGTTATAATTCTAAAATAGAGTTGAAATTAAATGGACCTGTTTACATCACTATTTGTAGTCAGTGACATTAGCATTTTCTCACACCATGAATTTAAGTCCCTATTATCTAAGGACAATAATTCACAGGTAAATGATCTTGAAATTAATCTAATTTTTTATTTCATTCATTGAGTCATGCTCTATATTTAATAATTTCATATATATGCTTTTTTCCCTATGATCCGGTAGTTAATATACCACTAAAAATACTTCCGTTGATCAGTCCCTATGTAACAAATTGAGTGACACTAGTATAGCCAAACTGCTCCTTTCTATATACATATTTATGTGAGCAAGGAAATATATATATTAGGATAATAATAATACTTTTAATACTTTTCTAAATATTCCACAAGTTCAAAATCTAGAGAAAAAACACAAAACGATCACTGCAATGGTCTGACTGAGTGTCCTGGACGGAGCATCACCATCGACGATGCAAATGCCCAGCGCTGGAACTTACACCCTCCTCCCCTCCCTCTCTGCCCAGTGGTGTGAATCCTTCCATCTCCCACCCATCCTACTCCTGCTGGCCTCTATTTATTTTAAATACTTCTTTGTCTAGGTTTATATTTGGGGGGGTTTTAAACATGTATTTGTGTGATTTTAGCATAGCTATTGCATGAATATTATAATAACCAACGTCCATGCTTTTCTGGAGAATATTGACTTTGATGGAAAAAAAACAACTTGGCTCTATTTTAAATAAACCATTTAGTGGCTCAGACTCATTCAACGTACAAGAAGGTTTTGTGCTTTATAAATGTATTTGGGATGTTTCTCGGGAAAAAAAAAGTCACACAGGGATATCACCATGAAATATTTTCAACACCTGCCCTAGTCTTCCAGCCTATGAATTTAATACAGATTACACTGTATGTAATTCTACTCGTTAAACAAATGTAAATTTCATAGGCTCTTCCTAAAAATACTTCAGCCCTTTAAATTCACTTTCTATTCCCCACCTGGGCTTGGCTTTATTTGCTGGGAGAGGGCAGCTTAGCTTTGCTGCACGTGTCACCAGCGCGGGTGACAGGTCTCCCTCCGTGCCTCCGGATGGCCGCTCCCGCAGCAGTTGGTAGGCGACACCCCTGCGTGGCACAGCCGGTCATTCTTTTTCCCAGGAACTCACTAAACCTTTTTTATAACACTTTTCATCACTCCTGTCCACAGGCCTGACCTCCCAGGCCTGTCGCACTGAAACGGCATCGTTTAGCTCTTGAAGGCGCCTTTATCCCAAAGAGAACCAGCGACACACGTCCCACAGCAGCCGGCGAGGTGATAAAATCTGCAGGCACTCCTGGGGCTTATCTGAATTGTCCGTGTGTTTTCAAAGAGTCTGCGCACATAATACGAAAGCACACATCGCAGTGTGGCCGTGCCGGTGAACGTCGTGGTGGGGAATCCAGGCGTTTTTGAGAGTCACGCACTGCCGGGTCCTTGTCAATGATGACATATTTACATGCGTCTTCTACATGTCCTATGTAGACATATACGTTTAATCCTTGAATTTCATTTATCTGTATAATATTAGCAAGTGGAAAGCATTTGGGAGTTGCCGTCGGAGAGAAAATTGGAGCCACCTGATGCAAACTATCGACTTAGGTTTAATGTCATAAAAAACATCATGAGATATTCTAACGAGGTTACTGACTTAAAGTAGAATAAACAGCTTATAGAACTTACTTGTGCACAAATAAACTATGAAAAATAGGAAAAAACAAAGATAGTGAAGCCCGGAATCCCTCTCATGGCATGAATGTCCCTCCACGGTAAGTCTCCTCCCTAACGACGCCCTGGTGGCAGCTCCTGCTGTCCTTCACCCCTGAGTTTCTAACTGCCCCCGGCCCCTGGAAGGTCCTGGCCCCCGGGCTTGCCCCCACCCTCTGTGCTCACTGCTCACTCTCTCTGGTCCTGGTGAAGGCTTCGCCTGTCGTCCTAGAGGCTCAGATGAAACGCCAAATCCTGAAAATACTCTGCCTCGATCGCCCCACTGACAACACGTGCCCCAGGTGCCATCTCCTAGTACACTAGTTTGTTTTCGCTTCCTTCGTGAGAATTACCATTTTCTGAGACAGCATTTTCGTTTTCCTCCGTGTTTCAGCAACACGTAGGTTACACTGGACACTCCCACAGGCTCAGGGCCCCTCGGGTTCGCTCGGCGCCCATTTCACAGCTCACGCAGCTAACCTTGGGCACTCTGGGAAAATCGCTGTAACTGGTTGCACATATTTGCACACGCGCCTCTGCCCTCGGTGCGTACCGGGCCGGGTGCGGGGCTGTTCCGCCCACTTTTCTCTCTTGGTGTCTCCCACTCGGTCTCTTCTTTCAGATGAAAGTGACCCCGAGCAAGCTGAACAGTGGCCAGGTCCCAGGAGCCCCGCGTCCCGTCCCGTCCCCGCGCCCTGTGAAAACGCGCTCCCGCTCCGCACGCGGACGCCAGTGGGTCCGCTATTCGGAGAGAATAAGGGGCGTCGGGCAAACGCGAACACGCGGGCAGGTGCTGTGCCGGCGCATTCCTGCTCCGCCCGTCGAGGGGAAATATTAACGCACGCGTTTTCCTAATAACGTTGCTTATAGGAAAAGTAATTAGAATAAAACTCTCTGTGAAGTGTTTTTTGGTGGCTGGAGGGTTTCACTTAAAGTGAGAAATCTTTTCAAAGCTATTACGGCTCTTGATAAGCGCCCTGAAATGTTTCATTTGTGCCATTAGACCGTATTTTAAACTCGCGTCTGGCTTCTTGTTGAGTCTGACCCATTCGACAGCATTAATCTTCCTGAGAGATTATATCAGGTAATTTTTCTGAATTAAATAGGTTTTTCTGTATCATATACTTGAGAATCAGCCAAAAGTCTTACATTGTTCGTGTGTCCATGTTGCTACTGTAAATTCCACCAGCCACCGTCTTTGAGCTTCGGTATCTACATCCGTAAAGTTATTTCCCTGCAGTCACAGGTAAGACGTGTCCATCACAGAAAATGCCCCTCAACATCTCATTACGATTCATTTGAAGAGCCATTCATTCCAAAACTTTCTTAAAAATCTCAAGGATATGTAAAATAAAGTTTGAAAAATAACTCTTCTCTTCTACAAGTTCACTCTAAAACCTTGTGAAACTGGAATGGAAATAATCAATGCATTTCATAAAATATTTAATAGAAATAACGTGCATTTGTGTGATAAATCTGAACGGATGTGTTTTTTAAAACACAGCCGAAGATGTTCTACTTGATCTAATGCCCTTAGTACATTGAGTGCCAGCTCTTATTATACAGATCGCTCCTTTTTTAAAAGATATATTGTCTTTGTCTCAAAATTTATTTTAGGAAACGATCCTAATGGCCTGATTAACTAAATACAGTTCATTTTCAGACATGAATAATTTATCGCTATTTCACTGCCTGGATAGAGTTCATTAAATTCTATTGATCCTATGGTATAATTGTATATGGAATGATTAATACATTAAGTTCAATTATCAGTTATTAAACAGAGACCACTGTCATACACGTATTTCATAGTTAAGAGATTAGTCGAGTCCATAATTCGAGTTTAAGAGATGAGAATTACCAGGCAACGAGAGCAAACTATTATTAGAAAGTGTCCGTAACAGAGAGTGAATAATTCAATGAACGATGGGTTCCAACTAGAGTCTTATTTCCACTCTGCTTATGCCTCTTGCAAACTAGTCTAGGTTTGTGCTCGTGAATTAATTGGAAAGGAAGCTTTACTCGGACTTAGTTTCAAGGCCCGGAAGAAACAGACGGGCAATGGGCCCAATCAACACGGGCCTGGAGAGCACCTAACACAAGATGCTCCCACTGAGAAACCCTTTGGGGTTTTACCTGTTCCCTTCGCCTCGTCACTGGCTTCCTGTCGCCCCCACATGCCTTTGCCTTCCCCTGCGCGGAGCTGGCTGCACCCCTGTCCCCTGACGCTGACAGCCACCTTGGCCTGGCGGCTTTTCCTCCTACCAGCTACCGGAAACGCAGCCCACGCTCCGACCTGTGGCTAACGCTGTCCCCTTATCTTCTCTCCCAGTTAAGGACATCAGCCTTTCTCCCCCGTGTTCCTGGCGGCAGTCCAAGCTGAATGCCAGAATAAAGCAGTGTTTTCAACTGGACGACGCTGTGAAGAAATGCGTGAAAAAGAGAGACCATAATAGGGCCGACGGCTGACGCTGGGCAAACTGAACAGGTGCCCACAAGCACCGAGCTCTGCCTACTCAGATACCTTTTTTAAATTTTTTTAGCAGATCTTAAATAGCAGTGTTTTATAACCATCATCTAAAGATCCCCACAGTGCTTTTCCTTCGTCCATGGGAAAGACACAAGTCTGACAAAACAAATAAATATAAACTTCTAGTTTGCAAAGAAAGCAAGAAACACTGGCTTGCGGCTTACGGATTCCTCTGGAATTACCTTCTCTGCTCACTCCGGGGCTTGTAGTTGTCACCATATGAAACTGTCACGAAATCAAGTGCAGCTCTCTCCTAACACACGGACAGGTGAGTTTGTTTTTAAAATATGTTTTTATTGATTTCAGAGAGGAAGGAAGAGGGAGAGACAGAGAGAGAAACTTCAATGATGAGAGTCATTGATCGGCTGCCTCCTGCACACCCCCTGCTGGGCATCGAGCCCGCAACCCAGCCTGTGCCCTGAGCGGGAATCGAACCTCGATCTCCTGGATCCTAGGTCGACGCTCAACCGCTGAGCCATGCCGGCTGGGTGTAAGTTTGTATTTGTAATACCAACAACTAAATGTACTTACAGGGCCATTTACACATGACACTGAATAAGATGCTACACCACGCAAATTACAGTCATAAAGTTAATCAAATATTTATATTTATGTTCTTCAGAGAAAGAAGAAATGAGAAAATAAACTCAGATTTATAACTAATATTTCATTTCTGGTGCTACTCTAAATAGTATTGCTTTTCAAAATTCTGAATGCCAGTTAATCAGCACTAATATGTAGAAATACAACTGATTTTGTCTGGTGGCTGAATCCTGCCGTCCCACTAAACTCATTCATTATTCATCTTTGCTGGTTACCCTTCTGAAAACAACCCTTCTTAAAGATCCCTTCCAGAGAAACCCTTTGGAGCGTGCGTTCTGATTCCCGCCGGCACCTTGGCTGGCGGGGTCACCGAAGGTCACAGCGGGACTTGAACCCAAGCCCCGTGGAGCCAGGCCTTGCTCTGTAAGAGCAGACTCGGAACAAGCGGAGGCCCTTCTGACTCGGTGTCCAGTTTATGTCTGTCTGAATTTGCTCCCCGCTTTAATGGATCGTCCCTGGTTCCTGGGGCACGCGTGCTCCTGCTGTGTTTTAACGTGAGTGCCACTCGCCCAGGGTTTATCACTTCATCTCACCCCCGCGAGCGGGAGCCCTGCTGTCTCCACAGCCACTTCGCTCTGGTGATGGGGTGTCGTTTCGAATTTCCTTTGAGCAATTTCCCTCTTGGGGTGTAAATGAGAAGGGATTTCCTACCAGACACCGGGTGCCCACTATTGCATATTCCCCGGGAGCTTAGCCAGTGGGCTACGGCGTCATGAAGAGCTTTAAACAACGTTTGTTCTTTATCTGGCAGGTGTATTTATGGCTCTCGGCTCCTAACGGAAAAGACAAGTTAAATTTCTACTTTAGGATTCCCAGCAGTAAATTCGAGCACACGAAACTCTCTATGACACCTCCGATTTTTATGTCGCCGTTATGTTTATAGCCTGGCCTTTGAAGGGGCTGATAACTCGAGCGGTCTGTGGCCTCCTTTGCCAGGACATATGTTTAAAGAGATAAAACGTGTTTAAACATAGAGGTACGGACTATCATAAAGGTAAAAAGGTATTTATAATATGAACTATTCTGTAATTAAACACTCTAAATCCATATATATGGATGCATATTTTCATCTGTTTTGAAAACTGGCAAAATAGCCAACCAATATAATAAGGTTTAAAAAGTACATTTAGGCCCAGCTGGTGTGGCTCAGTGGATTGAGCATCGACCCATGAACCCAGAGGTCACCGGCTGGTTTCCCGTCAGGGCACATGCCCAGGTTGCAGGCTCGACCCCCAGTCGGGGGTGTGCAGGAGGCAGCCGATCAATGTTTCTCACTGATGTTTCTATCTCTCTCTCCCTCTCCCTTCCTCTCTCTCTAAAACCAATAAAATCATATTTTAATTAAAAAAATACATGTAGTATACATTAGTATAACCAAGTATACATGTAGCATTGTAAGTGGGTAAGCTGGAAGTTTGGGGTATTACTAAATGCTCTTATTTCCACGAGACCAGGAAGGCCTGGATCGTGTGTTAACTCTCACTCCTACCACCGTGCAGAACACACTAGATCACAACAACCGAAAGGAGTAAGCTGCAAATTTAGGAAGTCTGCTAGAATCATCGCCTCAGATTTAGGTTTTAAGACCAAGGATAGCCTTTGTACTCAGTCCCCAGTGCGGTCCGGTCGTCTGGGTGCTGCTCCATTCTGCAGGAGCTCGCGGGGGAGGGTCCGAGGGCCTTCAGAGAGCCCATCATCTTCCGCTGCTTTGGAAACGCGTCATGTCACTCAGAGGCAAGTGCATCCGACTGACGTCTGATGCTCGGACCATTCAGACCCCCAACTCTCCACCACCGATATAAACTTACTGAGCATGAGGCATATGCTAACAAGGATATAGTTTCAGGTCTTAAAAAAAGGGCTAAAAGTTCTTAATACGACCTAATTCAGAACATAAGAAACTACATGTTACACAACAACGCTTTGGGTTGTTTTGTGAGAGGCACTTAGACAGGAGCAGAGCAAGGGCAATGGGCCAGGTGCAGAAGGTCACCAGGATGGAAAGCCCTGGATGCCAAGCAAAGGACAATTGGAGGGTGGGACCTCGCCCCCAGGGGGGCCTTTCCTCCCCTAGCATGTCACTCACTGGTCAGGTGGTTTGGACCCCTGACCTCTCCTCCCCAGAGATAACATCGAGGCCTCAGTGGAAGTCCAGCTCCAGGCCCAGAAGAGCAACCAAACCAGCCACAGCTGACCTCAGGACCAGCTGCACTGAATGACGGCCGGGCCCCGGCTCTGACCGATCAATCAGTGGAGACATTAGCATCAGCTGCCTCACTCCCAAGCTCCAAGGGCCCTCCCATTGCCTCTGTAACCTGTTTCCTAAGCCCATTTCTTCGCGGAATTACTTCTTCCACCTCTGTGATTTTACCAAATAAATGTTCTCTTATAGTTTGGGTCTTGGCTCTGAATTCTTTCCCAGACAGAACCCAAGTACCCAAGTTGCTGAACCCAGGTTTGGTCTGACCCCATGGGCCTAACACCTGGTGCCGGTCCAGCGGCCTACAACAGTTTTATAGAATTTCAATAAACGTGTTCTAGTTAGTATTTCTCTACTGAAAAAAAAAAAAGCATACAATTAAATTAAGGTAGTCAGAGAAGTGTGTATATTTGCCATAGTATATTTTTGTTCTTGCTCTATAGGATTTATTTTATTGACAATAAATTTGGGCAGGATTTTGCATTAGAGCTTAGCTTGAATAATTTCACATTGCTTTCTATGTAGATTTAGAAAATGCAGTTTTACGTTTCCTTAAAAATTCAACTGAATTTGAGTTACATATAAAAAGTTTCTCCATAATTCAGAAGATCTCATTTCATAAACATATTTTTCAATATTACTGTCTGGAATTTAAAAATCTAAAGCACTTGCGATTTTTCTGTTTCCAGACTAGAGTTAGAGTAATCAAAGAAACTACTTGTGCTAGCAAAATAACACTTAACCATTTTTGAGATATGAGATGTATTTTAAGTTCTGCCATTAAGCCGAATCTAAGCTTGGGAGTTTTTTCCCCCAGCTCAGAGCAAGTGTTATGATCATGTGCACAAAATTGGGATTAAGTATGTGTGCGTGTTTGTAGAGAAAGGGTGGAGAGGCTGGGGAAGAGACAAAGAAAATAAGAGAGAGAGAGTCCCAGGGAAATGGTGAAAATAATACAAGAAGGTGGACCAAAGATGAACTGACCATAGCTCCAGTGTTATTTAGCCATCTAGGATTTTAGGAGCCTTTGAGGAAGTCAGAAAATTTAAAATAGAAATGAGGGCCCCCGGCCGGCGTGGCTCAGCGGTTGAGCATCGACCTTGGATCCAGGAGATCGCGGTTCCATTCCTGGTCAGGGCACAGGCCGGGGGTGCAGGCTCCTCGATGCCCAGCAGGGGGCGAGCAGGAGGCAGCTGCTCAATGACTCATCATTGAGGTTTCTCTCCCCCTCTCTCTCTGAAATCAATAAAGGTATATTTAAAAATAAATCAATAACTAAAATGAAATAGAAGTGAGGAACCAAACCAGCAAGAGATGGATAAAACAATTAGAGCTCAAGTACGGATTCTGGCAGTTGTTAGCTGTAAAATCTCAGGAGCAAATCGCTGCTGCTTTTCAAGCCTGGATATGCCTACCTATGGAGTGAGGCTCGAAAGACCTACAGGACGGCGACAGCGACAGCGACGGGGAGACTCCCGGGCGCCAGCGAGGGAGTGCCCGTGAAAACGCCCAGGGGCCCACGGCGGGTGTGGCTTCGGTGCCAACTTGCACCCGCAACTCCTCTCTCACCCCGGCTCTCCCACTGCCTCGGGGGGCTGCTGGCTCTAGCTCATAAACGCCTCTCGGATGTCGCCTTCCTCCGCATCCCCACGGCCGGCAGCTTAGCCGGAGGCTTCATTATCTATTTTATGAAGCGATAAAATGAACTCCCAGCGTTTTCCCTTCAGTCCTTTCATCGCGCAACGCAGGCTCCCCTCCGCGGTCAGCAGCACCTGTCCGAGCGGAGCGTCGTCATCCCCCCCCGCCTAAAAATCTGAGATTCTGGGGGGACAGGGTTCTGATCGCCCCTCTTCATACCCTGATTCCCTCTTCCAAGGAGCTTCAGCTAAACGCGCCATCGGCAGCGGTGCTGAGGATGTTCGCGTTTGGCCCGGGCCTCGGTCCCACCGGCCGCTGCCTCCGTTTCCAGGAATTCCACCCAACGCGCCTGGGCCAGCGCACCCCGCTCCTTCCCGCGGACCCCCCGGGCACCACGGCTGCTTCTGGCCGGTCTCCCTCTGCGCCCCTGAGGGCTCAACCCCTGGGTTCTGTGGGGAACGTTCCCCGTCGCTGCACAGCAGCCACCGTTGAGCCCCCGCAAAAATGCCCAGGAAAACTGCACGGAAGCCATTCACTATGCCCTCTGGGTGCTCACACGGTATCGCAGTTTTTAATTTTCATGTTTTTCTTCCCCAGGGGGCCTGGGAGCCTCCGAGAGCGAGAACAATCCGATACACCGCTTCCCACCCCGGCCTCCCCTGGGCCCGCTGCTACACGAGCCACACAGGTCTGAACTATATATATTTTTAAATACATGAATTAATTCTATGGAAACTGCTTATAGCATATGATTTCCCGTTATCACTTAGGATTTTTTTTAAATAAGGAATTTAAGATTCTTACGGGGGAGAGGACCCATCATTTCGGGTCTGCCTGAGGAAATAAGATATCAGTGTAATGAGCTGAGGACAGACTGTAAAATGGAAAATTCCGAAGAACATGGAATGATGCCTGATTGACTTCACTAAACAAAATAAAATGAAAAGCAAAACGGAAAGAGCTGAAAACCTCTTTTGAAACCACGGGCCCCGCCCTGCAGCGGCGTCTCCAGGGTCCTTCTGGTCGAGCCGTCCCATTCACTCCTCAGGCCCCGCTGCTCGGGTTCTGCTCTAACCTCATCGCCTCACAGCAGCAATGCCCTTGGCAGTAAACCCAGGACACGGTCACCCTCGCCCTTCGCTGTCCTAAAGATGTCCTGCCTTGCCTTCTGGGACGTCACAGTCCCGGGGCTTCTTTTCGCCCCTCTGGTCAACACTTCCAAAGCTCTCCGCTGACTTCCCTACATGTTGACCCGAGTGAGGGCTTAAGTATGGCCCTACTATTATTATTATTTTTTGAATCACATCTTTACGTACCATCGATAAGTAGGTGATGGACAATTTATATCATCTGATATGGCCCCTCTGCTTAGGCACACCCTAGAATATTCCACCTGGGTATCTCTTAGGCATCTCAAAATGCAGCAGTTCCACAAAGGCGAGCCCTCGGTTTCCTCTCTTAAATCCGTCTCTTTCGCTTAACCCCGTCCCTCCCCACATCTCCTGAGGGGCATCGCTACCTACCCCTTGCCAGAAGCGAGAGTTATTTATATGCTGTAGAGACCTGTGAAGAATTGTCGACGGGAACATTATGCCGTTTTCCCACAGTCACTGAGGCCGGAATAAACTCTAGGGCCTACCCCAAGCCTCCTGAGCCACAGCGCGGCCCTGCCTGTGAACAGGCCCAGGATCTTAGCTTCAGGTAGCGGAGGTTTACATTCACTGTAGGGAAGCAAGATCCCACATGCGGAAAAAACCTGACTGTTGAAATGTTTGGGTTGCATTTAACGTCAGAGACAGAGAGCATCTGTAGGAGCTGCAGGCTCTTTTCCTTCTCTGAGTCACTTCCCCGCAGATGTCACATTTTCAAAACCACCGTCGGAAAAGACGGGGCCTCCTTTTTTACAGAGTGAAACTGGTATTTAACTATTTACCACCGATTTTCCAGTTTCTGTTTGTTTCCACACAACCCCGTATACAGCCGGCGGATGTTTCAAGCCATGGAGCTGAAGCGGATGCGACTCGGGGACACCTGAACGCGCCGACTGGGTGGCGATTTCGGTGCCAGGAAGGAGGCCGCATCTGCCCGGTCTAGGCGAGGGGCAGAGGAAAGCAAAGAGCCAAATAATCAAAAGGTTTTTCTATTTCTCCAAAATATCGAGGGTGAAAATGAGCGCTCTCTTCAAAACGAGAACACATATATATATATATATTTAAATGGAACCTTATCTCTTCGGCTCAACCATACTGGCTGCTGACTTCAGAACAGGCGCTTCCTTTGTAAAATACGAGCTGACATGTGAATGAAAGGCAGGTATGCAAGTCCAAAGGCACATTCACAGTCAGAGGCTCCGCGCGCTGAGGATTCAACCAGGACCCGGCGGGACACGGGGATACTTCAGATAAACGCGTTATTGTTAAATCGCAAGGAAACCATAACAAACGAGTGCCAGAGAGATGAAATTAAAAGATACTTCCGGAGAAACATTTAGATTAAATGTGTAGCGCAGATCGCTTTGCATCAGTAAAGCTATATTTATTTTTATATTTTAAAAGCTATATGCGTGAGAGAGAGAAGATGCCAAACAAAGCTGCAGTTTCCAGATGAAGTTCCTGACTCGACCCTGTCCCTCAAAAAGTTCTGGAGGCTAAAGGACACCCCACAGGGTATCCTGCCCAGAGGCGAAGGTGCTGGGCTTCATAGGCCCAAGCCTGCCAGTCGTTGGCGACAGCCACTCTGCGGGGCGTGAGATGGGTAGAAACTTCCCCAGCATTTCTGGCTTTTCAGGCACAGTTCCAGTGCTCCAGGGAAGTCAGGGGGAGGACTTTACAAGCCTGAGGTCTTAGCTGCAGGCACACGGACGCTGTGGTCCGAGGGGGTGGGGGAGATGGCCACAGCTGCGTCCACCACACGCCGGCCTATTAAAATAATGACGCTTTCTTGTTTTCTGTAACTACCACACTGCTAACTATAGGATGTAGTTTAATATGTGGTAAAAGTGACGGAGAAAAGAACTGGGGGGAAAATACTTAACCTACACAAGGAAAAGTTTAAAAGGGCCTTCATGATCGAGGGCTGGGATCATTTGCATGCCTAGAGTCCGAAGTGTGTCAATGAAGAGCTTGGATATTGTCTACTGCAGATTGACTTAAACATCTAGGAGACCACTGAAGAGAGAGTTAACAAGGAGACAATCCGCTCGGCCAGCGTGGCTCAGGGGTTGAGCATCGACCTAGGAGATCGGGGTTCGATTCCCGGTCAGGGCACAGGCCTGGGTTGCAGGCTCGATGCCCAGCAGGGGGTGTGCAGGAGGCAGCCAATCATGGCTCTCTCATCATTGATGTTCCCCTCTCTCTCTCTATCTCTCTCTTTCTCTCTCTGAAATCGATAAAGACTTATTTTTTAAATAAATAAATAAACGAGAGGATCTATGTGGTGCTCCCAACAAGAGCATTACGCATATTCTCTCAAGCACTTGATTTGAGTCGACTAGGATACCTTCTGTCGTTTTTAGAAATCCCTCTACTCATCTGAACAGTGGGACTTACCTGCATCTTTAATAAAAATGTCATTCTCTTAAGGAAAAAAGTTAAACACTTTTTAGTAACTTAATACTAACCATCCTCATTATGGCTTCTCTGAAAACACAACATCAGAGCAACTGGGAGCGCCAGTCCACGACCTTCATCAACTGCAGGTGAATCGAGACTAGATTGTTCTTACAAAATCATGAAGTCATTTATTTACTCCACAGATAATTAATTAGCACGTGCTGTGTTAGTCAATGTACCAGTTCCTGGAAATAGAGATTCATAACCGACACATCCTGTCCCCGTGGAGCGACAGTTCTCATGAGGAGCACTGGCTCTCTCTGTAATTTAGCACAGCACTGGGGTAGGTCATCGGCTGCTGGGAAGGCACTGGTTTTATAGTCAGCCGTATGCTGAGTTACTTACAGAAATTCCCCCCGAAGTTTTCTACAAACCATATTCAGGTTTCTTTTTAATGCTAGGTCTCTGCTAAGGCAAATTATGTCTCATTCCGGCAAGAGTAAGTCATTTTAATGAAAACATTATCAAAGAGGTTCTTCTCATACTGAGAACCATAATTTTTATCACAATTTTCACTGTGCCCAACCTGTGTAACATTTATCTATAATAATAATAATGAAGGAATGTTTCAACCAAGGAGTTTATATTCCAACGAAGAGTTGCAAGAATGCACCATGTTAAGAATGACTTGCGAGATGCCATAAAATGGGGAAAAATGTTATTTCCTATAGAACTTATTTTAATCCATGCAAAGTGGGCCCGCTATCCAAAACAAATTAGGAAAGACAGAGATACATATAAGCAAAAAATAAAATAAGTAATGATGCTTTCACAAGCAGAGATAAGTAAGTTTAGAGTCCTGTGAAGGCATTTTAGATATCTCTGTACTCGCAGTATTTCCCCCCACAAAGCTACACTATCCTCGCAGGTGACGCAAATGTAATTTTCAATACAATGCAAAAAGTAGTGTTTATCTTTAAATGCAGCTGTTTATAAGGCTCAGGCGCAGGCCCAGGTGCCTGTACTGACGCTCTAGTAAGCTGTCGATGTGTTTAAAACTAAGGTCAACCACAACTGACATGAGATCATTAGAAACCCTCCAGACGAGGGGGGCTCGCTCCCTCGGACTGGAGAAGGTGGAAGCTTCTTCCTGCCAAAAAGCTCAGTGGCGTGGGGGGCTCAAGGAATCCACTCGAGATCGCGTTCCTGTCTGAAAATACCAGGCAGAAGGCCCAGGCCCGGGGGGAACTTCCCCAGGGAAAGTGCTACGTGAATTTGATGTTCGGATAAGCCCGACTCTTCAGGGAAAGAAGGAAATAAAGCGCCATTGTTTGCAGAAGTGAAAATAAACCGCCTACGTTACCATCTTTGCCGCATCTGGGGAGTCGGACAGAGTCCATCCTGCAGTTCGCTTTTCTTCCGACCCTGGAAAGGAGAAAGGTGTTTTCTTAATGACAAATAAATGGACAATGAATGACCACAGATGCCATCAGAAATACAGACATATATGGATGTAACTAGACCTCTCACTCAAACAGCTTTGTAAGAATTCTTTGTGCACCAAATTTGATTAAAGAACTGCCACATATGACATGGAATTGCCCATTTAACTTAAGGCAAACTGTTTTCACAAGCTTTTGGGGCAAGGCTGTCCTGGTCGCAGTAACACCCTAAGAAAATACCACAGCCCCGGCGTCTTAATGTTAGCGGTGGGGGCTCGGCAGGTCCCCACCAGCAAGAGGTGGGTGGTGGTGACCAGATCTCCCCAACTCCAACAGCTTCTCCCTACTCCTCTCATCCTCATGTGCTCTTTTCTCAGAACCTGGGTGCTGGGAGAGAGACAAGGCTCTTCCCCTTACTAAGACCCTAATCTCATTACGAAAGGCCCACTCTTAATACGTAATCTAACTCCAATTATCTCCCAAAGGCCAAATCTCCAGGACCCTCAGTCCCATTGCCTGACAAGGCTTCACCATGGAAATCTGAGTGGGGGACAGACACATTTGGTTCGCAGCAAAGATTCAAGTATTTTCACAAGTTTTTTGTGTGAGATCAAAGAACCTTCACAAGCTTTTTTTTGTGTAAAATCTCAGTAATCAGCATGTATTGTAAATTATTGCTCTAATTTCTACCATTGCATATTACATTTTTTCAATGCCCATGCTTTTGCCAACTATTAATTCTCGGGTTTTAATTGAAGGCACATTTAAAACATTAAAATAATTAAAATTTTATTTTTACTGCATTGGCATTTCCTGGATGGTGAGAGTTTTATGTTCTAAAATTTGGGAGGGACTATTCATTATGGAGCTGACAGTCCACAGGTGGGTAATTCGCAGGAGTTATAAAAGACTAGACTACTTGATTTATATAATCCTTAAACACTTAATCAGACTTTCATAACCAGAATAAACTGCTAAGGAAAATTAAACTCCATTAATTCTTTCAAGGCCAATTTGGTGATCATTCTTACAAAAGAATTATCTCAGGAACATATGAAAAATTCAGATAAGCATAATTCAAGTTTTCTATTAAGTTGATCTAAAGATCAATAGCTTTCAAAATAAAACGTCAACAACATAATTTATATACTGAATGCATAAAATGAAATTCCATATAATACCCATAAAAAGCCCGTTTGTTTGAACGAAGATTTAAGATATCAGCTTTCACAGTGTTCTGTTAGACTGAAATTCCATGTGTTCCTGTCATCCCATATATTCAAAAATTCTTAAAGAAACTAAATCGCAACTTTCAAGATTACAGAATTTTAATGACCGAACTGTACAATGGGAAATGTGCTTAAATACTGGAGTTTATCACACATCCTAACGATATCAGACAACTGAGGTCCTTTACGACCTGAGCACAGATTGTTATTTTCACATTTTAGTGCAATTATTAATAAATACTTGCAAACAGAATTTTAAAACTGAAAAAAAAAACCACAACCAGGCAACTATTTTATGAGAAAACTAATGTTCGACCAATGTCTTCAAACCTGTACCCATGAACAGACTGTAAACTGGGCATGTTTACCAGATTTTTCTTAACATCTGCACAAAAGGCAATCTGGAAAAATACATCCTTCGTCGATGCTAAAACATTTTTATGTAATTTAATAGCAAATTTAATTTAAAATTCTCCATGTCAGCTGTGCAATGGTCCAAGCGTTCCTAGTATCCTCTAGTACGTTTCCATTTTACTTTTTAGCATCTATAAATTACACACTTGCATCTCTGACTAAACGTGTTCTTCAACTAATTGCTGTTTCTCTGGGCTTCCAAATGCTGGATGTCCAGCTCTCCACTAAAACTCCCGCTAAAACCTACATATTTAGAAGTAATTTAGCTACCTTGATGCTATGCTCCATGCATTTCCCCCTCACAGAGGAAAGTGGTTTAAACTTAAATTAGAAGCTATAATTGAAGACACGCTTATTATTACAGAGTCTAGAAACGTCTGAGAAATTAATAATTGTTTTGATTAAAGTATATCCATGTAGATGAATAAATGAATAATTTCACAGTTAATCAACCCCCACAAAACACTATTGCAAGAACGCTCTCAGGTCTCGCAGGCCGCCCGTGATTTCTAGAAGGGAGAAAAGAGGAGCGAGAGGGCCCCACGCCCACTTACGGATTAGGGGTGAGGCACGGGGGGGCCTCCCACAGAGGAAAGGGCCTGTGTCCCCCGCGCTCCCTGAGCTGCGAGAACGCAGGAGCCCTTGGCCTTCGGGTGTTTTAGGCCGAAGCACACACACGCTCTCGGTTTTCACGTGATGTGTCTTTTCATTTCTGGTGTGTAATCCACGGCAATAAACACTGACTCCTGAAGATCACTTCTCCCAGCGCCTGGGCTCACTCGCCTTTCTTCGGGGACGCGTGTCTACTCCCGAAACAGGCCCTGTAAACGGAACGGAATCCGATTGCTGCCCTTCCCGCCCGATCAGCGTGCATTTCATCTTCCTCTGTGACGGGCACTTTTAGGGCCCAGGGTCCAGCTCCCAGCGCCTTTCAAATGCACCTTCGGGGGGCGCCAGCCCCGGTCACCGTGGTGCAGCCCAAGCCCAGCGCTGCTCACTGCCCGGCCCTACGCTGTGCCTTCAGCCACCCGCCTCCACCCCCAGGCCCGTTTCTACTTCTACTAACCACTCCTCTGATCTCGTTTTCTCTGTGCGGTTCTCTGGTTTGTTTTTTTAGATTCCACATATAGGTGAGATCCTAGTGTTCGTCTTTGTCTGACTGACTGCTCTTAGAATGCACTCAAGGCACACTTGGGTTGTCACAAAAAAGATTTCTGTATTATTAGCACCTACTATCTCCCTGTTCTGAGAGAAGTGCTCCCCCCACCAAAAAAATGCAGAAAAAATTATGACCACATTGTATACAGAAAGGAGTGCTATGACTTTAAATATAAATGTTATTTATATACATATACAGGGTGGGGGAAAAAATAGGTTTACAGTTGTGAGTGTAAGAAACACAGAGTTTATTCTTGTATTGCTATTAATTAATTATTGTATTGTTTTCCATATGAACAATTATGAACCTATTGCTGCCCTATCCTATACACACACACACACACACACACACACACATTAAATACACAAAAGCTCCAAGTAGTGTGTAATTATATGAAACTTAAATGATACACTTACCCTTCAGGAGAGGGGAAAAAAAACACCAAAATATCACATGGGATTTTATTATGTTTAATTCTTCACTTTTTCTGCCTGTTTTAATTATTGCATTTCCCTTACTATTCTTTAAAAAATCAAAACTTATTTGTACCACATTTGGTGTTTTGCCTTTTAGAGAAAAACAGTCAATCAGTATGAAATAGATAAAAGTATTTCAATGACAATTCTTTACACTAACATCCTAAATTTTCAGCTTTCAGTATTTCACAAATGTTTACTAATTAAACTGAATTGTATGCTTATCTGTTAGTTTCCTAGAGAAACTGTTTTCTTTGAAAAAAAAGAAAATATCCCAAGGCTAAGAATATTTCCATAATTATACTAATAAAGCTGAGTCTCCTAATGCATTCAATCATAAAATCAGGTCCCGACTACTAGCTGCCTGCAAATGAGAAACTGGTTTTCATAGCTACAGGGCAATTCAGACAAAAACTTAAAAAACATGTATTAGAGGATCTGGCTACAGTTGAAATGGAATCTAAAACTTCCTAATTTTATATATTTCCCACTGCTCTCTAGAAAAATCCGTTTACATGCAAACAAGAAAAAGTTGGGGATTGTGTCCACTAGAACAAATCGAGGGGGCAAACGGCTTGCTTGCTTTCCCCCTGGAGTTCGACAAATGTTAATTGTGTGTTTATACGCAGTATGGCTCTTTTCTGTGCTATTTTTTCCCCCAACTATGCAAGTTAAATTCGGGTCATACTGCCTGTCAGAAGCACAATATGAGGAGCAGATATCAAGAGAAACAGGTGGCAGGTGTCCTGCTAGGCAGCCGGGACGTCACAGAGAGAAAGAATCTTCCCATTTGCAGAAGGGAAAATGAGAATTGTTAAAGAAGCATTATCGGTGACCAGTCACAAGACAAGACAGTTAACGTGACTAATTTAAAGGCACCAGGATAGCCCGGCTGGTGTGGCCCAGCGGTTGAGCATCGACCTAGGATCCAGGGGATCGTGGTTCGATTCCCGGTCAGGGCACAGGCCTGGGTTGCGGGCTCCATCCCCAGCGGGGGACGCGCAGGAGGCAGCCGATCCATGACTCTCATCATTGATGTTTCTCTCTCTCCCTTTCCCTTCCTTTCTCTGAAATCGATAAAGACATATTTGTAAAAAATAAAATAAATGCACTATCAAAAGTACTGTTATATGAGTTACATAATTATAAGAAACAAAAGCATTATTGAATAAATACAAACACATACATAAATAAGTAATTAAAATAGGGATTTTAATGATGAATGTAAGGAGTGCTTTTATTTCTATCTATTATCTATCTGTCCATCCATCCATCCATCCATCCATCCATCCATCCATCCATCCATCCGTGTGAGGGCCTGAGCTCTTCTTGCTTCATTAAACTCCTATGCTCAGTTTCACTAAGTAAAATTGAGAAAGACTCCGTAGTTGAATGAAAGCCCTCCGATGGAGTTCATTCTTTGGGCATTAAAGATCAAAATTAGCTCCATTTCTGCCGAGCAAAGTACTAATTTTAAAAATTACATCCAACTGTCTACATTTAAAGGAACAGTGATAGTCCAAGGATAGTGATAAACGAAGCTGGGCTGATATAAAACTTAATCATCCTGTGATAAATTGCAAATTTCTTTTCTACACCTTGGTTACAAGTAGCCTTTGTGTGTAACGGCCTGAAAGTTGAATGAGACCTAATTGGCTGAGGAGCGCTCCGGCCCCCTGCGTTTGGCCTAATGATTTTTTATTGTTCTTGTTTCAAATGCAGTGACTGCTAAAGCCCGGTCGAAATCTTTTCAAGTGAAAGATTTTAATTTTAGTGATTTTAGCTTTTGTCTCCATCAATTTACATCTATTTGCGTACGAACACAAGCATGTGCACTCAAATATAGTGAACAAAATTTAAATAATTGTAATTTTAATGTTTTTCGTATTAAATATCTAAAGGTCCATTTTTATTACTTTTGAAATAGTTTATGTTTATATTTACAGATTAACCTTTAAACCTTTTCCACTAAATTTGCCAATGGTACACGCTCCTTCAAGATGGCACAAGCGTGAAATACTCTTTTAAAACACAATTTGAAACACAGCTCAGAAAGACAGATCTTGCCTTGAACTGAAAGGAAGCTACAGAGAGCTTTTCTGGAAGGTTTTTTTCCTGTTTCTAAAAGGAAGTTACATAAAAAGAGAAAGAAAGAAGGGAAGGGGGGGAGGAGGAGAGAGAGAAACATCAATGATGAGAGTCATCGATCGGCTGCCTCCTGCTGGGGATCGAGCCCGAGACCCGGGCCTGTGCCCCGACCAGGAATCGAACCCCGATCTCCCGGATCCTAGGGCGATGCGCAGCCGGCCGGGCTGTTTATTTCTCGAGTTAGAGTTTCACTGACTACCCACATAATGAACTTTGAAGACCTCTCTCTCTTACCGTCTTCCATAATAGAGCAAGGTAAAAAAATGTATACGTTAAATAATTAAGATTATTTTCTATTAACATTTAATTATTCTGGGCCTGTGTTTCCCCCCAGCTTCACTCTATCCCGCAGTTTCTAAGCCACGGTTCTGACGCCTGCGGTTCAGCTCCCGCCTCAGGATATTAAAAGCTCCCTGCGATCTGAGGATGACTCGGCAGCACCCTGTTCATTTGCTGGGAGAAGGTGTCTCTTCTTTTCTTTTCAGCTCTGCAGCTGCTTGTCAGGTTGCCTTCGGGTGACGCTTCTCCATTGCTGGTGACTTCCGTCTGCCACAGCCACAAATATTGTAATTGTTCCTCTTAGGCTGTGACAGCTAATTACAGGGACACCTTCAGGGAAGCACCACCTTGAGGAAGGCAGGTACCTGTGGCCCGCAGACAATCCCGCCATTTCCCCACACAGAGTAAAAGAAATGAAAGGTGAACAAAATTTAAGGCTTTGTTACGCTTCCTAAAAATAAAAATGAGGTAATATTACACTTTAATTATAAAGATGAGAAAAAATGTGTAAAAGTTGGTTCTATCAACTCTTCTGGTCGTTAGCTATGTGGCTATAAGGGACATTCAAGTCTTTGTAACAACAGCGGAAAATCAGCTGCAGATTTTACAAATGGCTGTTTCAACAGAAGCATCGGAAATGGCTCTCAGAAAGAAAATACATTCCACCCATAAAATAACAATAATAATGTAAATATAGTGCTATATTACATTTAAAGTAATATCCTGGCACGCAGTACATAGCATCTGTATGTAATATATAGCTATTTAAATTATGTTTAATAATTTTGGATGATCGCATTTCCTTACCTTGAACTCTATTTTCTAATCCTCAAGACATATATAACATTTTATTTTAGTAAATAAAATTATGTCCCATCATTCGTCATTCTCACTTTCTTTTAAAGATCCGTACCTTATTTTTAAAGTTGGATTCTGATGATCTTTCCAAGAGATAATTTACTGTATAATAATTTAGTATCTCTTCTTTGTCTGTATTTCTTATTCCTAATAGGTGATTTCTTTTGCAAGAAAATTTCCATCTTATAGTCTAGGTTTTATAATTTTAAAACACTGGGTTAGAGTTCGTCAAGGTTTTCATCATACATTAACTTTGTGAATTTTTCTGGTTCTAACATATACTGTTTCTGATGTTTATGGAGCGTTAACTACAATAATCCTCCCTAATAAATTTAGAGGAGATCTCCTAACTCCGTCTAAATCATTGACTTGCCTTTAAAAGAACAAGATAAATTCCTTTAGTCTAAAGGACATACTATTGAGTGTGTGCCTCACATCCAATACCGAGCTTTCATTCTGGCTAATGCTCATGCAAGGCTATTTGCCAATACTGCTTACATAAATCCATAGATAAGATGATTTTCGCAATTCCCAAAGCTACTAATGGTGTGTCAGTTCTGGGCACAGGATAATAAATGTCCGGGTTGGTTGCAAAATGTAATTATGTGTCATCCAACCAGGAGCTAATTATACCATCCAGTTTGAAAACAACGATGACTTGAGAATCCCCAGAGCCTATAGAAAGCCCAATAGCTCTTAGTTTAACATCACATCAATCTAATTTCTAATGTCACCTAACGGCCCTGTCTAGGTTTTCAATATGGCAATTTTTTTTTTTATTGCACTTGTTTCTAAACTGTATTACAGATCAATCATATCCTGGTTTGCATGTGTATCTCCCGATGACTGTTCCATCTTTTTTTTTTTTTAAATATGTTTTTATTGATTTCAGAGAGAGAGGAAGGGAGAGGGCGAGAGAGGAACATCAATGATGAGAGTCATTGACCCTCTGCCTCCTGCACGCCCCCAACTGGGGATCGAGCCCCAAACCAGGGCCTGTGCCCGACAGGGAATCCAACCTCGATCTCCTGGATCCTAGGTCGATGCTCAACCACTGAGCCACATTGGTCGGACTGTTTCATCTTTGCCAATGTCTTAAGACATGACTGGCTACTGTCATAGAAACAGTCAAAGCAGAGACAGAAAGACTTACTTAGCTCAAGACAGAAGAACAATCTATAGATTTAATAAAGGGAATTATTTCATATCAACAGTAAAATCTAGATTTGGGAGACCTTTTTGCAGTCAACAAGGTCTTTGGGCCAATTCAAGCATTTTGCTGTGAAATCCTAATCATGATACTAAAATAAAGGGCAAAAAAGTACTAAATCTCTTTTATAAGCACAATTTCAGTATTTGCCCCAAATTGGCAGCAAGTGTTTTACCCTCCAGCTACTTTTTTAAAAAAAATTCCCCAACCTGTTCATCTGGGAAACTATCATCTCTCAGCCATATAGTTAAGGTGCCACAGGTCACATTTTATGGCTGCAGGTGAAACACTCCCTGTGGTGACACTGAGACTCTGCAGCTGCCCAGGGCCGACCCTCATCCTCATGACATTTCAGGAAATAATGGGCCCTTCCCTTCAATCCCTGTGGATCCCCTGAGGTTGCCAAAACTAGGAACTCTGAAGCACCTGGTAGGAAATTTAAGGTCAGTGGAAATGTACCTATTTAGATCCAGTGTATTTGTATAACGTCAAGAAACACTATTCCACGTTATGTCAAAATATTTGTAGCAGTCAATTCTAAGACACAAAGTCTATAAAAACATCAGTAAAAATTACAAAGACTAAATATAAAAGCCTTATCTTGAAATGTTTGCAAACTTGTCTGCAAAAAAGTATATGCGTATTACATATATACACACACACATATACAGTACATGCATCATAGCTTCTGAGGATTTTATAAAATGTATGCAAAGTTCCCTGCAATGTTCCGTGAGTTCTCAGAGATTTCTAAAACTACATTAAACATGATGTTAATATTCATTTGTATATCTACTTTTACTGTACGGGATTGCATGTCTCATTTTTATTAAGTTCTTAATAAATACTATTGATCAAAATTGAAACAGTTGCTCCATGAAACATGTTATCATTATAATAAGAGGCTACACATTTGTAGGAACATCGTTTACGTCTAGAACCTTCTCACTTTCCAAAGAGAAGGGCAAGGAATTCAGCTTCGATGACAGTTCTCCCTTCTCTACAAAACACCGTTACAACATGTGCTGCTACGTATCCTCAAATGTGTCCTGATTAAATGGTCCTGCACACAGTGACTCAATCAGGTAAAACGCTTCTTCTAGAGCTTCAGGAAAGTGAGAGAAATGGGTGAAGACCACGCGACGCAAAATAGAGAGAATATAAAATCCCACCACGTACGCGTTTCTCGGGGTTTCCGAGTTGCGCGGAGATGCGGGGCTCGCCCTGCACTTGTTCTGTTTGTACCGCAATGTCCTCGGACGATGCTTCATGCTGAGAATTACGAAACGGGCCCGTAAGTCACAACGTGGGACATGATGAGGGAGAGTCGCCGTTCCAGGGAGCGCTGGCCGCAGGCAAAGTCCAGAGTGTGCTCTGCTGATCGGTTAGCGAAGCACATTGTCAGAAAGATCAGGTCCTATGGAATCTTAGCTCTTGCTATTCAGTCTCAAAGAGTATGTTGAATTCCACTGCCCTTTCTAGCTCAGCAGCTCAAAAAATAAAAAATAAAAGAGAGATCTCTCTTCCCCTCCCCTTTTCCCAGCTGAAAGCATCGAGGGCAGGACTCATCCAACAAAAGCTGCAGCTGAAGCGCTCACCCCGCCGTCGGTTTGATTCTATATCATTTCGTTGGATTTTATAACTGTGTCTACAGGTTGTTCCTGTTTGAAAGCACTCCACTTACCAGGGATCTGATAAGTGATTAAAAATTTGGCAAATGTGCTCTCCGAGGGCTTCTGAATAGATTCTCTAAACAAAGCCAAGCAAAGCGGAGCGAGGGGCCTGTGAGCGCGGCTGGCCCGCTGGGTCGCAGCATTTAATGGGCGCAGCAGGAGGCGGGTGGGGTGCTTCTCCCTCTCCGGGAGGCTCCGCGACACGGATGCGCAGAGAGCTGACTTTCCACAAGAGGGCTTCGGTCTCAAACCTGCATTAGCATACGTTTTGGGCACGCTGCCCAGGAAAGTCTATTGCTTGTTAGTTTATTGAATGAAGAAGACATTTTTTTTTTTTTTTAATATTTTATAACTCTTCTGGACGACTTCCAGAAGTGTGTGTGTGTGTGTGTGTGTGTGTGTGCATCTAGAGAAAATACAGATATCCATGCTCAAATGTTAATTACATACATGTTTGATTATTTCTGTGTGGGTTATCTATACATATATGAGTATAATTTTATAATTCGTTGTTTTTCAAGAGATTCTTTTTATCTGTAGAAAAATCTTAGATAATATCCTCTATCTAATCTAGTCAATATAACATCTATCTATCCACCCACCCACCCATCATCCACCCATCCACCCATCCATCCACCCATCCATCCACCCACCCATCATCCATCCATCCATCCACCCATCCATCCACCCACCCATCATCCATCCATCCATCCACCCATCCATCCATCCATCCATCCATCCACCCATCCATCCACCCACCCATCATCCATCCATCCATCCACCCACCCACCCATCTTTACCATCTATCTCTATATAGCCTATCTATCTGTCTTGACCTCTGTGAGTTTACAGTCAGAGGTCCAGAAGCAAAAAAATGATCAGAGGTCTGGGCCCAAGGGCCGAGGGGGAGCAAACAGCATCACCTTCGGGACACGCATGAAGCCCCTGAGACAGACAGAGGCTGGGTGTCTGTGAGGACCACCAAGGACGGGCGAGGGGACTCATGAGAGCCGCAGAGGGCAAAGCTGAGCGAGGTCAGAGACTGTGCCGGAGGAATTCGGGTCACCAAGAGAACTCAAATTGTGTCACAGGTGTAACGGGCGTCCCTAAAAGGTAGGAGGCAGGAAGGGTCCAAATCACCTTAGAAAAAAAGATGCTCGAGACACTCATCAGGGAGCGGCTGGGGGCAGGTTCAGTTAGGAGGCAGGACTGACCGATGCGGGACACAGGCCCGGGAGCTGCCAAATCCCCCTGAGTGTGCCGTTACCTTTCATCAAATCTCCTAAATATTTACAGTGTAAAACAAGCACTCCAAGGATTACTCCCAGGAGAAGGTCTGCGGGAATCCAAATTTAAAAATCAATTTATAGATATTTCCAGGTGTGTCTTTTCCTCTTGTTCCTGCCGTCACACGGGGGAGCAATAAGGGAGGCACAGTCCTCCCTGTGCAAGCTTCATTTCCTTTCACCGTCTGCCACCAGCCTTCGGCGTCACAGCTAATCCAAGAGCCCTTGGGTCAGAAACGGGGATACTGCATTTTTAAATGTAATTTTTTGTAACCTACTTAGCTTATGCACTTGTCCTTCCAGGTGATCTTGGGACGAACTCGCTCTGCACAACGGGGACATTTTATTCTCTTGGCCTTATGTTCTAAATTAGAGTTGCACCCTGTGTCGTTTAGAAACATCATCTTTCATCCCTGTCCCCGGGATCGACTTCCCCCTGAACAGAGTCCCTTTCACTCTGTGGAAGGGGCTGCCCGAGGGCGCCAAGCCCCCCATCTGTTCCCACCGGGGCCCAGGCGAGTCCCCGGAGCCCGCGTGGCGGGGACGCTCTGAGCCTCACAAAACGCTCCAGCTCCGGGTCAGAGAAATCTTGATCCATCCAGAGTGCGAGGGCGACACGTCCCCGTTTACACTGTGCGAGGCGATCTGTAAGGACTCGAGCACGATCCTCCGTGTCAAGGTGCCCCCGTGTGCATTTAGGTTTGAAAACGCCTTGCCGACTGGGCTGCAGGCGCCATAAATTCACCTTTCCGAGCGACACCTGTGAGTTTGCCTCCCTGGGGGTTTGGCCGTCTCTCTGTCCTTCCAGCAAATATTAAGATGAGCTCCATCTTTTTAAGGCCTGTTTCAGGGCAAACGTTCAGGCCTTTCTAGAAGACGGGGGCATAAACCAGGGAGCCGCTTCACGCGTCAACGCGTCAGGGGCGGCCTATATTACCCAGATTGTTTGTACTTGCAAAGGGAAGCCAAGGCACAAACCAGTGTCACAACAGCACCGCCCTTAGACAATCAGACGCGTCCATTAAATACCCCAGGGTAGGAACACTGCTGCGAAGCGAGTGCACCAAACGGCGTGTACTTAAGTGATGCGATCCATCGATTATATTAACAATTTATCAACGATGTGCCAAAATCCACAAGACAAGCGAGGGAGGGACAAAGTGAGGGAAAAGGGAAGGAGAGAGAAACGGCGTTTACGCACAGTTTATCCCAACACGTCTGAAAAAAGAAATTAATACAAATATTTTGTTCTATTAAAGGGGAATTCCGTCTAAATCCTAACATAATTTTAACGGAAAGCCTATCTCGCGGGCTAGTGTAACACCATTTTAAAGTGTCAACAACATCTCTGGAATGACACTTTAATAATTAAATTTATGTTTTCGGCACTGCCGTTTATTTCCCCCCAAAATAAAAGCTTTGTTTTTCTTCATTCACTAGGGCTTCCGGGGGCTTTTCAAAGCATCTCTCTAAATTCACTACGTTTACTATAGAAAATAGGAATAAAAAATTTAAAAGTCTCCTCCACGGTAACTTTACAAAGAAAGAGAATCCATTTGAGGTAAGAATAATACTACTATAGGATATTTTTTAATTAAAGTAGTCTTCGAGTTATGCTGAAGAAATCGCTTTAAACTTCTGTCTTTGTTTCCCTGAACTAGCTACGCGTATCCCACCCTCGTTCTAGGTTTGGGGACAGGACTGCAGGGACGCAGGCTATGACACAGGAGAGCCCTGCCTGCTCTATAAACTCCCAGTTCTTTGTCTACAAAATGTATATGTTTCAGCCCATGCGTTTGATGCATTTACCCTGAAACGTGTTGCTCTTTTCATTCATTCTATCACAGTTCATCGTGCTGTGGCCTGCAATGCCTGGTTTTTAATTTGCAAATTTATACCCGACGATCATTCATTTATTAAGTAATTCAGTGCAGGTACTGTGCCCGTGGTGTACACTGAACTGACCTGTATGAGAGGATTCTTAAAACGTGTGTTCTATGACTCATGGTTTGTAATTCAAAGGCTTCGCAATACCATAAATATGAGGCCTGGGACACGTCCATGACTCACCCGAGGGAGAAAATTCCAGCGCTCTGAAGAAATCGAACTCTAGCTTCATTTATCTTAAAGCACTGGCACTCTGTGCTTATTGACACATTGCTTTAAGGTGACAGGATTTACTGACAACTTTTAGTCTTTGACTTTAAAAAAGCTAAACGAAATTTACTTATAGAAGGTCGATAAATGAATTTGGCTTTTAACACATAAAACCTTAGTTTTCAAGATAGATGGACTGATGAATGCATCCGCACGGTAGGAAAACTAAGTATCCCACTTACTATCATTTTCCATATTATCAGACTTAATAGCTATAAGAGGCTACATGATTGATCGCTATGTGAAGGCTTTGAACTAAGTTCCGTCTTGTATTAATTCACTTAGCACAGCAACCTTTGAGGAAGACGCTACTGTTGATCTAATGTAAAAGTCTAAAATTTCATTACTTTATTGTATATGATTCTTTTCCATATATACCCCGGCTATAATGTACAGTAGTTGAGAATTAGGATCTTGACTTAAAAATGTTCTGTCATCTCCATTTGCTCCACATGGTGGTAACAACCAGTAAACAGTCAGCAAATATGTGTTACTTAATGGAAATGATCAATTCAAAAAGGAGATTTAATGAAAATTATTTAGCATCTAAAGGAATGGTCTACAATTTAAAGTTTAGAGTAGCATATTAAGTGCTATAAAGTCAAAAAGAATGACAGGTTATTTACTTCTCTGATAAAACCAAATATTCCTAATACTCCAAGCCTGTGTGTCTATTACCGTAAGTATGTGACAGCTACTGAAAATTTATTTTACGTGGAATCTCATGAAACTCAAACTCATGGTTTCGGAGATGGGGAAAAGAATTGGAGGTAACACACAAACCATTTTATAGCAGATGTATTGAGATTACTTATCCCAATGTAAGATGATAGTGGCCTCTAAGTACCTCCAATAAAATCAGGGCCCCAAAATCTCTAAATCCCACTAATACATAATCTATTGAGGTCTGAATTTTGACCCAAAAAACCCCTGAAATTTCACATTCAAAATATACTTTCTAAAAAAATACATGTCAAGCTTTATAGAAAGTAGTTATGAAGCCAATTCCTAGTGAAATTGACTAATGTTGAAAATACTGGACCTGGTGTCTAGAAACTGTGTTGTTTTGAAATCTGGACTTGTTCACTAGCTAAGTTGGGACTTAAATCAGTTTATTTTATTTATTTGATGTGTTATAACAAATCACTTAATATATTTCGGTGATATAATATATCTCATAATTTAAGTTAAAGAATGTTCCTAGATGATTCTTGAGGTTCCTTTTAGCTCTAAAATTCTACTTACTTTGTAGTTTCCCAGTTTACTTTATATTTTGAAGAAATGGTTAATGATGTTTGGGATAAATATTTCTGAAAGCATTTCATCTTGAATACATTTAAAGGAATCTATTAAAATAAAATTACTGCCATTTGGGGAAAAAAATAGTAGACAAATTGTACCAAATCCATCATGTAGGAGACATTTTGTCATTTACATACATTAAGTTATTTTTCCTGCATGATACTATCATAATAGACATATACACCTTTTTTTCAGCAAGAAAATAATCTAAGTATGCTTTGGCCTTATAGTCACCACTTCTTCCTCATAGCATTTAAAGGGTTAATAGAGAGAAACAGGAACCAAGTAATTTTTCTGCTCATAAACTATCACATGTCCTATTCTACCATCTTATTAAGCTTCTGTTATAGAAATGAGAGGAACTAGTGATTGTGTTTATGAGGCCAAAAGAAAAAATCTGAATCTTAGTAATTAAGAAAACTGGAATTGATTTCAGAGAGAGGAAGGGAGAGGGAGAGAGAGAGAAACATCAATGATGAGAGTCATGGACCAGCGCCTCCTGCACGACCCCGACTGGGGATCGAGCCCGAAACCTGGGCCTGTGCCCTGACCGGGAATCGAACCCTGATCTCCTGGATCCTAGGTCGATGCTCAACCGCTGAGCCATGCTGGCCGGGCTGGAACTACATTTTAAACAAAGCATCTGTTATTTGGGGAAGCCACTCTCCCTTTTCTTTTGTAAAGATTTTGAATTTAATTGTACATTATCATTGCAAGTCATTCCTTTTGGAACTGCTCAATTATCCCTCTAATTCTGTCTTTGTGTGTATCTTCATTTTCAGCCAAACTGTTTTTCAGCAATATAGTATGACTGATTCTTTAATTAAAATATTTGTTGTTTCCTCTTGAAAAAATGGCTAAAATAGCTTATGCCCCATTCTGAGCTGTTGGGGAAGGGGAAATTAGGGTTTCTATTTTTGTTTATTTATGTCTTTTGCATTGGAACAGCAAAGGAACCCTACGTTCATTCAACAGTCCTTCCATCCTGCAGGCAAGCACGCCTTTTCACTGAGAAGGAGCAACGCAATGACAATGTACTTTATGCAGGAACCAATGCTTCAGATGAAGGTTAATGGACTGAATTGTAAGAATATCAGTGTGCAGGCTGTAATTAGGAGTGTCTGAGGAGAGCCCGCCGTACAATATGCAAAGAAAACATCTGCTTGTTCCCAGTAATGGCTGTCTTTCATTCTTTCCGTGTCATTTTTTTTTCTGTTTTAATAGACCATTTGTCAAAATCACATATGCTCATTAATCTTAAGTTCTGTGAAAAATATAAGTGCATATTGAATTTCAATCAAGAAATTTCCTCTTTTTAATCTCCTTTCAAACAAAAGTTGGAACCGAGGGTCCATTATGTCCTCAATGTGGCTTGATGGAAATGATACAAACGTAAAGTTTTTCTCTGATTTCTAGTAAGTGCCATTTTTAGTCAATAAGTTCATAACTAAATACTATGGAAGCATAGGCTAGTTCCACCAGGAATACTGCAGATGGGCTGAACCCAGTGAAGAAACATATCATGACCCAGAGACTATGTGTTGAGTGGGTGTTACCAGTAGCGTTACCCTAAATTATCGTTAACCAGACGGGAACTTTTAGGGGAAGTGTGGTGAGCAGCAACCTGAAGTGGCCCGAAGATCACAGCTCCCTGCTGAAGACGTCCCAGGTGAGCACCTCCCCTTGAATGCGGGCATCACCCGTGAACAGGATGGAACTCACTTCTGTGATTAGGCTGCTAACCAACCGACTTTCAATGAATCAAAATGGAGATTATCCGGGGGAAGTTTTAATTAACGGAGGCTTTTTAAGGACATAAAGGCTCAGATGTGTTCCTGCTCACCTGAAACAAAGCAACCTTTGTAGTGGGAACGGCCTACAGGGGGCGCATGACAAGTAACAGGTGGGCAGCCTGCGGGGAAGGAGCTCTCCCAGGCTCACTCAGGGTCCTGGCAGGACTCAGCTCCTTGTGGTTGTGCGACTGTTTCCTTTCCAGCCATCAGCGTGAAATCCCTCTCGGCACCCCTGCTCCTCTCGCCTTCCCCACTCTGTGCACCCAGCGGACTGCACAGCTCCTTCTGCCCCTTCTCTCTCTTCCTGTCCGTCCAAAGCCAAACACTCTATGTCCTCAACAGGGGCCACTGAAAGCTCTTCTCACGGGTTTGCCTGACTTCTATTAAAATGTCTTAGGTTTTATATAGTTATAGTGCCAGCAACTGAACGTGAGCTAACGTGCTCCACTATCACCTCCTGGTTCTTCCTGCAAACTGTCGACATCTGTCCCGCAAGCTCTTAGGAGGCTCTCTTCGGATCTAATTAGATGTCCTTCCATGAGATACTTCACAAAACAAGTGGCAAAAGTGCTAAGTTGCAACTGAATTCGACAAATGTAGTAACGAGAAGTCACACAACCGGAATGAAGCGATGGAACCATGAAAGGCCGCGAAGAAGTTTAGAATAAAATGATACAAACGACGATAAAAATGCCAGTCCTGCCGCCTAAACGGGGGTGGGAAATAAGAGGTTAACGCGTCTGCCACGCCTCCCAATTCCGGAGGTGTTAAACCTCGAAAAGCCATATTCTAGAATCACGGAAATGTTGTGCGTTGGAGACAACTTCTGTGGTCAAAAATTTTGGATAAGTCTGAATTAAACTGTGTGATCTGGCCAACCAGCTGCAAAACGCCTTGTCTCATTTCACGTATCAATTCATGCGGGAGGAATTCATCTTGTTGGATTTCACAAACCCGTCTGCCTCGGACTGTCCTGCTTCCTCCCGCTCATCCCGTTTGTTTATTTATTTTTAAGAGCAGCTGAGTGACTTGTGTTCTAAGAAACACAGAGCTTCATTTCTCTCGTCTCATCAAGCCCCATAATCTCTCAAGATACCAGACAGGCTTATCAAGATCTACCACAGAAATGTGCAGTGATTTCTGTCTGAATGTAACAAGGGAATTGCTTGCTTTCTAGCTCCGGTTCCAAATAGCAGGCGTGTGCCCAGAACACAGGCTGGCCTGTGGAGATCGGTCGCCTGAATTTACCGTACACAGTCTCTATTTAATAGTTCACGCTTTATTGAAGTAAAATCTTACCAAGGACAAACATATAAAAGGTTAACTTTGACTTTCTCTGGTGGAGCTGTCTACTCTTATTATTCTCAGTTCGACCTCCTAGGAAACGGAGAACTTGAGCACATTGAATTAAGTCACCGAGTATTTAACATGGTAACGTGACAATGATTCATGCGTGGGGGCAGTGGATGCATTTGTAACCATCAGGTCTTCAACTGCTCTTAAGTGCTCTTATATGTCTTTGTTGAGACTGTGCAACAAATAAATACTTAGTACGATCAATGAGCGAGCAAGCCATATATATTGTTCCTGCCCACTGAGGCCAGCGTGTGTTTTAAAGTGTAAATATGACCGTGTCCCTTGTCTTAAAATTCTCCACTGGCTCCATGTCTTTCAGGATGAACTTAAACCATCTAAGGAAAAGCTGGGACCTGGTGGCTTTGTTTTCCTTTCCCACCTCTCTACTCTTGTTAATAAACCACAGGTACTGTGCTATCTGTCTTCTCACTCGAAGACAGCGGAATCCATTCAAATTACTTCAAGCAAAAAAAGGCATTTATTTTCTAAAAGCCCCCAAAAGATGCACAAATGATGCTAGGAAAACAAAAGTACAGAAGCAATGAACTACAATCCTTCTAGAAGAAAAAACTCAAGATACATCAGAGGTCGAAATAAAACCCTAAAACTTCCTGAAGGGAATACAAGTGGAAATCTTTGCAACCTTGACGTAGGCCCGATGTCTCGGACAGGGCACAAAAACACAAGCCATGGAAGAAAACGGTGGATGAATCTGATGTCGCCAAAACTTAAACAAAAGTCTACTCTTCAGAGTGAAACAAAAATAGAAAGGCAGGAGGCAGACTGAAAGAAAACACTTGTCCAAACATGTACCGGGCAAAGGTCTTGTAATGTTAAATATAAAAATAATTCTAGGAACTCAATGATAAGATAAGCAACCTGATTTCTTTTTTAATTGTGCAAAGAGTTGAACAGCACTTCACCAAGATGTGCATCTAATGCAGAAGTATGTGGAAAGATACGCAACACCATTAACAGAGGAGCGCAAGCTGTAAGTCATAAAGACGGATCATCGCATACCCTTGAAATGGCTAAAATTAAGACATTTGGTACCACCAACTGCCATTGACAAGGTGGAGTGTTAGGCCTCTTAATAGTCGTTGGTGGGAATATAAAATGGTACAACCATCTAGGGAAACGACGTCACAGTTTCTTATAAGGTTAAAAATATAATTGCAATCAGCCTCTACGCCGAGAGTCATCAGATCTATCGCTGTATTTTCTCTTCAATGAAAAAGTTTAACTGAATTCAGTAGTTGCCTTAAAACAGTTTTTTTATAAGATATTTGCAGGACGTTATGAAACTGCTTGGAATGGTGACAGGAAGCCACGGTATTTACGGGAGGTCGAGGTAAGATGAATAATGCATTTAAGTCCAAAAGGGGAATAAATGGAAGGGACAGGAAAGCGTAACTGACATCCGAAATCTAAAAACGGCATTTTTCTAAAGGCCATAAATCATTCACTTGATGCTGAAGGTTTACTACAGGCAGCAGGCTAGTGCGCACACACGCGGCTCCACGCACGGTCTGGTCTTTCCAGCTTCCAAAGAATTCCGTTCAGACCAATCCTGACACCCTACGGATTATTCACTTTAAAATCCCTGGAAGCTGAGGCACGAGGATGACTTAAGAAAGACACAAATTCAGAGACACTCATCCCCCGCCCGTTGACAGGCTCTTGCACCTACACAAACGCAAGACAGGGCTCGGGCCATGAGCTTGGGGTCAGACGGCTCTCAGCCCGCACATTAGCTCTGGGAGCTACATGACACGTGTTATTTTTCTAAAATGCATTTAACTTTTGTTTGGAATTTCCATTCTGGTGGCTGAAACCGGAGGACATTCTGCTACGAAAAATAATCCCATCACAGAAGGCCAAACACTGAGCGACTGCACTTACAGGAGGTGTCCAAGAGTCATGCTCCACTGGTATGGGGAGGGCCGGGGGGGGGGGTGCAGGGGATCAATGGGGGAAAAGGGGACATCTGTAATACTTTCAACAATAAAGAGAAATTTTAAAAAAATAGTTATATGCTTAGCAACAGAGTAGAATGAATGGTGGTTCCCAGGGGCTGGAGCAAGGGAGGGAGAAATGGGGAGCTGATGCTTAACAGGTATAAAAATTCTGCTTTGCAAGAAATAAGATGCGTCTGGAGCTGCGTGATGGGGGCAGTTTTTCAACAATGTGAATGAACTGAATGCCACTGAGCTTCACTGTACGCTAACAATGGCCGTGACAGTAAACTTTGTGACGTGCCTCACCCCAGGCTGTCCAGGGGGTGTCCCCGAGGTCAGGCGCACCTCCCAGCCGCTGGGCTCTGACCCGGGCCGGTGCGCAGGCCGCCCCGTCTCTCCGACTCCCATTCCTGGGTTTCCTTGGCCCATTTAGGAGCTGCTTAGGGCGTGGGGGGAAGGGCCGGGGTGCTGTGAATCGGCGAGAGGTGCTCCGCCACTGGCCGCGCTGCTGTGTTTGTAGGATTAGAAATGAAACGGAAACAGTCGCAAGTAAAATCGCTCCACGGAAATTCAAAGCGAACTCCGCTCCGCAGCAGCAGCAACAGGCGGGGCCGCCTCCTGCTCTGCGTTCGGGCGCTTTCCTCTCCCGTGGGAATAATGCAGAGATGTCAGGGATCGTCACCTGCCCACGGCCTGCAAATCCGGACACAGCGGCCACTCTGATCTTCGCAGAAGGCACAAATGCCACCCGTCCGGCGCCCGGGCCCTCGCTGGCTGAAATGTCACCTCGGCTGCGGTGGCGATTTATTCACTCGCTGCCTCTGTGATCCACAGATGACACGGGGCCTAAGCCTGTCCCGGAGCTGATGCAATTAAATGCTTACTTAGGAATACATCATATAAATTTATGATGCTAATAATTATCTCTCTTTAATATGCACCACAGGCACCTGGGGCAGCGGGAGCATGAGTCATCTCTTTAAAAGCAAGCACCCGTTTCCAGGGCTTTTATTCAGCTTCATAAATGTGGCCATTTTGACACGATACTTATTTTTTCCTGGGGGGGGGCGCAAAAGGATAGGTTTGTGCGTCGGACCACAGACAGATTAATCCAATTAGCACTGAATGAAACCGCCTCTCACGCATTTGCAGTTTAATTGGACGTAACTAAAGGATTTGCGCGTCGAATTGCCTTTGCAAAACTGGACGTAATTCTGCAGTTAAGAGGAGTAAGTTTTTTACAGTGATTTTGCTGGGGAGAAATGTAAAAAGGCAAAGTAAACACTCTAGTCTTGCTGTAAGTGCCCCAAATCCAAGCCTTGTAACAGTCGCGCTCGCGGAGACACTTTAAGCCTCGGTATTGATTTGGGCCTACAGATCCAGTGCCTCCCAGCGAGTGATGAAGCTCGGCTTCTGCGACACTCTATGACGAGAATTCCCCCCGTCGCAGCCGCCAGCCTCCTGGGGAGGCACCTCCTGGAGCGACGCCCGGTGCCAGCACGCCTTGGCCTGCGGGGCCGGCCCTCGCCCTGGCATCTGTTGCCAGCGGTAAGCAGCCGTCAGCCACTCCAGCATCAGTCACGTGGCTGCAGAGTGACTTACTGGACAGCGGCGAACGCATTAACAATTCTGATGGCTGTTCTGGAAGCTTTTTCTGAAACAGGTGAGATAAAAGGCCTTTTAACAATGAACTCGTACAGTGAACTGGACAGGTGGGAGCGGGGAGAACACGTTGGGGGGATGACTGATGAGCTGGCTCAGAACCTTATCCTTGGGAAGCCAGGTGTAGGGTAGACAAGTCGCCCGAGCCTGCAGTGTCCCAGGTGGGCAGCTAAACCCTGTGCCTCTGGAAACACAAGGCTGAATGTGTGACTGTGAGGCTGCAAAACCCAAGTTAATTATTATTTTCTTCGGTCAAGCATAAGGATATTGCGCTTATATTTTTAAAATATGTTTTTATTGATTTCAGAGAGAGAAAGGGAGAGAGGGTCATTGATCAGCTGCCTCCTGCACGGCCCCTATTGGGGATCGAGCCCGCAACCTGGGCCTGTGCCCTGACCGGGAATCGAACCCTGACTTCCTAGTTCGTGGATTGACGCTCAACCACTGAGCCACTCTGGCCGGGCTGCTCTTAGACTTTTTTTGAGAATGTAAAATAACCAGGCCTTGGGGAAATGGATAGGTAAAGTACCAAAATTATTTTCTGAGTTGTGTAAGAAATTTGCTACAAAATACAGTCTACAGATTTTATATTCATGCTCTATTTTATTTTAGAAAGTGGCCAGAAATTGTACTAGATCAAAAAATTTTGAAAAAGGGTAATGGATTAAGTGTGTGGTTGTACAATTGGAGTCTTGATATTTTTTTCCCCCATGCATACATTCTTTGGAATGGAGCGTTGTAAAACTTAGCATAACAGAAAGTCAAGAGCGAGGTCACTGAATTCTCAACTGATTCATAATACAGAGTGTATTTATATACAGTATGAAAGCAATGGGAAGATGAGACGTGACAGGCTGATCACCATACTAAGATTCAGAGTGTGTGTGTGTGTGTGAGTGTGTGTGTGTGGTATCTGAGTCTTCCCTGCCCCCTCCCACAAAGCTTCTGTGGGAGCGGTGATGTCCCTCTATGTCCTGTCTCCCTAGGACTTGTCCCTCTATGGCTATGTCCCTCTACAGCTTGTCTCGATGGCTTAGGAATCAGCAGTCAACAGAGGCCTTAATGAGCCCCAGGAATGGGAGCATCGATTCCTTTGTATAGTCAACAAATATCCATTAAGGGCTCAGGTGTTCTCAATTCCTCAATAAAGCTTATTAATAAATTAAAACGGGCTTATCTTGGGTAGGACTTTTCAAAGCTTGCTTTCTGGCAAATGTCCACTATGAATGGCCCAGTGGGACCAAACATATGCAATGCTTCATCCTTTTGCAAAAGCAACTAATGTTTTTCATGGCAAATATCTGGGAAAGAGTTTAGATGAACGAATCCTTGAGATAAATCTAAGGAGTAGTATTATCAGCTAATTGTTTTGATACGGTCATTTGGTTTAGATTAACTTGCCCGAGTTCATTCGTGGCATTAGTAAGTAGCAAACTTGGGACTTGAGCCCTGGTACCCCAACTCTATGTCTGACATGTATCTCATCACACGGCAATGGTGCACCGGCTTGGATCTCACCTGCGTCAAGGCAGCAATGAAAATGGGAACTACCTGCATTCAGCTTAGAGTAGCCTCACCGTCAGAGCACGACTGGTATGGATTCTAAACACCTGAACATTCGCAGCAGAATTTTGGAATTTTCAGCTCCTTGAGTATTGTTGATTAATGTCTCCCCAGCTCTTCAGAATTGATATGCCGAGCAGGCATGGATTCAACATGAGCTGGGAGTGGGTTCTTAAGCGATTGGTATCGCACACCCTTTGCCACCTTATAATCGTGTTTCCTGTCACCCTCTACCTGACTGGCTCCACTCTAATCAGGGTGATCTCTTTGTGATGTACGTCAACCAAGACCTTCACCCCTCGCCGCCACCCTCCACCCTTGAAGTGCAGGGTCACTGCAGTAACAACTCCACTATGAAAGGGAGGAGCGCGCATAGCGAAGCTACCGATCTCCTATGCAGGCTCCTGGACAGATAGGACGAAGCCCCCCTTTCTTAATGTGGGAGCAACGTCTTTCGAGGAGCCTGGCTCTCCTCTATGCCCGGGTCTCTCCTGCGCGCTATGCCCACAGCCCAAACAGTGGGGCTTCTGCCTTGTGCCGTGTGGCAGAGTGTTACCCGTCTAGGTTCTGAGACTTAGGTTTGCCCAAGGATTTGAACAATCCCGGTCTTTGAAGCTATCGCTTTTTGGGGGGCAAAACAATTTCCTCAAAAGCTCAGGAGGCTGCTGATTGAGTTGCTTCGGTTCAGTTTCAAGTGAAAGAAATTACCGTGCAAACATCTGCCTGGACTAGCGCGGACGCCTGGGTGACTCTCTCTTATTTACTGCCAGCTACACTCATTTTAAAGGCAGCTACCTCTAGGCCATTTGAAATAATAGGCGGAGGGAGCAGACAATATACATAATCTGATCTCCACAGCTGGGCTGGCTGCCGCTTTATGTCCCAGCACGTGGACCTGTAGGCTCCATAATCTCATCAGCCGCTGTTCAGTGGACAAAAGCAGTTGGTTTTTACATCCCTGCAAGACTCCCCGTTAGTGGACTGTCAGTCAATTCCGATTGCAGCTGCAGTCAGAAAAAGCCTCTTCAGCAGGGTGACAGGCCCTCCCGTCTGCTCTGGTTTGTTCATCTGGCTTGTTACTAAAGCAGGAAAAAGTTCAGAAATACCAATATGTGGACTTTCTCTTTTCTTTTTTTTTTTTTTTTTTTTTTTGCAGGCTCTGTGGACATCTTGTCTACCTGCCCCGTGATTTCACTGAAAGTGATTTGTCAAGAGAGGGTAACACCGGCCGACGTCTTTAGTTCAGCTCCGAGTCCAGTTCTGCGTGTACATCGAGGGACAGCGCTGCGAGGTGCTCAGGGTCAGAACAGGCCAGGCTTTCTGCCAAAATGTGCCCAACAGAGGTGGCCGGTCCCCGGTACGTTCCATGAGGCGGTCCATGGACCCTGGCTCCTCCTACCTGAGACCCCATCGTCTGTCTCATAAGCCTTTCTCCCAGCCCGGCTGAAGGCTGAAGGAAAGAGGCACATCCAGAGCCTCTGTTTCGGGGCATCCACCCCAACTCGGGCAGGTTCCTTCCACTCACGTCTCTTTGTTAAGCTGACTCCGTCTCATCTCACAATGTTATAGAAGATGCTAGAATGGCCGGGGTCTTCAGATGGATAGTCATGAGGTGGTTTCCATTACAGACACTTGAAAGGGGAGAACAGATACTGGGGCGACACGGGGCCGCACCGGGCAGTTTCTGCCACAGAAGATGAGCACTATGACCTTCAGTTTCCTCTTCTGTAAATAAATGTCCACACATTCTATCCACTTTTCTGAGAAGTTCATGCTTTTTCCCTTAATAATTTGTACGAGTTCTTTAGAGATGATAGACAGATGATAGATAGATGATAGATGATAGATAGATAGATGATAGATAGGTGACAGATTAGATAGATAGATAGATAGATAGATAGATAGATAGATAGATAGATAGATAGATAGATGATAGATAGATAGATAGATAGATAGATAGATAGATAGATAGATAGATAGATATAGATAGATGATAGGTAGGTAGGTAGGTAGGTAGATAGATGATAGATTAATGAGCGGAAACTGGGGGACAGGTATACAGCAATTCTATTATCTTCTCAATTGTTCTAGGAATCGGAAACTTTTCTACAATATAAATCCGTAAAAAAAAAATTCAGTGATCTTAAAATGGCCCACAAATTCCCCCACGACCCGGTGCTCTCTCTCTATGGACATCGTTACCACCTGCCCTTTCTCTGTCTGTCCCCGCCACATGGGCTTCCACACGGCTCCTCGAGGACACTATCCCTGGCCCCACCTTAGAAAGCACCTGCTGTGACTTCTCCCTGGAGCATCCTTGCTACAGAGGTCTCCTCTCATATCCTTAATTCGGGTCTCTGCCCAACTGCCCTGCTGTTACACATAAAACAAGAGCCTCTCCCCGTCCCCCATCCAGGAATCCCTATCACTCGTGCTCAGCTTTACCAGCCCTCATCGACTTTACCAGTGTTTGGCATGTATATACGGACGCGTTTAATTATTTAAGGGCTGTCTCCCACTAACACGCAAGCAGCACGTGCGGGGCATCGGACCGCCCTGTTCGCTGCTGTCCACGCAGAGCGTTAGCAGATTAACGCACGACCAGAGCTCGCAATGGGCGGATGAATACGCAGGATCTCTACAAATATGTTAGTGTATGGAATATACGTCTAGAAAGAGTGTCTTCCAGCAAACATTTTAATATTAACTTTCTCCTTGCTCGCCCTTAATTTCGGTGAATTTTGCAGAGTCGGAGTTTATATTTTATATCCGTTCAACACTTTATAATACTCCATTATGACAGCTGCACCAGGCATAATGCTGTTTGCTGCACAGTGTGAATCACAATCTGGAAAATATAATGTTTAAACCTCTGAATGAACTGGAATATATAATTCAGTAGGGCCGTAAAAAAAATGTGCATGAACTGGCATTAAAAATGACAATAAAATATGATTACCAAGCAGACTTTTGGAATCCTTCTTACAGACTTCTTGAGTGCGTAGCAGCAAATAAAATGCTTTGCTAATACTAGTTCATGAACTTTACTACGGAAAAACTGACAATCGGGTGGCACAGTGGTGTCACAGTCTGGACGTAAGGCCCGAAACCTGGCGGATGTGAGAAACAAGAAATAAAACGCTAAATATGCTTCCTGCTGGGTACTCAAATCTGTTTTATACACAAAATGAACGCATAAAACTCCATTTTAATTTTCTTCCAACTGCATAAGTTGGAGGAATGCTGGGCTGTCGATTGAACGTTGTGAGATTAGTCACAGCAGAGACCAACGGGTAAAACAAGCCATGTGGAAACGCCCGTCGCTGGGAGATGTCTTTGAACAAGGAAAGGGACCGTGCAGGCCGCTGAGGGGTCCTCGCCACACCGGCGACAACCGAGGGCGCGGACAGGCCCCGATGCCCTCCTCGGTCCCACCACAGGACCCCACTGTCTTGTTTATAATGATGGATTTCCTAATCAACCTCTTTTCCCTTTCTTCCTTCGCTCTTTCATTTTTCTGGATCTCAACGAGAAAGACTTAAGTTGGTAATACTACTCAGTGCAAGGAACAGCATTCTTTTTCCCCAGCTTTAAAGACTACGGTTGACAAATTAAAACGGTATGTATTTGAAGTGTACAATGTGATGTTTTGATATAAGTACACCTTGTGCAGTTGTACCATGGTCAAGCTAATTAACATACTGAATTATTACTGATCTCTCACGTGCATGACTATTGGATCTCTCTATATCCCTACAAGTGCCTAGGGCCATTCAGCTTTTCGAATCCAGCAAGGGTAAAATAATATCTCCTGTTTCTATATTTTGCTTGAATATTGATGATTTTGAGTGTCTCATTATATAGAAGTTAGTGTTTTGAGTTTCTTCTCTACATTTTATGTTCTTATTTTTTGTTTTGTTTCTACATTTTTATTTATTTTATTTTTTCACCAGTAAGAAGAGCTTTATTTTATTTTATTTTTTATTGAATTTATTGCGGTGACTTTGGTTAGTAAAACTATATAGGTTTCAGGTGTACAACTCTATAATACATCATCTGTATATTGTGTGTTCACCACCCCAGGTCAAGTCTCCTTCCATCACCATTTATTCCACTTTTACCCTATTCTACCTCCCCCCACCCCCTTTCCCTTGGCATTCACCACACTGTGGTCTGTGTCCATGAGTTTTTTCCCCCTAATGGCTTCCCCTTTTTCACCCAGCCCCACAACCTGTTCTTATTTTTGGGTGTATATTTTTTATACTCAATTTTTGACAATGGACATAACTTAATTATTAGGTTCATCATGAAAAAAAAACCCTACAGAATAAACTGTGATACCGTAAACAGAGGGGTTTTACGATTTAATAATATTCTCACCTATTTGGAGAAGTTAAAAAATGCCTTGTAAGATGAAGTGCTTCTATGTTTTCCTCTCGAAAAAGAGATTTTGACCTTTAAATGGCACAGTTTCAGCTGTCAGGATATATGCTGAGACGTCGATGCCCTGTTAACCTGGAATGAAAATAATTGCCATTGCTCAGGAGCACAAAGGGGAGCGAAGGCCGCCCTCCAGCCCCGGGACTTGCCACCGTGAAGAGGCAGAAAGAGGCAGAAAGCCCACGCGGCCTTCAAGTGAGGAAACGACCAGGCTACAGATATTTCACTTTTAAAGAAACGGAAAAGAGCTTTAAAAGTACATTCATAAAGTAGATGAATAGTGGTTATTTTTTAAATGTCTTATAATCAATTATCTAATAGGATAGGTGAAAAGTAAATTTAAGGTAATTAGCTATAATTCGCCCGATCAGGAAATTCCCAGGCAGAATTCTAAAATATCAAACTCCTGTCTTTATCACCCTCGATAGTAAATGTTTGTGGATCTGAAATTCAACTTCAACCTTATAAAACGTGTGCAATTGAGTTAGTTTTATTTAAGCGACAATAACTAATAGAATGAGAAAAACTGAGTTCTGGTATGTAAAATTAAGCAACTGAAAATAACGCAATGTTTTATCAAGCATTTTGGGCGGTAAAACAAAAAGGGATTCATGTTTTAAATTTACAATACTGGAAAATAATTTAGGTGTCTCTCTTATTTATAAAAATAAAAGCTTTTAGCCGGGCCGGGTGTCGCTCAGCAGTTGAGCATTGACCTAGGATCCAGGAGATCTCGGTTCGATTCCCTCGGGCACAGGCCCGGGTTGCGGGCTCGATCCCCAGTCGGGGGCGTGCAGGAGGCAGCTGATCCATGACTCTCATCATTGATGTTTCTCTCTCTCCCCCTCTCCCTTCCTTTCTCTCTGAAATCAATGAAAATACATTTAAAAGTAAATAAATAATTTATAAAAGCTTTTATACCAGCCGGCATCTTCTAGAAAACATATTCAATATCAAACATTTTTCTTTAAGAACTTCTATGTTGATTGTTGTATTCAAATAAACCCCAATCCCACAAACACTTATTCTTGTTATTGCAGTTTTACAGACGAAAACATTAGGCTTATAAAACAATGACAGACATTTTACCAGATCCCACTCTGAGTAATTTTGGACCTTGAATTTCTACCTGAGCAATATAATTTCAGAATCTATACATTTAAGTTTCCGTATGATGCTGATTTTCTCCCCTGAAATTTGGTATATTAAAATTTTTTGTATAATTAAGTTAGAGAAAAAATAATAACTGCTATTTAAAAAAAAAAAAATCCCCAAGTGGAACATGTCATCTGCTACTGTATTCTTTCCCACATAACTAGAAGTAATGATTTATGGATCCCATGACATTTAGCTCATTACCCAATAAGACTGGAAATAATAAGCATTGCTCGGGGCAGGTAATGTTCTTTTTCCTTATGTGATGAGAGCACTAAACATGGTATTTTCAGCATCACTGCTCAACTCAGATTCTTCTCGAGCTTGTGTTTCTGAAGAGTTCATTTCTAAATTTTAGAATAACCCAATTGTGGAAAAACTTTTAGATATTTTATAAATGTCCTCCCAGACATTTCTCTCTCAATACACAGGAACTGATTCTTGGGGCTGCTTCCTTATTTCTCCCTAAATTTCTGTAGCTACTTGATATCCCTGTAATTAATTATTTTTCATATTATTCAACACAAGTCATCTATTCCTTGCAAGATATATCTATACGTTTAGATATAAATATATCAAATGCCATGTTTATAATATTCTAAAATATTTTGTAGGCAGAAATGTTATAAATTCCATTTAGTAAACAAAACTTACTTTTCTTATGGTATGGATGAATTACTTTTCTTAATTAAGAAGTATGTCTCTGGGATACTGGTCTAAATTAAATCAGTGGCCATTTATATTTTAACAATTCTGAATACAATTAGACCTCAAATAAAGCTCTCAGAGCTGCAACTATGCAATAAATGGTATTCAGTTCTCTCCAAATGTTCAAAAGTGTGCACGTAGCCATAAAATTCCGAATAAGGGATGTAAAAGAGTTTCTGTGTTAAAAACACCTGCTCAGGATAATTAAGGACCTTGGCAAAATATGTAAATATTCATGATTTTTTTTTAATATCAGTACGAATGGTACAGATGTTGCCTCATAATAATTTACTTTGGCCATATTGTGGGTTATGTAGAGAGACGAACCTTGTGTTTAAATCAAATGTGAAAAAAAGTAGGTATTGACGGTTATAGAGCCTTAACCATATGTCACAGGGAAGAAACTTTCCCAGATGTCAAACTCTAAATTACTACCCATCCCTTCGTTTAAAAATTACTTAATGAGGGACTACTAGGTACCCAAGCGCCACTCTAGTCACTGGGACCACAAGGGTGAACAAGAGAGTTTCCATCTCTCATGGAAGTCCCAGTCGGTGAAGTGTCACAGATAATGCAAGAAAATCACGTAACAGAGAGGTGACAATGTCCCTTAGAATAGGAGTCTACCCCACAATAAAGAGCAGTTGCCAAAAAAGTTCTTTCTGTAAAGGTGAGATAAATAAAATCAGAGATTAGGTCACTTGATCTAGGGAAACAGTACTGTTTTGTATTCTGATAATAGATCGCGTACTTTTTCAGTTCAGATGAAATCCATCAGAGGAAATAAACACCTTGGGACGGCCTCCGAGGGAGTGTATGTGTATACGTACGTGGGCTTTGAGAACGCACAGGTAATTAAAGAAAGAAAGATGCAAGATATTTTTTTAATTAAATGTGGCCATGGGAAAGAATTAAGAATAAAACACAAAATCTTCTCAGTCTTTTGAGGATTTCCAATAATGTGATTTTTACTTGGTTTATTTCCCAAAAGCAGTGTTTCAAACAAGGGAGCGACTCCTGAATGTTAAGCATGTGAACCTGAAGGAGCGCTCCCCTTGCTTTATTTCCACCTGCCTCACAGACACGCCGGGCGGCCAGCGGAGGCGGGAAAGAGACGCAGCCTTGGCTTCTGTCGTTCGTAAGGGCGGCTTTGGTTAGTGACTTTTCAGGACAGCAAACCATTGGCCGTGTCTGAAACGCTGCACCTTGTAGCCTCTCCCACGCCGCTTCCCAAAAACAGCCCTTTAGTGCCGGGTTGGAAGAAGTGCTCACCCCGAGGGTGCGCACGCCCGGTTAGGCCTGGGGGGGCCTGTCTGATGGTTCACGGGTCTCGGTCCAGGGAGTTAGGACTGAGCAGGCGGAATAGTAAAGAGAGCAGATTCCCTTGAAAAGCGAGGTCCCTGTGGAGCAGCATTTGTGAAAATCTGACGCAAATTTATTTATTTATGTTTAATTTATCTTTATTGTTGAAAGAATTACAGGTGTCCCCTTTTTCCCCATTGACCCCCTCCATCCCGCACCCAGTCCCCTCCCCAGGCCTTCCCCACACTATTGTCTGTGTCCTTGGGTTATGCACATATGCACGTAAATTCTTAGCTTAATCTCGCCCCACCCACCCACTCACCCCCACCTTCCCCCCCCACCTTCCCTTGGAGATTTGTCAGTCCGATCCATGCTTCCATGTCACTGACTCTATTTTATCAGTTTATTATGTTCTTTAGATTCCACTTATAAGTGAGGCCATGTGATGTTTGTCTTTCTCTGCCTGGCTTATTTTGCTCAGCATAATACTCTCCAGGTCCCTCCATGCTGTCCCAAAGGGTACAAGAGGTTTCTTTTTCACAGCCGCATAGTATTCCATGGTGTGAATGCCCCACAGCTTCTTTATCCACTCATCTCCTGATGGGCACTTGGGCTGTTTCCAGGTCTTAGCTGCTATAAATTTACATTTCAGCACCTGGTCTATTTCTACTTCCTTCAGAGTCCTGCAGAACAATTGAGCTTTTTAGAGCTCTTTGCTTTAGTTTGAATTAGTGGCCAAAGTCCAATGGCCGAGCCTCACTGCCAGTGCGTTTTGGAAGGACACTCGCCAAGACCAAAGTCACTTGGTTAAATAACACTCCACGATTCGGTGCTGGGAGAAAAAAGGAAAACTTTGAATTTGGTGCTTCACAGTTCAATACCTTGATAGATTTCAGTTTTTATTTATGGGCTTCATGGGATCACTTGGGAACGTTTTTCTTTCCCGAATAGGAAACATATTGTCATATTATGTGTATATGCATATTATCAATTATGTGATAAAAGAGCTGAGAAATTGCATATATGGGGCTACTGTGAACTTTGTAAAAGGTTAAACTTTTAGCAATTTCTAAAAACTAGACAGCGTTATTTACTGAACTAGGGTATCACTTAGCGTTCAAAAATCATGCCACCTCCTTATGGGGGAAAAAAAGGTATGTGAACACTGTAAAAATGTATTTTTTGTGCAAAATCTTATGTATGGTAATTCGTATGTAGCAATCACCATTTCCCACCAAAACTCAGTGATGTAAGTGTAAATTTCCTCTCAGTATGGTCAAAATTCAGTTCTATTCTTTAAATCTTTTTATGTCTCAGTTTACTTGCCTATAAAACATATGATTTGCATTAGAGAAATTACCCGTTCTAAAACACCAAGTAAATGTACTCAATCTACTCAGTGTACTAAATAGCATAATCCTACAATTTCAGAACATTAGCGTTGGAAAAGCACAAAGAAGGCAACTAGCCCGATTCCCACGAATGCAAGAGTAGCTTCCAACTCTTCAGATATTTATTCAGCTTCTACTTGAGCCTTTTAAATGATGCAAATAACTGAATTGTGAGATATTTTATTACATTTTCTTAATAACGCTGGTTATTTCCAATAATCTTCCTTAGATTGTCTCCCTTTCAACTCACTGCCCTTAGGGCTGGACGGAATCAACGCCGTTGCTCCCAGTCTAATGGAAATCTCTGTCCATGGAAGTAACGGTAGGAAAGGTGGAAATTTATATTTTAAGAGTAGCTGTGTTCTCTGGAGAGAATAGGACATTATTTTATACCAGAGAGAGATAGAGGGAGGGAGGAAGGGGGAGAGGGAGAGGGAATAGAAGTACAAAGAAATGTGTGAGCAATAAAGAAAGAGCTTCTCGGGCCTATTTCTAGTCCCTTCCCAGGGGCTGTTTGGGTGACAGGCTAAGAGCTCAGGTGTAAGAAATCAACGGTCTCTGCCTGTATTACGTTTCCTCACCTCAGCAAACTCGAAACCCAGTCTCTCTAAGCTTGATACATCTGTGCCTGTAAACTTGTTATTAAAACAAGAGCTACTAATCATCTTAGTAGCTACATTTTACGCTATTTATCATATTTCATACGGTATGTGTCACGTATTATACAGTCTCATCTCATCTATATATTTCTCATTTCTTGGTTTTATCTCTATCTATACATATGCATGATGTATTCATATGTATAAGATAATAGAAATATGCAAATCAAACTATTGATGGAGCTTAATGGAATGGGATTAGGCTGGGAGAGAGAATATTAATACTTCCTTTATCTATGGCGTATTGATTACATTACTGTAAGGGGCAGGTTTTCCTCTTGTAATTTAAAACCCGAGTTCTGAATTAAGCAGCACTCTTCCATCACCGTCGTTTTCAAGTGCCACGGCGCTTTTAAAAACAGAAAATCTCCCTTCCACATGTTCCGCTCCCCATTAAACATCTGCTTCTCCTCTGTCTGCTCGCAATTCATTCGCCACGAAGAGTTACCCCGCCTCGGGTTTGCCAGGTCACTTGGGTCTTAGAGTCTGTGGTCATTTCTGAAATGGCCGGGTTGTAACAGGTTATTTAATAAAACGTGAACTAGGAGGACGTTTGCACACAGGCACCGGTGGGCGAATGGCCCAGAGCAGCTATAATATTAATACACGCGTGCCTGCTACCGAATTACCAGTATTTACGCGCGAGAAAGCACACTGCACATAGTGCGGTATTTTAACTACGCGCATTTGGTTTTCCATACACACCACTCACCGCTTTCCCTGGTTTCCACGTCACTTTATTATAAACTCCTTTCTCCGCAGGAATTAAAACGGATGCCTAGAGCGGGAAGGGCGGCGGGCAGGCAGGTTTGGGCGGCTTGCAAATCTCGAGAAAGAATAGGGCCCGTGTCCACGGTCGCGGCCACCTGAAGCTCAGCCGAATGACAGTGAAACCTTGGTTTAGATGACAATTCTGGGGGACACAGTTAGATGCAACTGACTGAGCCGGCTGATGGAGTAGCCGTCGGGTGGGTGCTGCACGCAGGTGGTGATTATTCAATCAACCGGCTCGGGAGGCCTCTCCATCCATTACTTTTGAAACTTGGATAAATACCTTGAACTCATCATATAGTTTCTTTGGAGGTTTTAACCTACTTGCACATATCTTTCCAAAACGATGACTGTATTGGGCAATATATTCGCTGCAAAATGTCATTTTCCTGATAGAAATCAAGAAGTCCTTGAAACAGTGACGGCTTCCAGGACCATGAAGAGCACTCGAGAGCTGCCGGACGGCGCCCGTTCGCTGCAGAGCGCTTGCCCGAAAAACCTGGAAGTGGGGCGGAGAAGGTGATCCACCCCCAGGACGGGTGATAAACTTGAACTGCAGGTTCTGAAGACGTTTCCAGGCAGCAAAATCCACTTTAATGGGGCACCTCTTCCTAGAAACGCGTCGCCAGTGGGACACGGCTTGTACTCAATGCCAATTTAAAAATCCATTTGCTTTTAAGATACAGTCCTCTTATTGAATTGCTTAGTTGTGTAGGTTTGAAGCACGGGTGTAATTCGGGTCCTTTAAACGGGGCAGAGCACCCCCTCTCGTGAGCATTCTGTGCCAATAAACAAGCTCCCGGGGAAACGTTTTTCCCATCGGGCTGACTCGGGGTGAAGCAGCATTTTCCATCCTGCCAGGTGGCGGCTGGGAGGCCGCCCTGGGAGCTGCATTTGGAACCGACGGTCCCCGTCGTCCTGATGAAGTGCTGTGCCGGGAAAGTCGCGCTCAGAGCGTTAGTTATCCGGCTCCTGAGCGACACTGATTGCGCAGCACGCGCTCAGTTACCACCTGACAAGCTGTCTGCTCAACAGAGAAGCGATGATCCCACCGTGCCCGATGCCCCTCCTCGGTGCTGGGCGAGGGGCTGAGTCCCAAGAGCTCTGGCTGCCCCGAGGCGTCCGTCCGAGGTGCTGAGGGCCCCTCACTGCCCTGCCTCGGCTGACGAGACTCTCCTTGGGGAGTGGGCCCCCCAGCCTCAGGCTCCCGGCCGCAGTGCTCACCGCTCCCCTTCCCACTGTGAAGCTGCTCTGGAGCGGGACTCCGCTCGGTCCCGCCGCAGAGCCGCGCTCCTGGTGCATTTTTAGCTACGCGCTCCCGGGTCCAGGACAGCGGGGCTGAGAATCAGGGAGTTATTCCCTTTGGGCCTGTGCGCGTCACCTGCTCTGACCGCGGCCGGTTCTTTCCTGTCCCTGCAGTAAGTCTTCCCTAGACACCTGCCTCCTAACTTACAGTATGAGGCTCAAGCCCCAAAGGCTGCTGTCTGACCATGTCACCCCCTCGGTAAATAAGGACCTTTCTTTAGTTATTTCAGAGGGAAGAAGGGAGAGGGAGAGGGAAACATCAATGATGAGTCACTGACCGGCTGCCTCCTGCACGCCCCCGCCCGGGGATCGAGCCCTGACCTCCTGGTTCATAGGTCAACGCTCAACCACTGAGCCACGCTGGCCAGGCTAAGGGGCTTTTTTTTAATCTTATTTTTTTAGTTAGGGTTAACAAGTCAGTGTGTCCTTCAATGGCCGATAAAAACCGAAGGATAGTTCACACACACTCCTCACCAGGCCAACGTTCGGGGGCCACGTATCACTACGGCGATGAAAACAACGGATTGGTGGGGAATGTGAAAAAAGATAAAAACCTAATCAGCCACACAGGGTGCAAACACCAGGCGTTAAAATAGGCCCTTGTTGGTAAAAGAGGAAAATTCACCCTGAGAAGTCACATGTATCACAGCTGCGTTTCTCTCTCACTTCGATTCATCTCATCTCACGCCGGTGACCAGAGGACCTGGGGTTTACGTCGGGCTCCGCACACTGTCCTCAGGCCCAGCCGTGCAGTGAGTGGCGGCAAGTTTATCGGGGACAGGAAGGCCCAGCCTGGGGACACTCTGTTATGAGACACCTGCACCACGCGGGGGTTGGTAAAGCATTACTTGAATGTGGGTTCCGACGACTTAAAAATATACATTATAAACTCTAGGTCAACCACGACACATTTTAAGTATGATTGGTAAGCTAAGAAAAGAAAAAAAAAACACCCTAAAATCATATAATATACTCAACTAAAACCCATAAAAGCAAAAAGAGGGAGAAAATAAGAAGAACAAAACTAACGGTAAAAAGTTCCAAACATGGTAATTATTCATCTAATTACATTGATAATCACTTTAAATTTGAGAAGTCTATGAACTAAAAGATAGGTTTCCATTGCGGATTATAAAAAGAGAGGCCCAACTCCACGTTGTCTAAAGTAAATCAGCTTTACATGTGAATATTCACATAGTTTAAAGAGATGAAGAAAGATATACCATCCTAACACTAAGGACAAAAAACCCGAAATAGGGGTATAATTTCAGGAAAAAAGAGAGACACCACATAATGATAAAAGGGGCAATTGTCCAACAAGACGTAACAACCATAAAAATATATGCAAATAATAAGAGAACATCAAAATACATAAGCAAAAACTATAGCAGTCCCCCCTTATCACAGGGGGGTACATTCCGAGACCCCCAGTGGTTGCCTGAGACGGCGGATTGTACCGAACCCTATACATACCCACACTCTACAGCTTTGCTCGTTAGATTTTGCAAATTTATATATCTTATCTGAGTATCGATACAGGAAATTTTTCTTCCGATTTAACCTGCACGTTGGTATTAATTGTTTAACTTCTGAGAATTCTGTTTCATCCCTTAGACCCTTTTTGCACCTAATATATGATCTGCGGCGACTGCATCAGAAGTGGTTTTTTAATTAGTTACTTTCCCAGAAGTCTGGGCCTGATGAATAAACCGCGGCATGTTCTGTAGGAACCCTGAAAGCGAGCGCTGAGAAGATATTAAATTCAGGTACCTGTGTTATGACAAGGGACTTAGCTTCCTTTGAAACTGTCTCGAGCGTCACCGAGACCGAAAAAGGTGTCACGGTGGGAGTGGACATGCAAGTGACAGGTCTAACAATCAGCAATACCCTTCTCGCCCCCCGCCCCTCATGGTTGGCTGTGAAATTTCACTTATTAAAACGCGTGTTCTTCAAAGTTGGACGGGAGTAGCAGATTTTCCCGGAGTTTTGACTGCTTTACGGATGAGCTATGCCAAAAATTCTACAGCTGGAAAATGTCACCGGCCTTTCTCTTGAAATAGCAGAGAGATTTTTAACATTTCGGGGAGGCTGGGTCAAGTCCGCAACGGTTAAATAAATTACTTTTCAAATGCCACAGTCACAAGGCTCTGGACCATCGTGTGGATGAGCGTCTCCCATACGCGGAGTCCGTTTTTTGTACTCCTATCTATTCTTAAAATGTGAGCTACATGGATTAGAAGATAAACTAAAAAAATAATAAAATAAATAAAATAAAATAAAATAAAATAAAATAAAATAAAATAAAATAAAATAAAATAAAATTCACAGTGTATCGATAATCCTGGAGTAGTGTTTTTAGGACCTGGTCTCTTGAGTGGCCCTTAACCAGCATGAGAAAGTGTTAAAGGACAGGATGGAAAATATGAATATAACTGCACTGAGAGTACAACCATGTAGCAATGTATCTTAATAAGCTTTTCTTAGTTTATACATGCACACATATCTGTAATGGTAGATTCAGAACTGGAATAGAGTATAAAACAGAGTTCTTACTATGAGTCGTAGGTGAAAATATCAGAAGGCCATTGCTCTGTGTCATCTGTTGTCACTCAGACCTTTGCCCATTAGGCCTGAAAGGAATCAGGAAGGACATTGTGTATCAGACAAGATATATGAACACAACAGACACAACCCCCAATGTCATCATCAATTTTGTATTTTCTGAGAATCCCTTTTGTTTAATATAGTAAGAGAAATAAATATAGTTTTACGAAAGGTAATACCCAGACGCACACTGGGGTCTGATAAACATCTGAATCAGTATCATGAGATATTACAGGTGAAGTTTTCTTTCTTTTTTGAATGTATTTTCATTGATTTTTAGAGAAAGTGGAAGGGAGAGGGACAGAGCGAGAGAAGCACGGATGTGAGCGGAACACTGATGGGCTGCCGCCTGCAGGCCCCCACTGGGGGGACCGAGCCCCAAACCAGGGCATGTGCCCTGACCTGGAAAATGGACCCATCTTCTAGCTTTGTGACTCCTGTCACTAACAAACGCTTCTGAGAATGAAATACATTTCTAGAATAAAGTTTTCATTAATACAGATATTAAAATGTGAATGAATATAGATATAATTACTCTCTGGACCAGATGTTCCCTTTCCATTTTTGCATTTATAAGCACGGACACATTTTCTATTATTCCTTATAAAATATACTTTTAATACTGAACTAAGCCCTACATTTTATATGCAAATCATTAAGATTTTCTAATACCATACACACTGAATCCTTTCCCTAATCCTTAAAAGAACTTCGATTTCTCAGCCTTGCTCATTAAAATCCATGAATGTACAATTTTTTCCAGCTTCCACCATTAAAACATTTGATTCTGAACATAATCTGGACGCTAAGGTCTGAAAAATGGATACATGATTATTCCAAGGTGTATGGTGTTAAAATAACCACCTGATAATATAAATACAGAGGGTACAGAATGTGCATTGAAAGGTAAAATAGAAGTGTCATCTTGGTCACAAAACAGACACCTTTACAATATAAACTGCATTTTTACCACGTGGAAGTAGAAGGGGCACACTGTGTAAAATTTTCATAGCTTCCAATTATCAATATAAGGAGATTATATGGTTCAGTTCCTTTCTTTCTTTTTCATAAGCTTGATTTTTACCTTCCTTCACAGAATCCCCGCAGAACAGCAGGGACACACTACAAAGACAAACGTTAACTGGCTTTTGAATTTTCTCTTTTGAGCGTGATTTCGTAAAATAATGGCGATGACTGTCCCTGCCAAACACTGTAGGAAAGTTCCAGAATTCGTTGCACTAGAAGACTTGAATAAAACTTACATCAACATGCCATTCATTGTTCTGTTATTAAAAGTAGATTTGGAAGAAAATACAAAGCTATTCACAATTCGGCAAAATAATGAATTCTTTCAATAAATAAAGCTTTGAAAAAATACCTAAGTCACCTACGTTTCTCAGTGAAGTTTTTTAAAATAAATAAATAAATTGATAGCCCATGTGAGGAAAATATGTATTCACTATTACTGGAATTATTTAAATAATAGTGTATTTTTTTTTATTTTATTTTTTTTTAGAAACAGAGCCAGGAAACCAAATGGAAGCAAGGATTCCAGCTGAGTGAGCCACAAGGTCACCGCACCTCGGCCGCGGAGCCCTCCTCACTCACGTCCCCGAGCCTGCTCTTCTCCTGGTCAACCGCTCAAGACTTTAGTAAGTAAACTCCTCCAAACGCTGGTGTTTGTTTCCCCAAAATGAGCGGTCGCCTGGTGGGAGAAAAGCACCCACTGCAGGTACTGAGTAGGACAGAGCCTTGGAGAAAATGGCCCTTATTAAATTATGCGTAAATAACTGGCACCATTCGCTGGTTGAAGAAATAGGATCCCTTTAAATTTCTTATTTCTGGGTCTTCACTGTCGCTATAAAAGGTGAGGAACCACCCCTTTCAAAGGATATTTCAAACAATAGTAAAGGGGGTCACGCCGTTCGGTGACGTTGGACACGTGTTCTGCTGCTGATTCTAGCTGCGTCGCTGTGCTGGAGAGCCCTGGGCACAGCTCAAGGCCTCCCTTCAGGATCTAAAGCTGATGACCTAGGAGATTAAGTGTCTCCCGTCTCGAGATTGGATGATTGCTACAGTGCCCATCAAAACATTTTCTCTCCGTAAGACTTAGTGAATCGGGCCCTGTGCCTTCCCCCGGAGGCCGTCAGCCGAATTCCTAGGCCCCGCTCTGCCTCTCACCCCTTTACTGCGACACCCGTCGCCCTGGCGTCGCTGACTGCCCGCCTCACACCTGGTGGGGGGGGCATGTTCGATTTTTAACAAATTGCTCTTTATGACTTGTCCTCGGGTACTTAGAGAATTGCTGAGTATCACAATCCCCTTCAGATTTTGTGTCCATTTATATTTACTGGACACCAAAAAGATTTCTAAAAATATGTTAGTTAAATAGCAACTGTCTATTTTCAGCTTGTAGGGTTACTCTTACCCAGGCTATTTTCTACTCTGTTAGAGTCGTGTCCATCTCTCGGACGTGCTAATAAAGGAAAAGAGGAGGAAGGAGAATGATTCGTTACAGCAAAACTGAGTTACCAAAAAAGACCGCAGTGGTCCCTGCCCTGCGGTAACGCTGCTGGTGATTCACCCGACACGGGGAGAACCCGTCACGTCAGAGGTTTTCATAAGAGAATATTGTGCGAAGACAAACCCCGTTGGACAGGACAGCATGTGAGGTACAGTAAGGTACTCATCACCTCCTATTTTTTGTGTCTGTTCCCCAAACATAAATATTCTTCATCAAAATCAACGTGAAAAATCTGCATGTATTTATAAAGCTATGTTAATCATACCTCAGTTTTAGGAAAATAAAATAAAACAAGTAAGCAGATTAACCAGGGTGAGAAATATTTTCACTAAATTCTTCAAATATGAGAATAACAGTTTATTTTTATTTTTTTTAATATGTTTTTATATTGATTTCAGAGAGAGGAAGGGAGAGGGAGAGAGGGAGAGAGAAATATCAATTGATCGGCCGACTCCTGCACACCCCACTCCCCTGACTGGGGATCGAGCCTGTAACCCGGGCCTGTGCCCTCACCGGGAATCAAACAGCGACCTCCTGGATCCTAGGTCGATGCTCAACCGCTGAGCCACACCAGCCAGGCAGGAATAGCACATTTTTATAAGAATCCATTATAAGGTGAAGAGACTGTTTATGACTGAGCATGTTTTCGTGGTTCGCTCTGGACGACTTGTGTCATGAGCTGCGTAATTTATTGAAAAGGGCTTTGGACGCTCATCGGAAGAGCTGAGTCATCACTCTGGCTCCGTCGGGGGGCGGCGTCTTAAAGGGAGAGCCGGGGGGCACCGCGCGTCCCAGACGCAGGCTAAGGAGCCGTCGACAGAAACGAGGCGTCTGACTGTGAATCCAGGGGCTCAGGGCAGCCGGGCACAGGTCAGGCGGCCGCTGTCACTTCGTAGCTCGTCCCACCGCCGAGATCACTCAACAGCGGTGCCCAGAAGGCGGGGCCGGGCCGACTCCGGAGAAGCGCAGGCGGGAGGAGGTGACAGGGAGCAGGCGAGGAGCCCGTCACTCTTTCTGGGCACAAGTAAAAGAATGTCTGCGTTTTGGATGATCCACTATCTCGGGAAATGTGAATTTTCAGAACAGCAGCAGGGACGTAGGGACAGTGTGATTACAGGTATGAAGAAAAGAAACTGAAAAGTAAGGCTCTGCGGTATCCTGAGGCTTTCATACGAAACTCCTAAGAAAGAGAAGATCTGGAGTCGTACAAACGTGCAAATGTCGTGACTGCTACGAAGGCGCGTTTTGCTTTGCTTCCTGTTTTCCTTGGGCTTACGTGACTCAATCGTCTCTTGTTCAGAGTAATAAATATAAGCGCCGGTGCTGTATACACGTCTAAAAGGCACATCTTAGGAGCTTTTCCCTTCTCTACTGCAACGGTCACGGTTTGGAAGGGTTTAAAGTGATCGGCTGGGTTTCGTACCTTGCAGAGGGACTTAATCCACACAGCCTCAGGCCGCGATCCGAAACACCTGGGTATTTCCATTACCTCCACTCTTCGCAAGGACCGTGAGCTCGAACAAGTCAAGTCGACTCCCAATCTTGTTTTGTTTGGTTTTTTTAGCTATAAAATATGGACGCGTATATCCACAGTGATAGCTTTGTGGTTTCAGATGGAAAACATCAAACTAAGAACATTCCTTTTTAAATTATGGGTTATTTTTTCTTTTTTATTGAATGTATTGGGGTGAGACTGGTAAACAAAATTAGACAGGTTTCAGGGGCGCAATTCCACAGCCCGTCGTCTGTACACCGTGCGGTGTGTTCGCCACCCCAAGCCAAGTCTCCGTCCGTCACCATCTACCCCCCCACCCTCCCCACCTCCCCCAGCCCCCCCGAAGGCCTGAGTAGAATGAAAGGCTGAGGGAGCACCAGCGCCCTCCGCCTGCCTGTCTTCGAGCTGGGATGTTGGTCTCCAGGCCGAAACGCACCCCATCTGTCCCCCTGATTCTCAGGCCTCTGGATTCGGCTAAGCCTCTGAAACCCCTACGGCTCCCCAGTGCGAAAATTCTCCCTTTTGCAATAACCCCGTGGTCCCCACTGTGTCACTCCCTTCCCCTCCCGTACAGCGATTCTTTCAAGTAAAATGCCTCCTTACTTAAGACCAGATTTATTTCTTACTGACAAATCACGGAGAGTGTGTTGTCAAACCATGATGAAATTAAGCTGTAAATCAGCAACAGAAAGATGGCTGGATATTAAACATGACAATCCTAAATAACACATGTGTCACTACAGAAGCTTTAAGTGACATTTAAAAAACATATTTTGCGCTGAGTGAAACTAAAATTACAGCACAGCAAAACCTGTGGGTGCAGAGCAAGCGGCGCTTAAGGGGAAATCTATGGCATTAAGTATGTGCCGCAGAAAACAGGGACGGCCTTCGATCAGTAACCTCAGCTTCACGTCAGAAAACTAGAGGGGAAAAAATACATTTTTTTAGCCTAAAGCAAGCTGACTAAAATCAAAATCAGAGCAGGAATCAATGAAACGGAAAGATCCATAAAATTGATAAAGTTCTAGCCAAACTAACCCAGGGAGAAGACAGAAGACACACACATTACCAATGTCGTAAGTTAAAAAGGGGTCATCACTCTTGAGCCCACGAGCATTGAAAGAACAGTATAAATTTTAAAAAGACAGGTGAAATGGATCAATTACGTGAGATAAAAAATCTCGCCAAACTAACACAAAGAGAAATAGATATCTAAATACCAGTATATCTGTGCACGAAACTGAGTCAACAAAAACTAACCTTTCAAAGGAGTAACCTTTCAGAGGGCCGCACTGGTGAATTCCATCAAATATTTAAGAAAGGGATGATTTCCGTTTCCTGAAGTCTCTTCCAGGATATAAAGCAGGGGGGAAACTTCCTCACTCGTCCTGTGAAACCGCCATTATCCTCATGCTAAAACCAGACAAAGACACGGCAGTGAAAGAAAACTACAAGTGTCTCCCCTAAACAAAGGTGCGGGAGTCGACGCGATTTAATCAGACACGTAGAACTATGGCCTCTGCCTGCAGCCACACACTCGGAAACGCACCCGCCTGGGCGAGGGGACGCGCTCTTTAAATGCTCCACGGGCCCTGCGGGGGTCCCGGGTTGTTTCCTCGGCAGAGGCAGGCGTTTTACCCTTTCAGGGGCCACGGGGCACTTTCAGGGGGTCCTGACCGTCGCAGGCGGCGCATCGGCAGGCCCTTCCCCGAGCGCGCCGCGTGTCCAGCTGCGCAGGACGGGGTTTGCTGCAAGTGCCGCAGACAGACACCATCTAATAAACTTTCTGCTCATCAAGATGACATCCCACCGGCCCCAGCTGGACGGCTCTTCGGGCCTAACTGAGCTCTACCGGCCGGAGCCACGGCTGAGCCAGCGAAGAGCTTCCTGCGCAGAGACGCTGAAATGAAGGCGCTCAATCGGCAGGCTGGTTGGCCGGGCGTGTTACAGTCTTGGGGCCTGACAGGACCGGGGCTCTGATAATACACACAGAAGGCTTTAACAATAATTTATTATTATTTTATTTTAATCAAGGCCAATGTCCTCTCAGAAACTAATAATCTCACTTTGTCCCTAACGCTGATCTTTCAGTGGTCTCACTGTTTTTTTTTAATATGTCTTTATTGATTTCAGGGAGAGGAAGGGAGAGGGAGAGAGAGAGAAACATCGATGATGAGAGAGTCATGGATCGGCTGCCTCCTGCAGCCCCCTGCTGGGGATCGAGCCCCCAACCCGGGCCTGTGCCCTGACCGGGAACCGAACCGCGACCTCCTGGTTCATAGGTCGACGCTCAACAGCTGAGCCACGCCGGCCGGGCACAATAATTTATTTTTTTTAAACTCTTGGAAAGTAAAAATAAGTATTTTAAACTTTTCCATTTTACCTAATAAAGTCATCCTAACTACCTCTCTTCTTCCGCATAGATTACAGTCCTATGTAATTTCATCAATTTAAATCCGCAGGCACAGGGTCATTTGTGCAATCACTCAGCCTGTGTTTCCTAGGAAACCGGCGAGTGGGGAGATGAGGGAGGGCCACCCACGTCCTTCACAACTATTATTCCATCCCGCGCGAACCCGTATAATTCGCGAGTTTCTTTTTCTCTTATTGCTCAGATTCAGCTGAGGTTTTCTGGCCCTTTTAGAGCCTTCTTTTCATTTCATAGCTATGAAATCCTAAAATAGTGTTCGTGACATTCAAACTCGTAAGATCCTTCACTGGTATAATTCATGTTGAAATTCTAAATTCCGCTGTAACAGAAATGAACGATGCTCTCCTGTGTTTTGTAAAAACTGATGTGGAAGAAAAATTTATCTGGAGAGGCAGGTATAGAATATCACATTTAAACAAAAAAAAGTGTGATCATATTGGTTTTCAAAGGAAATAATGAAAAGATTCGCAACTGCAATCACAGTGGATGGTCAAAAACGTCACGAAAGAACTTACCTGGGGTTAGGTTGTATTTATATGTGTATGTGGTGGCTTACAGTCACGAGGGGCTGGAATATTTAGTAAAAAATAATGTTTGATGCCCCAGCCAGTTTGGCTCAGTGGTTAGAGCGTCGGCCCTCGGACTGAAGGGTCCCTGGTTCGATTCCAGCCCAGGGCATGCGCCTTCTCCGCAGGCCCGATCCCGGCCTCCTTCAGGGCGAGTGTGGGAGGCAACCAGCCTATGGGTCTCTCTCACATCGGTGTTTGTTTCTCTCTCTCTCCCTGCTTCCACTCTCTCTGAAAAAGCAATAGAAAAAATATCCTCAAGTGAGGATTTTTAAGTAAATAAAATAAAAATAATGCTTGAGCTTGATGTGATCATTTTTACATATCCTGGAATTTCATCTTTGCAGACACGCTTAATTATCCTGCAAAGCCAATTCATGCACAAATAAGCTATGTGCTGGGAAATAGTTATACACTAATAAGCGTACTCAGAGCGTCCATCCTCAAAGCTTCAGCTTAGGACCCCACTCCTGTCCTGATCTAACCCACCAGAAGTCACACACCTTCTGAGACTGTTCACCAGCCTCAAAACAGGGTGCAGAAATAAATATTTTTTGCAGAATACTATCTGGAAGCTGCCAATTGGTGATCCGGAAAGACACCCTGGTACCTGAATCTGGGGTAAGCAAACCACGTTCTTCCCAAGACGGCGACGTCTGATTTCTAGCTAGACCTCGGATAACGGAGTGGGAGGAGAAATTGCTTGCTATCCAGATATTATCTGTTTAATTTGCCTCAGCGCTCCAGGCTCCATGTAACTGCTAAATTTCCCTTAAGCCTTTGGTTAAGAAAAGACATTATTTTAAATTGAGGGTTATGTTACAGAGAATTAATACTCTGCATTATTGTCAAGTCAACAAGACAGATGATTCTGCAATTCATCATTTAAAATGTGTGTTCTGCTTATGTTTTACCTGTATCTTCATATATACATACATATATATATATATATATATATATATATATATATATATATATACACATTTGTCTTTTCTATCCAAGAGCATGCTAAACAATTTACCAAAGGAAACCTATTTATACTTCTCTGGATTTCGCCTCACTGTACCCAAGCCTGAGGAACAAATAATACATACTTAATAGTAACCTTTCGGTGGAATTAACTGCGGAGTGACATTATAAAAAGAATTGCATGTCTCATAATATCCTTTGTTAAGGCAATCACACTCCTTGCTTGTGAATATTTACTTATTATAATTTCATTTGAAGAATAAAATTTGAAGCCTGCTATTTTAGGAGAAAGCTATTTCTTTGTACTATATGAAACTGTAGAACTAAATGCAGTTTCCTTTCAAAACTACTGTTAAAGCACATAGGGGGAGGACACCTGTTTACTCAGCATGTCTTGAGCAAAACACTTTATTAATTTCCAATTTGTTTATTTATCTTTTATGAAGGAAAGATTCCAACGGATACGGAACGGGGCTTAAATTGCTACTTACAGAAATAATAGAGTAACGTGCTCCTAAATATTGTGCGTGCCCACTATTTTCGATAGAAGTCAGTTCTGAACAGAGCGCTCATCACTAACTCCACAGAAACTCACTGCAGCTTTTTAAATAAATGTGCAGTAATAATTCCGAACGTGTTTTCCTCTGAAAACCGTAACGGAGCCAGGCAGTGGTGTGTGTCAGCCGATGGCTCTTGGCAGCGCCGCCTACTAAAAGGCGGGGGTGATTAGCATTCTGTCTGTCGCCGTCGTCTGTAACTTTCCTGCAGACCACCCGGCTGCAGCTCAGGGCCCGCAGGTAGAGGAGACCGTGCACAGGGCAGGTCCGGGGGGGGGTGTCCATGCCCCCTCCGGGCAGCCACCCTCCCCAAACCCCCACCTGTTCGCCCACCTGGCAGATCTCCAGACCCGTGACTTTTAAGGGCTTTTATAGGCTTCATTAGCTGGGCTGACTCATTAAATCACCGGCCATTGATCCAATCGCCTACTACAGCTCTCGCCCACCTTCCTTCCCAGGAGATCAGGGGTGGGCCTGGGCCTGAAGCTTCCGACCACATAATCCCGGGGTTGGCTCCGCCGGGGACCAGCCTCACTCCCATCCTTAAGTGTTTTCCAAAAGCCAGTTAATTAACAAAAGACACCTTAATCCCTCTCAACACTTGGGAAATCCCAAGGGTTTTGAGAGCAATGAGCCGGGAACCACATCACAGGAGTGTTATATATGGTCACATACATACAAAACGGTAGTATTTGTAACCCAAGTATACAACTTTGACATATGGAGGAATTTGGAAATATACTTGAGAAATAAGTTTTGGACAGAGTTTAAGGCGTGCATTTCTACAGAGGGGAAAAATAAATAAGAGATTTTCCCAATCACTGTTCTGAGCTGCTGCTTAAGGCGGCTGAGGTAGGGAGGTTGGAACTAAATATCAGGGAGCATTCTTCAAACCAAGGACACATTTCAAGTGTCCTCTGCCACGATGAATATCTTTTAAAAACAACATTTGTCACAGGAAGGCCAACTTCTTTATATTCCATCTTAGAGAGGAGTCACGCTGAGGTGACGTGTTAAAAATGAAGTCACTCCTTAGCTGTCTTCGCTGAACTTTACTTTCCACGACGAAAATTCTAAAAGGGCCCATTCCAGAAATGAAGGGAATCCCTGCAAACAGGACTGCTGGGCCCCCGCCGGCGGGGCACAGGCGTTCGTTTCAAAACAGAGCAGAAGCGTGCGAGGCCCTCTCCTCCCTGACCGAGGTGAACACGGGCTCCTGGGCACAGAACACGTCGGGGGGGCGGGGGCACCGCGAGGGACACTGAGGACTTTCCGACGACGTCGACCAAAGACAATGAGAAGCTGCCGAGGAGCCCGAGCGAGGGGAATGACACCATCGGACGTTCGTTTTCAGTCTGTAGCTCAAGCTACACCTTGAGGAATAGAGGGGATGTGAAGAGTGGCTCTGGATCATCTAGGGACAGCATATTGCAGTGACCCCGCCCGGCCGGCGTGACTTACATTTCTGGGTCGAGACCACGGCTGTGGCTGTGGCTGTGGCTGTGGCTGTGGCCGTGGCTTTAGGGGACAGGCCCGCAGGAGAAGCCTGAAGGGCCCTACGCTGTGCAGTGCCCTCGACACTCACTACGCGACGTCTGCCGATGTTCGAGCGACGGCGCCCAGCATGCTGCGGCCGGGCACTTCTATCACCCGAGGAAGGAGGCTGGGAACACAGATCAAGGGTTGCCTGCGTACGGGTCAATGAAAATCATTCAAATATAATCCAAATGAACACTGGGGGAGCCCTGGATCGCTGTTTGGCCGGAATAACAGCAGCGCCGTGTATTAAAGCTCACTGTGAACAGACACTGCGGTCGACGACAGACACGCGCACGCACAGGGAAAAACGCTTTAGGTGGAATTCACGTTTCTACTTTGTTCCGTAGCCTCCCTGTATCCCCACGTCAGTCCTATTTTCTCACGTGTGAAATTAAAATAGTAAGAACCCTGCCTTCTATGAAGAGCGTGATGTAATGTAAATACATGAGCACAATGCCAGGGACAGATTAAGACCTTAGGTCTAATATTTGTCAATATTATTAATAACATGTTCACACTGTATCATTTGGGATGTGTGCTAAGAATCATTCTCGTCTACTTAAGAATCGGGACCTTTGTTTCAGGAGGGAGAAAGCACCGTCTCCCCCGGGCCCTCCGGGGCTCTCCCTACATCTCAGTCCAGAAGGGCATTTCCGCGGGGATCTGCCTGCAAAGGGGCCTGGAGATCCCGAAGGTCAGGGACGCAGCTGGCCCCATTTGCGTGGTCCCACCTACAACACGTGCGACAAGTTATTAAGACAGTGAGTCACAACTGAAAAGTATTTATCAAGGCCATGGCGGGATGCTTTTCTTCAACTGAGGTCGATGTCTCCAGCAGGCGGTGAGTGGAAGTCAAGTTACAGGTACCCGAAGGCACTAATTTCTCTCTGAACTAGGAGGGGGGTTCATTCACCAGCAAAAGGTACAGAGAAGCGTGAAAAGTGTTTTCAAAAAGCGATGTCTTTCCAAAGTTTCCGTGGAGAAAGTGAGGAAGACGGGACTAGGAGAACAGAGCCGTTTGTAGGAGCTGTTGACACTCGTCAGCAGGACAGCGTTCCCCCCAAACCCATCACAGGGTAGCTTTTAGAAAAAATGTTATGTTCTAATAAAATCGCTATCTTCCTACCACTCGGGGCCCATCATGTGAAAGCCCTTGATTTCTGTTAAGTATCATTAATTAGCATTTTCATGTCATTACCCGATTGTAAAATACTTCGCATATTTTGGAGCAATATATCTGATGTGAAAACGCGTCCTTTAGGGAGCCTTTGTGAAATGGAAACGTTCGCAAGGCCTGACAAACGCCCTCACAGCCAACCCTCGCGCTCTTTTTTGCTTGGCAATTAGGAAGGGAAAAGTTTCGGCTAATGATCCCCAGTGTGGTCATTGGTGGGTATTACAAAAATAATGCTTCCGTGCAGAAGAGACGGCGATGCGGCTGATATTCCTCCAGGAAAACAGAACAAACCCCGAAGGCCTGAACAATAAAGGGTCTCGGGGGCTCTTGTTTTCAGGATCTCCGCCTAATGTATTTATAAGGATGAGCTTTGTCTAATTTGCTTGGTAGCTCCCAGGTCCTTCGGCACATCCCCAGGAGGGCCCAGCGCGCTTGGAGCCGCTCTGCAGAGCATGAGGTCGCGAGAGTGACCCGGGAGCAACTCGCTGCCCCCCGAGGCCTCAGTGTCCTCCTGAGGTTTGCCCGAAATGCAGCGAAGGGCCGTCCACGGGCCCAGTGCCACGAGTGTGAGTCAACGAGCCAAGGAGAGCTCCAGGTAGGGTTTTTGTGTCAGACTATGTATAGGATCAGGCCCTTTCTAGTGTGCATATCTGTTAACCTCCATAATCCTGAACTACTTCACTCCATGTTTCTTCACATTTTTCACCAAAATTTAATTAGGACAAAATAATTCCAGATATAAGGAGGCATTCAATATTATAATATATATTCTAGGCACAGTATTAACAACGCGAACACTGGATATATGATTAAACATTTACCAGCATATCACTGGTGCTGTGCTTTCTAGTCTCGATCTCCACCCCAAGAATTAATCAGTAAGTCTCTTTGCAAATACCTTTTCCATCTATTTAGAAATAAAACTGGAGTCACTGTCCCCCAAGTCCACGCCTACTCAAATCACTTCCCCAAGTGACTGAAGTCGCATACTGTTTTTGACTAGTCCTGTATCTATCTCAAATTAGGCCAAGAGCACGTGGCTTTCTGCTCTACGGTCCCTTTCTTGCGATGCCCTTTTCCTAACCCAGGGACCACCTCACACGTGGCAGAAATACCACACTTTAAACATTCCGCATACGTTCCCATCCGCGGAACGGTTCTGGCATGAAAAGTCTGGTTTTGCATTATTTACATGATATTGTAGTCCCCAATATATATTTTTTAAAAGAATAAATTATTAATATATTTCTTGCAGGCACTGTGGAGCCATCTCTGGCTTTCTGTTTTCTTCCTGATGGTATTTCTATTTCATGACCGATATATATATATATATTTCTTCTCACTCACATCATGGAAAAAATTATTGAAGCTCAGGCAAAACTAGTTTCTGTGTCTGCATGCCAATCTCTAATGCACTTTCACCAGAGATGAAACACATCTACAACGTAGCAGAATTGCAAAAATGTGTGACTGTGTGCAGATAAGAGTATGTGCTCTCAAATGGACAGCACAAGATGATTCTTAGATACTTCAGTGGGAGTCATCATTATGACCATTATCTCCAATTTGATCACTGTGTCCTCTCCGCTGTTGGCTTTATCACCAGAATCAATGTGAAAGTACTTCCAGGAATGTAATTAGATAAAATTACATTGGCTGAAACATGGACATCATAATATCTCCTAAGCAATATATATATTTTTAAAGATGCAAGGCCATTTGATTCCGTGCTAAGTTTCAATGTGTTAAAAAGCAAGGCTACGTTGTATATATTCTCGAAAATACTGACTGCGCTATTAACTAAAATAAATATTTAAACGATAATATAATTAAAAGCATAATCATACATATAAGCCCATTGCACTAATACCAGGGTTTGAAAATGAGGCTATCTCTAAAATTATGGCTAGTTATGCATATTCACTACGGCATGCTATTAATCATTTAGAATTTGAATATTATGAAATTTTAAAAATTATATATTTCATGGCCAGATGGACAAGTAAGCCAGAGGCGTAAAGCTCAAATAGAAATGTCATCTGAAAAGGTGCCTAAGAGTTTAAAGTGAATGATGCTAGTTGACATACAATGTGGTGTGAATATTATAACATATTGTGTGGAACATAACACAACGTGGCAGTGGGGCTCTAATTACTCCCATTGTAGAGGCCCCATGAGCGCTCACACATCACGTCGAAGAGAAACTGCACTGGAGGGAGTTGAGCAAGGAAGGCTTTACTCGAGTCTGTTGCGATAGGAGAGGGGTTAAACCCGAGGCCACTGACACAGTGCGCAGGAGGGTTTTATACACTGCGGGGAGCTGATGGAAGACTTTGGGGGGAGGCTGGTCATCACGCTTAGGGCATCCCTGTTTTCTAATTGATGCCTACTGACAGTAGGCACCTTCTTGCCCACAGAGACTGGGAGACAGGGGCCCTATCTTTCATCCAAGGCTCGCATTTTATCGAGTCCGAATTCAGTATCATTTTTAATTTTAAAAAATCCACCTTTAAAAAAATCACCCATGTTTTGTTCCTTATTTCTATGATAAAATGTTTGCTTTTACATTTCAATCTAACTATAATTCTTTTCCCGAATGCTAGCCTACCGTCCTAACGATTCAGGAAAACAATGTCTTTCTCACTCATTTTAAATGCTGCATTTGTTATATATTAAATAACATATGTTAGTCTGTTCAGGGACCTTCTCTCCATTGATTTTTTTTTCAGACATTAGCTTCCAAATCAAAATTCCAAGGTAATTCCAGTACTGTTAGAATAACCCATAAAACGCCTCCTTTTCAGTGGATTAGCATGAATGATTTTTTTGTTTCCTTTAAAAGAATATACTCACAAAATATCAGTCCTCCCTAAAACTTACAAGTGCATTTACCTCGCCGAATCTTTCCTTCTTTTCTTGTGAACTTTTCTCTTAATATTTCTTTGTAACCTCAAAATCTAAACACTAAGCTGCCATGCCTATGAACAACAATTCCCCTGAAACACAAGTTTACGGGATGCCCGATGCAGGGCTGTGAGGGAGACCTAAGTGCTGTGGAATTATTACGGTGCCATGTGATTTATGTTTGAATCTCAACCATCATTTCCCCGCCCCACTGTCTTCTTTACTGTTAGAGCCAATGCTTTCCATGACATCTTATAAATCTTCGCTTGGGCCAATATTTTTGCAGTGTCTTAGCATGGGCGAGGCATGCCTGGCTATCCCGCTCTCAAAGATTTAGAGGTGTAATTTCAATTTAATGTGAAAAGTTTTAGCTGGGTAGGTTCCATTAGCCTCTTTTGTCAAGAAGGGAACATACCTATTCATTTTCATGTTCACTTTATATATTGAGCCCCATCAGCACCTGAGAGGTATTATGTAGTGTTTGCAAAGATGGGAGTTTATGGTCTTTATCTGATTTCCCCACATGTGCAAAAGTCTTCTAATAACATTGATCTATATTTCCTCTCCTAGGCAAATGTCAGGTATATAGAAGTTTATGAAATAGAGACCCTTTCCCCTGTGGAAGCGCCTGTTCTCCAGGTGGTGGTGCTTTTTACGCTTGCCTTCTAGAAGCTTCTGGAAGATTCTCAACAGCCGTCTACAAATTACTCAGGGAAGTACCTGATAAAGCAACTTACACTAAGGTCTAACTGCCCTTTGAGGCTCCTTGTATCATGCAAGCTGAGGGCAAGAATAGGTTACACATCAGAACCTGGAGCATCCCAGTATCACATGTATCCTACTCTTCTAGGCTGTATGCACACCCGCACGTAGGGCGAAAGGAGACAGGGCCCAAGCCCCGATACTGCAGATGGAAGCTTCAGAAGATAAAAAACACGAGTTCTTTCCTGAGTAAAATGACATCATATTGCTTAAGCAGACATCAAAAAGGCCAACCTCCAGAGTGTAACTGCATTTCCTTGCTGGCAACGTTTTATCTCCTACGTAACCTGAACTTTCTCTAAGAAAACCCAACAAGTCAACGTGCGTTTTAGCACCGATCACGCTTACGGGCTTATTTAGGTAAAAATCATTTTAAAACAAAATGATTACATTATCTCGTACTTTATCTCCGAATCATTTTAACGTCAAGCATTTTTTTAAACATTTATCTTTATTGTTGAAAGTATTACTTCGGTTCAAGAGCTTTTCATTTATCTGAAATAACGCCTAGTTAGAAAACCCACTTCTTTCTGTTTATTTTTCATTTAATGGAATCAGAAAGGAGAGGTACCACCAAGATGTAGTACAGGGGGAGTAATACGAGAGAAATATTTTCAAGTGTTCGGCAGCTCCCAGTGCAAGCAAACAGATTAAGGGGGAGAGTGTGGACCAGCACGTCCTAGAATTGTTTTGGCAGAAACCACGGGGAAGCAGGGCGAGAAGGGAATATGCGCTGGGGAACGAAAGGCATTTCTGAAAGTTCTGGAAGCGCCCACAAACTTCCATGAATTGTCTCTGAACGCCTTCACCATCCCCGGAGCCCGCTTTTGCTGCGTGATGTCTCATTTGATCTGAGCCCTCAGTGGTCTCGCTGACCGTGGCCGTGGCCGTGGCCGTGGCCGTAACTTTGGTGGGAAACAGCATCAAATATTTACAGACGCTATGGTCCACTTTCATCCTCAGGCTCCCTGTTTGCGAAAGTGGGCATTTTAGGGGTTTTACAGTTTATGACACATTGTGGCAGGAAGACTTTTTAAAATTGTGTTCTGTCGGCTTCTTCAAAAGCATGGTGAAGGCTGCAACGTGAGTGGGGCGGGAATGAAAGTGGCCTCACCTAGACTGTCACCCTCATCGCCACAGGGAAAGAGAGTCATTTTAGGGGTCACAGTTTTTTCTCTAATTCAGTGCCTGCTAGAGCATTTGATGTGTTCAGATCTCTAAAGCTGATACCTGGTACTCCACGTGGCCCAAGAACTCCCCTCCTGGGTTTTATCCCAAGAAAATGAAAATATAAATCCATAGAAATTTCTGCATCGATGTTGAAACTTCATTCATAGAAAGAAAAAAACGGAAACTGTCTACACAGCCATCAGCAGATGGGTGGATAAACGAATTGAGGCGCCTCCAATGAGGCAACGGTTCCTGGCAACACAGTGGAACAGGCCACGGACAGATGACACAGCACGTGAAAACTTCAAAAGGACTAGGCTGAAGGAAGGAAGAGACACTGAAAAAAGTACATATTGCATTTTTTAAACTTACATGAAGATCCTGAAGAGGCAAAAATCATCTCTAAAGAGAAAGAAATCAATGTTTGAGAGAGAAATCAATGTTTGCCTAAGGCAAGTGGTGAGTGAACTGACAACACAGAGAGTAGGGGGGTCTTAGGTGATGGAAATACTCTGCGTATTGATTTGGCTGGTGGTTGGGGGATTGGGTAAACTGGTCAGAATCATCAAGCTATACGTTTAAAAAATATACCTTTCAGTGTGTGTGTGTATAGACTATACCTAAAACATCTGAAGCTAATTATAACATTCAGTTAAATTTTAGTAATCTTGAAGTTTTATCCACACATCCCTGTACTAGAATATTACATTGTATTTTGGTTATTTGTGCAAATATGATTTTCTATATTAACTTTATCATAATATTGAAAGATAGATACTTATTTGGCATCTGGATACTTAAGATTGTTTTTTAAAATAAAACTCCCTGATGCATTTTACATAAGGAGCAATGAACAGCATCAAAAAGCAACTCTCATCCAATCTTACGCATATAAGGACTATTAACTAATATATCAATAAATAGATCCAGGAAGTACATTAAAATAATCTGAGCAATCATAAACAAGGAGGTTTGCCCCAGGAATATACTTCAACATTTAAGTATTACTTAAGATAATACCATAGATTAATAATTAAGAACTATTTGATCATTGGAATAGAAATAAAAACCCAATTGATAAATTTTCACATCCACTTCTGGTTAATAATTCTTACCAAGACTGAGTTAAACTGACAAGCATGGTTGTTGCTACCACCAATAATTAATATTCTTCTGAAGGATTTCACCCATCAATTGTTAGCGAGGTAGCTTTGGCTGCAAGTCTTAAAAATGTTCAGCTCACATGCCTTAAATTCTATTGAATGTCATTATTTCAGAAACACAAAGACATCGGGAGCATAGATATTAGGTCACTTATCCAGATATTTCAGTGCAGAGTCTAGTCCACAGCTAATGCACTCGGCCTCTGTGATAAAAATACGTAGGCGCCCTTCCTACCAGTTGAGTGAGTGACTAAACTCTAGATGGTTTGTGGCAGGAGCTTCACCTATTCGGCACAGATTCTTAACTAGAAACTTCTGGTCACATCCTCAGCATAAACAGATGTATATTTTGCATTACGTCCCATTTCAAGCCAGCAGATGCGATTTTCAAGTCAACAATTTCATACACAGTGCTTTCTGATGGTGCTACATATGGTGCGAGTGCACTGATATCATGAGCGTCTTCTGCAGTGACGATGCGAAGTCCCCATGAAACATGCATTCTGCAGACTTACCAGTCAGGGTGTGAACCACCCTTATTTCCCCCATTACGTGGAAGAGGTGAGAGGGTCAGAGAAAACGAGGAACATGTCACGTTCTTATTACCAAAGTAATTGCCTTCGAGCACATTCAAAGGGATCCTTTACTTAAATATGTGAGAAATGCTGAAAATTCAAAATTCAAAAGCGATAATAGAATATTTTATGAGTATAAATATACCTGAAGGGAAACTAAATATAAATAATACTCAACGAAAACCTCTTATTAAGTCTTCAGAATTCAACCTACTTAAAAATAAGACAAAATTAAAACATGATGCATTTCCTTGGACTGAATTTCCCCAATTTGGAGGCAAGAAACCTAAAATTAACAAATCGCAAAAAGGAAAATTTAGAAAGTAAGACTCCAAATTAGTCAATATTTATATAAAGTACCCAAACTACATTAAAAAATCAATCATTCAGTGACACAAAGAGCATCGCCCATTGAGGTTAAAGATTTGCTTTAAAAACATTGTTCAAATCGCCATTATTTTTCCCCCTGGAAACTCCAGCATTAACACGGCAGGAAGATTAATCATTGAAAACACTGTCTTATCCTCTGCTTACGAACTTCAGTGATCTTTCCACTGGAAAGTCATCTTCTTCCAAGCAACCATTTGCTTCCAGCGGGATGGACCAGCTGGAAGCAAAGCAACACTCCCGCCAAACAACAGCTAGAAATGCCAGGTCAAAATGTGCAATTATTTAAAGGAAGCTGAGCGATTCTGAGCAACAAACAGCAGGGGGCCCACGCCTCCGGAGAGAGACCCTTGAAAAGGAAAACGGGCCGCAAGGTTCTTTCCCTGAGGACATCTGTCAATTCGGGGAACGGAAAGGAGAATTATTAAACTCCCCTGCATGCCGGCCATTTCTCGATTCGATAAATGAATTCTGTCTAGTGTTAGGGCACTTTTAGTTTTATCTATTAAACCAAAGCAAAACAACGGATGTTAACTGAGCCTGAAGAGCAACGAAAAGGTTGAAGCTGAAGATTAAGCAGACTTTTAATTAACTGGCATAAAATCACAGTGACAAATCCTGGTCCTATTCCATCCGCAGAGCAAAGGACAGTTTGCATTGTCTCCGGGTGTGAGCAAAGACTGAAGACGAGCGGGGTGACTAATTGGAATAAGCTTTAGAGGCCTGTCCCCCGCTCGAGGGGAGGAGCGGGAGGCGCCTGGCCCTGGCGGTGCGGGGAAGGGCCACGTGAGCGCCATTAGCTCCCGCCCGCTGGGCCAGAACAGAGTTTATTAGGAGCTTCGCTGTCAAATCATCCCCAGCACTTCAGGTGGGGCTGAGGCATTTCCTCAGAATGCTTGCAACCTACTGCAGGACTTAAATAAGTTACTGGAAAAGGGAGAGAAGTGCAACTTTGAACAGGCCCGCACCTTGCAAGCATGTTACGTCTGTGCAAGATCGACTTATTTTTACTTGTCTCCAGTTTGCATCTCTTTCATGGTGATTCAAATAAATACTGGCATTTACTTAGAGTTAAAAATATAACTAAATATGCTCATGTAGCTACTCTAACAGGTACGAGGTGACATCCCACTGGGGTTGTGATTGTCATTTCTTGACAAATAGTGACGTCAAACCTCTCCTCATGTACCCGCTGGGTATCTGCATGTCTTCTTTAAGAAAATGTCTATTACTCAGATCTCCTGCCCACTTTTTAATCAGATTTTTTTTTTCTATTGAATTGTATGAGTTCTTCACATACTTTGGATATTCACCCCTTATCAGATATACGATTTGCAAGCATTTCCTACCATCCGGTGGGCTCCCTTTCATGTTGTTGATGATTTATTTCCTGTGCAAAGGTTTTTGGGTTTGGCATTTAATTTAATTTTTATTTTTGCTGTGGCTGTGTCGGTGTTTGGAGCCAACTGTCGGCTGTTCTGTTCATTCCTGTGCTGTACGTGGGCCTTTCGTAACTGCCTTCCCGTGACTGACAGATCACAAAGTTGACACTCGGCCACTCTTTCGATTGCCCTGGGAGGTCTGTTCTAGCCAACGTCAGGAGGCCAGGCTCTGGCGTTAGGCCGGGCACGATGTCTCTGTGTAACATTTATTAGCCATGTGACTCGGAAAAACGATGGCACGTTTCGGGGGTTCATGCTGCACCCCTATAAAGAGAAGGCCATCGGGGTATCTGTCACAGGCGGGGCGAGGCTAATACGACAGTGCTGTGTGGGATGACGCATTTGGCAAGTTCTCAGGTCATTATCAGGCGGCCAGAGATTTGTGACGTTGAATGAAAATAATACGGATAATCCCTTACGGCAGCAGAATCAGTGTGACACGGGGGCTTGGGGTGACCTAACGTTCACCAGCTCGCTTCCTCGGCCCCCGCCCTGAATTACAGAGAGGGGCTGGAGAGCTTTTATTGGTCGAGTACACAAAATACAAATCTTTCAGGTAGATTCCTGCCTGAAATAGTATCTCTTGCTTTTGCAGCCGTTTCTTGACTCTAAAATATCTCCATTTCTCCCTGGGATAAAAACTGCCCGCTAATGAAAAAGTGCTCTCATTTCGTAGGGCCCAGGCTGGCAAGGGGGAGAGAGGCTGCGGCCCCTTCCCGACGCCGCGTGGATGACCTGCAGGCTATTTTTTCAGCAATTTTCTTGGCAGCTTTTTAGCTCTGCCCTTGAAAACGACTACATAATGAAGACTACTACATAACTAACCTGCAGGTTAACGATGGGTTACTACCCAAGTGAAAGTAAAAATAATGTTCAAGTTTTGTTCCTTAGAGTATCGTTACAGCTTCGAATATAAATTGCCCAAAAATTAAGTAAATAGGGCACTACAGGTTATTCTTAGGAAAAATGTGTAGCCCTCTGTGACCATCACGACAATGATTCCTACTATTAAATTTTTAGTAAGTTAACGCTATTAAATTTAAATGCTACATATAAATGAGCTATCGGTAAAAGTGTTCCATTATGTCGGCGACAAGTTAGCAAAAGTATATATTATGAGCGATCATACTATTGCTCAAAAACAATGCTTTTTACTCTTTTGACATTCCATTTTAACATTTCGTGCACACCGGATTCACACCTCTTTCCAGGAGAAATGAGATTTTCATTTTCAGGGGCCTGGGTATAAATGGAAGGTCAAGTGGCTGCCAAGTCAATCTGAAGAATAGGGGATCTATTACCTGAAAGTGGTGCTTGCTAGTTCCTACCCTGGGCGATGGAATCGCCTTCCCTTGCCGGCTGAGAAATCTCTCTCCGGTTACAATAACACCTCTAATTTACTGATTTCACTTGAAGGATGAATTAGATGTAAAATACACATAATTGGATTTAAATGATTGAAAGCATTTTGCTCCTTCTGAGAAAATAACAATCTTAAGCAAATAACATTTCTTTTTGAAACTGCGGCAAAAGATTGAACAAAATATCAATGTTCTTTCCAATTATTTTGAGAAGGGTGATTATAAAGTAAGAAGACTTAAAAAGTCCCACATTTGAGAATATATACCTAAATATGTATTATTCCCCTTAAACTAGTTCATGTAAAATGCTGTATTTTTTCCCGATGATGTAACCTTGCTTAAAATAAATTTGGAACATGTTTTTACTGTTATTGTGGTAGGTAATTAAAGTCAGGGACTGGAAATGTGTCTTTTGTGGGAACTGTAATATTTTGATACAATCTAAAGACATTTAGACCTCATGTTCAATAAATATTGATGGGAGAAATTGAAAAAGGAAGGCTAATAAAGTGAATGACTAAGCCAGATAGTACCATTTTTAATAAAAGTATATGACGGTAAAGTATAAATAATAATATTGCTGCAGGGCTCAACCATATTTGGAAAAAACATATTAAGAAAAATATTGATTTAATACTGCAGATGTACTATAACTATGTATCAACTCAAAAACATTTTGAAATTATACTTGGATTTATTCTATACATAAAATCAAATTCTGATCAGATTTATATACACTCAGATGCAAGGTTGGTTTATAATGGTTTTGCTTTAAACGTAATGATTAAGCAGAGGCTGAAACCCTCTCCTGTTTACTTCGGATGCACCAACATGATAGTCCACCCATGAAAATGGCCAGGGTCCAAACGAAAGAATCTCTAATAGAAAAAGAAAATTCAGTGGTGGGTTCACTCCGGATTTTCTCAAGCGGCTGGACCCTGGGGTCTTGAGGACAGTGCGGGGCTTGGCGGGACTGGAGAGCAGACATCCCCAGCCTACCAACGGTGGACGGTGCATTTCACCCGCAGATGGGAAACGAGATACGAGAAACTCCCCACTTCTATTACAAGGGACAAAAATAGCATCCCTTGCCAAACCCAAGTTATTATAACAGCAATAGCTTTTCTATTTGTGCCAGAATAGAAAAATAAACTAAGACGGACTAGGAAAACCCAAAGCGACAACAGCAGCAATTAACTCATATATAGTAATAAGATCTATCACGGGGGAGCATTTTTAATCAGCTGGGAAATAATAATAACCCATAAAAGGTACTGGAAATACGCATTATCCATAGTGGGTTATAATGAAACTGGATTCTTATTTCACAGTCTACACAATCGGTTAACGGAGATATTGGGCACTTAAATATATAAGAGAAGTATAAAGTCTCTGCAAAATAGTATGCAAAAATATCCTGATGTCACTCATGGAAGAAAAAATTTCTTAAATAAGACACGAAAGCACAAATTATATAGTAAAAGACACATGAATGAAGCTACATTAGGCTAAGAACTTCTAGCTAAAGATACCATAATCTGCGTTAAAATACAGTAAGAGTGTATTCACGTGACACATACACATTTTTAATAACACTTGCTGTCGTCGGGTACTTCACCTGTGGATTAGTCCAGGGAGGGCATAAACTGTGCACGAGAGCAGAGACTCCAAAATAAATGCTAAGGCTGTTTTCTTGTCTATAAATCGAGGGGTCAGGATGACTGCGCTACTTAGTGCCAGTCAACGTAAGGGCGCACACGGTGTGGTCACACCCGACGATGTTTAATTTGGATGGGATATTAAAGTTTATTTATAGTATTTCTCTAGTATTTTTCTAATACCGTACAGTTGCTTCGGTACTTTTATTATGGAGATCACTTATTCTATGAACTGTAGTATTTTGGGGAAGCATGACCACCATTAGGTAATTCACATTCACTGTTTATATTTAAAATTAAGCACAATTTGCTTTTATAGCATTTGGAATAAGTGAATTATTCACAAAGCTGACATCTATGTATACTCATGTATTTTTATATATGTATTTATAAAATATATACTATATGTATTTATAGCATATATATTTCTTTTATGTTTTTATTTCAGCCATTTTAGATTCCCTACAGATTTTGATTTTGATAAGAAACTGGATTTTCAAAGAAAGATTGTGCTACTTTCAACCCTGGTATTTTAAAATTATTATTATTGCTAACAAAAAGTCACCAACAAATGATGATAAGTCAGAATTTGGTATTAAGAATTTTCTAGACATTCCAGAGCAAAACAAAAACATCTGTTGGCACGAGGATGTCCTGAAATCCTGCCAAGGTCAGATATTCATCAGGGACCAATCTGGCATCACTTTCAGGGTTTTTCAATAAGTATATCACCCTAAACTCCTAAGAAAACATTAGTTCCTAATTTGCACCTAATTTATTTTTTGAACGTAAAGAACAAAAGTCCTTCTTAACATGAAGTACCACCAGCATTGCTTTGTAAATAACGGTTTGAAAATCATATCTAATCACGTCTGCATTGAGTTTGTTGTTGTTAATGCGTATTAATTAAGCCATAATTTAATTTTCTGAAAACTCATCTTTTGATGAAAGTGTCATTAGCAGACACTAATGATGAATACGTATATGAAGTGAACCATCGCATAGCTCATTAAAAGTAAGTAGCATGGAGTTAAATAAACTGTTGGAGAAAATTAATGAACATAAAGTAAGTTTTGCTTTTCAAGCTCTCATCTCGGATATTCAGTTCTTAGTTTTCAAATAACGCCATTATTAGGTTTTGAAATACGTGCCAAAACAAGCCTTCCTCGGGTGGCCCCCTGAGCATGTTCGGGCCTCTTTTGTGACGGAGCTGAGATGAAGTTCTCTCTCTTGGTAAACACCGAACCATTAGTTTGCTAGCTCTCCTTGAATCGCTGCTTTTAATACCTTAAAATCCCCTGCGACTCAAGTCTCAGCCAGGCTGAGGTTCCAAGTTACACAGGAATAAACGTGGTGAAAGAACATGCGCTACAAACGGTGTCTAGTCTCAGGTGGGCCGCAGCTCGATCTGCCTTCACATTTTCGATTTCTACTCTCAGTGGTTCACAAAGTTTGCATTACAGAAGATTTCTTTTAAAAATCTAACTTTTATAGATGTATTGATTAGGAGAAGATTTTTTTTAAAAAAATCTGAGCATTATCAGAAAACTAAATTGAAAGAAGTCCATAATACACTTTATAATAAATGTTTCTATTTCCCTGTAATTTGTTTTTCAACTTCAGTTACCAGTAAAATGGCACTGTGTTTGCAAAGGAGAAGCCAGGCTCGTAGAAAAGCAATTATCACAACACAACTGAGGAAGGACAGCTGTAAAGCAGGAGCTGTGCTGGTTTGATGGAAGGTCCTGTCAAATCCACACCATGAGAGACATAAAGAAATCGTGGCTCCCCCTAATGAATGGCGATGTCATGGGTTTTGCAATGTGTCTCTAACATCTAGGACAGTTAGCTTTGGGTCAGGGAGTGAAGATTCAGTGTAAAAGAGGAGGGTCCACAATCAAAGAGTGACATTTCTTAATAAAACACAAAAGGAGCCACACTACTGACCGTGGCCCCGACTCATTCTTTAACGTCCCAGTTGCTTCTTGTTGGGCCACAGGATGTGAGGGGTCCCTCTATCTCATGTTCCAGATAAAGATCGTTTCTCTAATCTCATAACATTTCCACGTCTTGGCCCATTTTTTTTTCTAGCTTCTACATGCCATTCATACAAACAGGATTATAAGGCCAGGTTCGAGCTCAAAGTTCCAGCTACGAGTATCATGCAGAATTTAAGTAACTCATCAAAGGCTGCTACTTGAGAAATCACCTTTGTTTCATTATTTCCAAAATAGCGCAATAAATAACATTAATTGGGCTGCGCTCTGAACAAATGGAGAAACACACTGTGGCAACTCATGTCTCTGGAAATGCGAGATGGAACCCGAGTCCTTTCTATGCCTCGTACGTTTATAAGAACATATTCCTTGTTGCTCGGTGGAAATTAGACGTGCGGTGCTGGAATTCAGAACAGCGAAGGCTCCATGAGTTTTAAGTGTACTTTGGAGCCAGCGTCTTTATGAGGCTTTTTGGAAAATGCCAGATGTCAATATGTTAGGCTCTCGTTGACATGTTTTAACCCTATTACAGAAATGTGATGTATTTACGTTACGCACAGGAGCAATCTGGCCAGACAATTTATAGAATATTACGACTTGAGTCCAAAAGCAAGATACTACGTGTAAAGCATTTATGTGAACTGGCCCAGGGCTTTATTATAGATGATATGAAACAGAGTACAAATCCACGGGCAAGGTCTGCCGCCAGCCTCAAAATCCAGAGGCCACGGTCTGTGCTTCACGTTAAGGCGCTAACGCTCTTCTGTGTTCAACGCAATGAACGGAGGGGCCCTGTCAAGTTAATTCGCCCCCGACAAGAGTCACCTGGGAGGCATAACCATTGCATCAATAGTCCCCTGAGGCCAGGTAAAACGACAGTAAAGGTAGCGAGAAAGGACACAAACCACAGAATCAGAACTGCGGGGAGGGGGCAACCACGAAGGAGTGTTTGGAAAAGCCTGGGAAGGCGAGGGCGAGCTGTCCGCACAAACCCAAGCCCCTCGAAGGTGATCGCGTCTTTGGGACAAGAATGGAGGCTACGAATGGGGGTGGGGGCAACGGGGTAGACTCTGGGGTGTTATTTACACTTTTAGATCATATGCATGTACTACACAGAGGAAAGTATTTAAGAAGCGGGGGGAAACATGAGGGAAGGCAGCTTCTTTCTTTGCATCTGCACCTGCCAGAGTTTTCAGCACACGGTCAATAAACAGTGCGCGGGAGGAGCGGGCGTGGCTGTCGCAGTGTCAGGCCGGCGGCTCCCCAGCGAAGACACGGAGCCTCGGGACGCTCAGTCCCTCTGCGCCCACGGTCGCGGGCAGGTGCGGGCGCAGGCCCTGGCTGTTCTCCCTTTACACTGAGTGCTTTGCAGCCACATCGCGCCAGGCGTTTTCCATTGAGAAATAAAGGCCATATAAACAGGTATAAAGACAAAACCATAGGTATCCGCTAAAAAAAAAAAAAAATCAGAATGCTGGTCAGTGAAATGCTGTTCAGAACTAACGAGCAGAGATGAGATTCGACAGGAAAACATGAGAAGCAGCACCCAGGCCGTACACAGCGGGTCGGCGCCCGTCAGGGCTGAACTGTCCCAGTCGTCACGGGAAAGGGGCTGCTAATCGCCACACAAGGCCGCCCGCCCACGACCGCGGTCCTCAAACCGGGGCGTACCCACAGTGGAGACACCTGAAGGTTTTGCAAAGGGACATAAGCAAAGCTGCTCAAAAGGATCTATCCTTTCATAGGCTCGGATGTTATAAACCCTAAGTGCACGCCGCCCAGGAGGCTGCCTCTTGCTGAGACGTCTCCTGGAGGCCTCTATCCCCCCCCCCCCATGCATCCCTCTCTGGCACACTTCTCGCCACAGCAGGCGTCTCACCTGGCCTCCCCCCGGGGGTTCAACGCTCCACGCCGGGCGGACCATGATCTTGAGGAGACTGGAGCTTTAGGAAAGACGAGGAGCCTTCTTAAAAGATGACGAAACCGCAAATGCGAAATTAGGTATGGACGTCAATATTTATTTAGGATGAGAAGAGAGCTCACAAGTCCTTCCTGGAGCAGGGGAGGTCAAGGTCCATTTCTTGGGAAATCGCTTGAGGCGACTGACCAGGACTGCTGCCCTGGCGACGCTTCTCGCTGCGGCCGTCTCCAGCCCGCTCCTGGGGACCCATACCTGAGGGTAGCTCCCCCCGAGGAAGGAGCCGGTTCCAGGGCGGGCTCTGCACTGGATCCCATCGCAGGCCCTTCCTCCAGTCCCCGTCCCCCTGCCCTCTGTCGGTCTGTCCCATGTTTCCAGGCCTCTGGCCCTATTTTCTTCGTCAGTTTATTTCGTTCAATCGAGTCCACGAATATGGGAGACGGTTCAGTGTTTGCCTTTCTCTGTCTGGCTGGTTCCACGCTTCTTTTCGGTCATTGTCCTCACTCAGTATTGTCTGTCCGAGTTCACCAGCACAGAGTTTCTCACCTACCAGTCCGTCTTCCTCAGTTTCTCAGAGTTTTTGGGGTGTGGCTTAGCCATGTTCTAATTAATCTCCACCTTCCTACGACGTCTGCCCTCAGTCTCCATTCTGGGCCGTAGACACTGTAAGTTTATTTCCCCTTTCGTTGGAGGTACTGACCCCATAAACTCAAGAATACAGCTTTTCCCATTTCAGAGTTAAATCTGCATTTTGCTCATTACTTAGCACATTATTTACTTTGTCAAATTTCTCATTATAGTTTTTCTGTTCCCAGAAGTAGATGTTTAATTATGGATGAAAAATTTACTGCCGGTGTTGTTCTGAAAAACATCTTGGTTGCACTGGTACAGTTATTAGTATGGCAATTTTAATATTTTTGTAAATCCTTTCCTCCCCTCAGATGCTTACTTATCACATTAAATTACAGCGTGCAAGCCAACAAGGAATCATTAAGAGTGGCTGATTTTATGTCCTAATGTCACCCTCCATCCTCATTTGTATTTTAATGCAAATTGTGGCTTCCATTTATTTCTGTTAATGTTAATCTTAATGGGTTCAAGTTTTAGTCTTGACTTGTTGACTGAGCTTGGCCAAATTTATGGATCACTGTGGTCCTTCATTCTTTTACTAGTTACGGATGTTGGGGAAACTTCTCTGCCTCAGTTCGTTTATGTGCTTAAACGTCTCATGCAAATCGCACCTAGATGAGCCGAGATTACTATCATCTGTGTGGGAGGCGTTGCCTACAAATGCAACGCAATTTGAGCAGAGGCGTAATCACTACAGGTGTGGGAGGCTGAGAATGTTTTCACAAAATACTAAGAGAAAACAAGCACAAAAAAACAAGTGTCCAAAATCAACTGGTAAATTCACATTTCAAACTTCCTCCAAATCAAAGGAATCCATGAATTCTCTTTGATTCTCAACTAGGTGAGGATCAGGGAATTAAATCTCTTCTCTGTGGTTCTGCATTGATAACTGTGGATGTGATAAGAAAATGCTTTACTTACCTCCTTAAAAAATAAGAATAATGAAACAGACACTGTGACACAGGAGGAAAAATAATTTTCGCAGAGAGAAAACAGTGCAAGGGTACAATCTTAGCTGGCACTATAAGACCTACTTAGGGCCTTATTTTCTAGCCAGTAGGTAATTCAGAAATTCTCCTGCAGAGAGGAAAGTCAAAGAACAAAAACTCTCAGAATCACCAAATAATGTTAAGTAAAATAAACCCATTCAACAGGTTGGTATCTATTCGGCTACTGAAGCTAAAGAAGGCACATTCTTTTCTAATAATTGATTATAGTAAAACATTTCAATATGTATTTCCCAAACATTGAAACCATTAAAAACCAAATCATTTATAATGCAATTAGGTGGTAAGAAATACTCTTTTCTTGGAGTCAACCAAAGAGAGAGCAGCTGAACAATTTATAGTGGTAATTTGGAAGTCAAATAGCTTCAGCAGGGCAAAATGATGCAAGTCTTCAAGTCTTAGCAACTGCAGACTTGAAGTCTTAGCAACTGTATTCGCAGCTCTAGAGGAGGCTACTATGTTGACATCAGAGAATATTTTATATGCAAAATGAAACAAAAATGCTAAGTACACACATCAAGTTTACAAAATTATACCTACTGCAGTCTCTCTTTTGTCTCTTACTCTTTCTCCAAATTCGGGAAAGTCTAATATTTTGTTGGTCAGTATAATTTCCCTCCATTTACGAAGTATCGGCAGGCCAGAAATTCTGAGGAACAATAAACCTCATGGTTTCCACTTTAGGACAGATTTATATAGTACTAAGTTCCTATTCAGATTCCAAAGTGAGTTACAGATTATAGTCTGGGTGCAATTAAATGAAATGGCTCTGACTGGCTGCAATGCTTCACCGGTGTAAGCTGGCATATGCCCGAGCGTGTTACTGCTGGTTTTCTCCTCCTGAAATACTGTATTGATGCATTTACATAAGCAACTGGGGCACTGAAGCGTCATCACCTGGCACAGAATTTTAATTGCTCTTCAAAAGCCCTACACTGTCTGTTCAAATGTAACTAGTTGGTGATATCACACGGAGAAATTGTACCTCCAGCTGCTCCAAAAAACTCTTCAATGTCAAGTTCAAACAATGATATTCTGGGTTCTCTTTTTCCAAGTAAAAGTGAAATAAGTAAATTACATACACAATTAGAAATGTTTTCCACTCCTACGAGTACGAGACATTTAAGGACCATCCGTCACTATTCTGAGCATCTTCCTCACATGCCCCAGCCTTGTACAATCAAATGTGAATGGAGGGAATAGGGGACCATCATCAGTATGTGAGAGGCAGTTAGAAAGACGGGAGCAGAGCAAGGACAATGGGCCAGGTACAGAAGGTCATCAGGGTGGAAAGTCCCGGGTGCCTAGTAAGGGCAATTGGAGGGTGAGATCTCGCCCCCAGGGTGGCCTTTCCTCCCCTAGCATATAGCTGGTCATGTGGTTTGGACCCCTGACCTCTCCTCCCCAGAGATAACATCCAGGCCCTAGTTGTAGTCCAGCTCCAGGCCCAGAAGAGCAGCAAAACCAGCCACAGCTGACCTCGGGACCAGCTGCACTGAATGACGGCCCCACCCTGGCGCCAACCAATCAATCAGTGGAGACCACAACCCTAAAAGGACAGGCCTGGAAATTTGCTGAATATTCGATTGAGATCTTTCCCTGGGGCCTCCCCTGAGATAAAACCCTTGGGACAGGATCCAGGGCTCTCCCTCCCGGTAGCCTTCCCCTTTCCCTTCTCTCCCCTCCCAGCCCCCCGAGGCCCGTTACCATTAAAGCCCCAAAGGCCCTTCCTTTGCCTCTGCAACCTGTTTTCTAAGCCCATTTCTTCTAGGAATTACTTCTTCCACCTCTATGATTTTATAAATAAATGTCTTGCAGTTCAGGTTTCGGCTCTGAATTCTTTCCCAGCCAGAACCCAAGTACTGAAGTTGCTGAACCCAGATCCGGTCTGACCCCACGGGCCTAAGACCCGGTGCTCTTGCCGCCGCCTACAACAAGTATACGAGCCCAGACCAGCCAAAATGTAGTTTACTGTTCTAGATACAAATACATATTAGTTGACATATGTGTGACCATTCCCAAGTGCTACACATTACACTGGTAGTGTTTTGTAAAGCAAACTTTATGCCTTGGTAGTTTTAATCAAAATATATCCTCAGCTTACAGAATTCATGGGGGCAGATATACCTACTTTCTCACCCTGCCCCTGACGACCTGAATCAAAAACAGGTCAATCTAATGAAAGACTTGCCCTTATTTTGGGTTTTGTAGATCTTTTAGATCTGATGAAAATTGTTATTCTTTGGGTAGAGCAGAGCAGTTGGTTTTAGGAGGTATTGAGGTATAATTTGAAGGGTGAAAGAAGGCCTTAGGATATAACACACACCCACAGAGGGAGGGAAGAACTCTGTACATTTAAAGAATTTCTTTGTGTCTCAAATTTAAAATACAATTATAAATAATTTAAAAGAGTATTGTGTTTTATTCATCAATAATTCATCGAATTACTCATGGATGTTTATAATATGAATTTATTTCCGTAGTTGTTGTTTTAAATGCTTAGAGTGTCACGGGGTGATGGACATCCCTTCTGACCATACACATTTCTCTCTCCCCTCTTAAAAAGGATTTTAAATTTCAATAAAGCTCCTTTTCAAAAAATCAAAGGTACAATTTTGCTCTTTATCGAAATCCAAAGAATGGAATGCTCATTGAAACACATAACCTATGTAAGAGGTTTCTTTCAGCGCTTAGGAAAGCCACCGGTGCTCTTTGTGCCAGTCATCACATCGTGATTGAAACACTGAACACACAAAAGAAACGAGGTTCTGTACAGTTCAAACCACTCTCTAAGGGAAAGACGTATAAACGCCCAAATCCGGCCTTCGCAATATGCTGGATATAATGCTAATTTCAGATTTCTACCTCATAAAGGCAAAGACACAATATGGAATATATGAGGTAAAGGGGAGAATGTGCGGCATCAGAGTCAGGTCTGACTTACGTTTTACCACTAACTGGCGGGCTGAATGGGACCAAGGCCTATAGCCTTTCCCTAACCAGCTCCCTCGTTTGTAAATTAACAAAGGACGGAGTCTGTGGGTTTTGAGCTGTGTTTCTTTGAAAATGAATGTCCCGAGGAGGCACCGATGCGCTCCTGAGAAAGATCAGAGCAAGTCAGAGGGAGAGGGCCGTAACTAGCCTGTCCCTAATTTAAAGAGAGCAATTACATTACTTATCAATACGTATTACATACAGCTATACAGAGATAGAGACAGCTTTCTATGGAGATAGCTTTCCTGTTAGAAATATTTAAATCTCACTGTACTATGTAAATAAGATAAAGTATTCAGGCATATGATGATTATCCAATTTTTACCTGCCGCGTGATTGTCATTACAGCACAGCCAATACCACTCCCACTGTTCTAGATGAGAAAACTGATGCTAAGGCAATTAATTAAACCGTCCAAGGTCACAAACATAGGAACTGGTTGGTGGCTAATTAAATCGTAGTCCTGTATCGCTCCGACCCAATGCTTGCTGTGTCCCCTGCTCTCCTGTTCCCCAGTGGATGCCGTTTCCTTGAACCCATTCACTCCACACAGACGTCCTGGAGACCTTCAAGTGTTCCCCAAATGAGTGTGAAAGAGCCTTTTTATATAAGCATAGCTCATCCTTATTGAAAGGTGGTTTTTACGTAAAATATACCGAAGTAGATCTCTCCCTCTCTCTGGAACGTATTCAATAAGATGATCTATACGCACATATATATATATATCTCCTTAAAATCAATATTTTCATAGATACATATACTTTCACGTATCGGGAACGAACTAATCCATGTTTCCTCCACATCCGCTTAGACCTTACTTTAAATGAAGGTATATATCAGAAGCAGCCCTTCCCAGTAAATGTTGGATGGCGAAAGAAAGAAAAAAGAGCCAGCGAACACACAGCTGGGGCCGAATTACAAGGTTTTCCAGTTAACTCTGAAAACGTTTTTCTAAAAAAGGGGTGGGGGAGGGCAACCAGCAGAGCCGATGGCCTTAATTTGGTTCTACCGTCCGGACGTTTTCTTTAAAGGGTCGCCCTGATGAAACATTTTGCATTTCTTTCCACTGCCTGCTTTTCCCGAAGCGCTGACTACACACAGGAGGCACATGAAACACGAAAGGGGCCTCGCAGCCACACTTGCTGAAATCCACTCGGGCTCGCCAACGGGTACGCAGCAGACGTAAGGGGGACCGTGCTTTCTCACCCCGCCACGCTGTGACGCCACGAGGGGTCCGAAAGCTAGGTTTCGGGGCTGCTCCCGTGACGCAGGTTTGGCAAAGTGGCATATTTTATAGCTCAAAGGAAAGCGCTACTGAGCGCAGCCAATGCTCCACGTAGCCAATGAAAACCTTCCCTCATCCCTGGCATCCGGTTGACAGACACTCTCCATACCGTCCCTATTAAAATATTATTCAACCCACTTATTCATTTTAGAGACAATTGAATTTAAACAGACTCTCTGAGAGGGAAGCGCAGGGCGGGACGCTGATTTATCAGCGATGCAGTATTTCCAATCCAACCTGGCAGGAAACCTGTAAATAAAGCTCTTAATCAACTTAACAATCCAGGTCGTCTACTTTCGCGTTTTGTCTTTGAAACAGACAAGTGGATATTTCAAGTGGTTCGGAAAAAACAGAGAGTAAGATACAAAATTCCTCAGGAACCAACTACTGCGTATCAATACCCTCCTCGAAGTCCATCGCATTTTCCTATTTTGCATATCGATGTATTTACATATTTAATATTCGCTGTGGGGCCAAATATTTATCGAGAAGCTATTGGGGATGGTGCTGCTGGATCGATCGGTCCTACTGCGCCCCAGAAAGAGGAGGGAGTGCACCCATCAGTCTAGGGTGGGTGCCCACGTCACACCCGCAGGGCGCTCCCAAAGTGCCCACGTCACACCCGCAGGGCGTGATGAAGCTCCGAAGATGAAAAAGCGCCCACGTTTGTGCATTCGGGAGATGACAACCGATAAAAATGTGTCACGGACAGCAATGCAGTGAGGCTGGAAGTCACAGAAATTTATGGTCACATTACCCAGGGTCAGGAAAATGTTGAGGCCTCCTTGGCTGGAGCTGGCTGGCTCTCATGTTTCAAACTGTGATACGGCCTATTATTCTTTCTCTCTCTCTCTCTAAGTGTCACGATTAATTATGGTGTATAACACCCTTTAACGTAACCAACGTAGCTGAACATAGGGTAAATCAAGAGCCTGAATAAATTTTGGAAGCTGAGAGTATATTGAAAAATAATGCCCAAATGAGAAAACCCAATTGCAATGTGTTTTACAGCCCGAGGGGAAACGAATGTGCCCTAACTCAACAAATTCATCAACACTAAACATTCGATCATGTCAGATACAGTTTGTGAAAATAATAAAACAGGCTCAAATATCACTTTAGCCAGTAGGGGAGATACATCTCTCACACTGTATTCTAAGGCACAAAGGTAAGTTTTCCATATAACGTTTATCTGAAAAGATCGCTTTGGTAAAGACTTTTAAAATGTGGCATCAGCTAAACTCAGTTTCTGGAAGTCTGATTTAATGAAATACGCTGAAAATCCCTTTTGAAAAGAAATCAGTAAGGAAATGCCAACTCCTCGCTGTAGTCACAATGTACCAGTTACCTTAGCTGAGCAACTACTTCCCAGGTAATCTGTTAATTTTTCACCCTTTCTGTCTATGAAACGCACACGCTCGCACGTGCACTTGGTCACTGCGGCGGACAATTTGCAAAGCGCAACCTCCGGATTTCTTTGGCAGGCTCTTTTACTCTGCTTACGACATCAGTTAATGCTCTGGCTGCTTTTCTAAATACCTGTCATTCACAAAATGTGTTTTGGTTATGCCCCAAACTAATGTCATGAATCCAAGAGACCCGCAGAGCCCTTAAGACTCTACCACGCTTAGCTGCTTTCCCAAAGCGCCTGCATGAAATTTTCATTCTTTCCAACAAATGGCAACCACCAGCTATGTACCAATCAGCAGTTTCCATCCAGAGAAGCTTCTTTATTGACAAAAAGTGTTAATTTTGTTTTAAGTAGTTAAGTAAGGCAGAAAAATGAGACCCTGTTGGAAGGCCGGGTGCAGAGCAGTTGGCCATGCCCATGCAGTAATGGGACAAGGGACACCTCCGGGAGCAAAAGCTGAGGTTAAGGGGGAGCCCTACAGGTGACCTGGCTGCTCTGCAGCTCTATTCTGAGACGTGACCGTCACCTGATGCTCCCAATCTCAGGCACCAAGCAGAAATAAACATGTCACAATTGTATGATGCATTGGGCTGAGCTTGTTAACATTCTAACTCTCCTTCTTCTCATTAGGTCCAGGAGAAGGGCAGGGGCCTGAAGGTGATCAGCTGCTCATTAAGGAAACTCTACGGTGAGAGACCAGGGGCGGAAAATATTAGTAGTCAAATCTCGTGACACGATATTTAATGATCTCGGTCTACAAGCTGATGTTAAGCAGGAGGTGTAAAAGTACCATGTTTCATCAGGGTTCGAAAAGTAATTAAAAGGTAGTTAATGTGCTACCATTTTTCATTCCCCAAGAGATATATGAGGGATATTAAGAACAGAAATAAAAGAGTTTTTTTAGTCTTTTAAACTACATAAATCCAACACTAAAATTGTGATCCCTAAGCGTTCTTACTAGCGCTTGATATTCTGTCTCTAAAATATCTAAATATTGTTGATTTCCTAAAGGGACAACATTTATTTGGTCTTTATCTTAGCCCAAAGTTTGCTTTTTAAGAGTGCAGCAAAACCTCTATTATATCAATCATTATCTTAATATATCATGAAAAGCCATGGCAGGGTCGTGGGCTGTCAAAATACCCAGAGAAAACCGTTAGATTATGAATTAAACTTTTCCCCAGTGTGTTTAAGTTCTTTGTGGGCACTTCCATTTAACAGGGGGGAAAAGATATATATTTTTCTAAATAGTTCTGTTTCTCATTTTTTTGTTTATTTGTTTACGCCAAGGTCCCATAAGGATCCAAGATCGAGTTAGGATCTGAAATAAAGGCCATTCATGTTGGTGTAAAGGAACAGATTTTATTGGGGGTGGTGCATTAAATTTCCTATTAAGCAGTATGTAACGCACATATATTACTGGCTGCAAATAATTTTAAAGTATTATAACTCAGTTATCCTCAAAATAACCCAAAGAAATAAGCTCAAATAATCAGAAAGAGCTCCTAGGCCTGTTCTTTCTAGTTCCAGTGTTCTGCCCCTTGGGACCCTTTACATTAAATGCTAAACTCCATGTCTTAGTTGTTAATTTCTGAAACTGGTATAGATATGACATATGAATGAATATACTCATCAACTAAAGACTAGCTGAGCCCATCGGCGTGGCTCGGGTTGAGCATCGACCTAGGATCCAGGAGGTCTCAGTTCAATTCTCGGTCAGGGGGCGAGCAGGAGGCGGCCGCTCAATGACTCTCATCATTGATGTTTCTCTCTCTCCCTCCCTCTCCCTTCCTCTCTCTGAAATCAATAAAGATATATTTTTAAAAATAGCTGAAAGCTGAGAAAACTCGTTAAAATCAGTTTATAGACATGGGAAGCAGGAGCAGGTAGATTTGAATAGTTGAATGATGGAGACATTAAAGATAGAACTGTACTTATTTTTAAACTAAGTAGCAGCATTAACTATATATTCACCAAGTAATTCTGTAAATTACTATGAGGCCAAACCTCTGAGATTCTGGAGTTGACCCATACGGATGACAAAGCAGAAAAAATAAAAGCCAAAAAAACGAATTTAAAAAAAATTCAGGTAACACGCTGTTTGCCAGACCAGCCTAAAAATAATCCAACCCAGAGGGAAGCGGCGCCACGTAGAAAGGAGATTATTTAGAAAGCTGAATTCCAGCAGGACCAAGGAGGAAAATAAAATTCGTGAAAAAGGAAGTCATCAAGTCTAATAGCTGGGAAAACTAATAACCCAGGGTGCCCTGGCGACTCATTAGAGTAAACGAGAGGAAATGAAAACCTGCATAGAGATGGTCCAGTCAATGTTTTTAATCCATGGAAAGTAAACCCGGAGAGAATGTGGCAGGATAAATTCACAGAAAATCCTGACATCCCGTTTTAGATTGTAGTGTCTCTAATTTTATTGCACCCAATTCCCCTGTTATCTGTTCTATCACCAAACATAAATACACAAAGCAAAGTGAGAAAGAAAGAATTAGGAAACCAGCAGCTAGGGACCAAATCACCCCCCGGTATGTACTTTGCCAGGAGCTTACATTGCTGTCAGTACTTCTGGGCATTTTACGAATTCGCCCGAGAGTCACTCGTCCTAAATTCAGACTCACCATCTCCGTGGCCCCGCGTAGCACCATAACCTTTTATGACTGTGCTAATGACAAAAATCTTGGGTGAGATAACCTTAATTTTAAGTAAACGGTTGGTGTCTCATTTTCTTCCATTCCTATAGTCAACAATTACACATTTCTTTCCCTTCTTTCTTCAAAACATACAGTCTGCCTACTGTCCTCCTGTCTGTCTTCTGCCTTTACACGAGCTGTAAACATGACGTGTTTAGGTTTTATTTTGTATGAGCTCCAAGTCCCTTCTGACACGTTAAGGGTGAACAAAATACATCTGGTTGACCTACGGTTGTGTGAACTAGATTACGAATCGCATAATAATTGATTTTACATCATTTAAACGTGCTATTCTAATATACCTCTCCACTACTTAGCGTTGTTTCTTTTATACACATTTAAGATCAGATGAATGCATACAGAAAATGCAATTTTTCCAGCGATATATGTTCACAGGAAGCTCTCCAGTGTCCAGCCTGTGTTATTCACAGGCCTGTGTCTGCGCGGGATGCATGCGTTTAAAATAACCTCAAAAACCTGAGCCACCAAGAATGCAAATGCGCTCCAGAAGCTGAGACGTTAGTCTGGGGCCTGGACAGGGTCAGTGGGGCCGGGCCGCACTCTCCCCCCACCCCTTCTGCGGCCTCCCCCTGCTCACTGGCTCTTACCTACCGCTTGGCGACTCCATGAGAATTCCTCGTGCCTGGCCTGGGTTTTCTGCCCTGTGTTCTACCCTTCGTCACTGCAGCTGCAGATCAAACCCCCCCTCTAATTCCATCCTGGATCCCACTTGGAATTTTTGGGTCTGATTATTATAATTTGAACCACCGTATGTGAGAAATACATCAGGAGCACGTGAAAGAGCGACAGCTTGGAAATGTGTCAATGAGCTTACGAGCAGCGAAGTCAACTATGCGACTGTGACTATATTTTCACACCTACCTATTTACACCTCGATAGATGGAGGAAGGGACATGGGTTTCATCAACTTCACAGCCTCTGCAGCGATGCCCAGGCTGTGGCTCCGTGGCCGGGCGCCCAAACCTTGGACGATGGAAACCCGGAGTGCACGGGGCACACGGTTCCCTCACACGATTTAGTGATTTTAATGAGGCTTGAAAGCTGTCACCTTCATAGACGGATGTATTTATAATTTTTCTTATTTATTCACTTCTAGCTAATTCTAAATCGGCCAAGTCTCCTGTCCACCAGATACCGTTCTTTTTAAATATATATATATATATATGTATGTTTTTAAATATATATATATATATATATATATATATATATATATATGTTTTATTGATTTTTAGAGCTCGAGGAAGGGAGAGGGAGAGCCTGAGAGAAACATCTATGTGAGAGAGAAACACCCGCCTGCGGGGGGTCGAGCCCACAACCCGGGCACGTGCCCTGGCCGGGAGCCGAACCGGCGACCTTCTGGTGCACAGGACAGGACCGCGGCCCATCCAGAGCCACAGCGGCCAGGGCCCCTGCTGTCCCTGACGGCAGCTACCCGCGCACGACTCCGTGAGGCCACCCAAAGCCCCGTGCTGTGCTCTCGTTTGCTCTCCCCACACCCCGCGACGCGAAGCAGCTTGTGGAAACAGAGCCTCACACGCAGCGAGTCGGGAGCAGGATCGGGGTCCCCCTTTCCAGGCCAGTGACCCTTAAAACACTGTTCTCTGTTCCCCATTAAGACGGCTCGGGCCGCTCTTCTCCTACTGAATTTTTAACTTAAACTTTCAAAGCCTGCTTGACTCTCGCCTCTCCTCGGAGACTGAATTCCAGGGGGATGCTTTGCGGAACGTGCTTTGCTCGGTAATTGTGGCTTGACCCGAAAGAGAGGGGAATTAAAACGTATTGGAGTCGTAAATGTCCCCTATTGCCCAGGTGCTCTCATGTGAAACATAATATTCTAAGCGACAGGATTAAGTCATTGGGTCATTTGGAGATTTTCATACCTTGCATACAAAATACATTACATTTTGTCACCCCGACTGAGTCACTGGCTGGCATTCACATATAATTTGCTCTCCGCTATTTCCTTTTCCTCTAGAAGAGCTCCCGGCATGTAGCCGACACTTAATAAATACACGTTTAAAAAAGACTAAATGAAAATAAATGAATACACCTCCAACTTTTCAAGAATCTTCCCATGATTAAATCCTATCTTTTCAGAGTTCATCTATGGCAACCAAACATTAAGATACAAATTTAAAATCAGTCCATTATCACTTTAAACTATTTTTATTTCAACATGGTAAGTTAGTAGCAGTGATTCTTAGCTAAAAATAAAAACTATAAAATCACTGTATTCTCTAAAGCCTCCTGGGGTGACGGACGTGCGCAGGAACCAAGTGCAAAACCAAGAATCCAGAGAGTTTCTCACGAAGCATCAGCAACTCGCTGTTGTCAAAAAGCATCTTCCTCGCATCTGATTTTCATTTTTCCACTTACATATTACTTTGAATTGCCAATAAGAATGAAATATTTGACAAGAGTGAAAAAATAAAATACTGCGAGTGTAAAACGAGACAGTAAAATAAAAATGTGACTCCACGGTGCAATTTAAAATAGGTAGCCTTTCTGGAAATATTTCATGTGGTTGGTGTTACCCTGTGAAAAACGCCTGTAATCGGTTTCTGTTTTTTCAATCCTTCCAAGCTCATCTACTATACAATGAGTGAACTAGAAATATCAAATTTATAATTCACTTGAATAACCTTTATTTCTTAAATAAATCTGGAAGATAAAATTATATGTGGCAAATTTATGAGAATCTCACTGTGGTGCTTACCACGCATTGGATCGCCACGTTTTACATACACAACTTCAGCTATTCTGTACTCCTTGGAAATGTATTGATAAAGTGAAAGAAAAGTTATCCAAAGTAAAGGGCTAGAGGAATAAATTGAATTTTCCATCAGAGGAAGTAGAAAGTGTGTGCCAATCACAGCATCTATAGACAGCTATGTCTGCCGAGCCCCTTAACCGCGCTATGATATTTGCTAACCATGCTTTTGCTATTTGTTCTTATTACGGACCCAGATGGCCCAGGTTGATCTTTAATTTGTTAGGCTCAAAATAAAATATTGTCCTCTCCAGAGTTTAACGAAGGTTGCTCAACTTTATAGTTTAAGACGTTGCAAATAAATCTGTGTTACTCTGTAATTTAGCCAAAGCTGGATATAAAGATTAGGACTTCTCCTGGGGTCTTCCCAGCTGCCCTGCTTGACCATCCATCCGCCTTTACCTCCTGTAAAGTCTTCCAGCTTGAGCCCATTAAGAAACGATATATATTTTTCTTTCTATTTAACATTTTCTAGTAAGAGATGCATACCCTTGACGGAGTGCTGTTAGTGGGAAGGGCGACTGCACACACCCATGAAACACAAGGCTTCCTCTTTCCTCCCCCCCATGGTATTAATCCATTGTGTGCACTGATTCTATTTGGTTAGGTTTCTACTGTAACTAAATATGACTCTAGTTTTATTTAAAAAAAAACCATATTGTATGGTAGAGGCTTAGTGTCTATAGAGTAAACACAACAGTAAATTCAGTGGTGCTACACAACACATGTCCTCTCAAATTAATAGTAATATTTTAGCTAATTCATGAAGAATGTTTAAAATATTTAAAACAATAAGCAAAGTAGGTTTCCTGGTTTTTGACAACTCCGCTGCTGGGATGCTGTTTTAGTAACACCGAGCATTGGGTATAGTTGTAAACAGCATTACATGGACTCATTCAGTTTATTTTTGTTGGGAGTCTATGATGTTTCTTCGCAGCCCAAGGTATGGATAATAAATAATGAACAGTGCTGAAATATGAAAACAACTTAATATCTTAAGAAATACCACTTAAGAAATAGGCCTTTAAGAAAATAAATGGACAGCTGAATTCAAAAGGATTGTGGGGAAGGGAAGTTAACTCATATACTCATATCGTCAATATACAAGAGAAAAGTACCTTTACCTTTTTACTTAAGGATATAAATGTATGTTTTTTGACAATACAGTATTTCCTTAATTTTTGCTGACCTTATATTCAGTTGTGGAAAGTCCTTATTGTGGAGAAAATTCTTATTCCATTAGCAACTCCCTGAGTGTGACCAGCCATCTCTCGTTAGCTGTCAAGGGGTGCTGTCGGCTTGAGCTCTATGCAAACCTAAGGGATTAGGTTAAATTATCTCATAGCCCAGGCTGGACGGAGAAAGGGCCTAGGACTGAGGCAGTACTCTGGGGCCGCTCACAGAGAGGTGGGAAGAGCAGGAAGATCCAGGAAAAGCAGCTGATGGACATCAGTGATGTGGGAGGGGACAGGGCCGCCATCGGAGGCACGTGGAGAGTCTTTGGGGATGAAGTGGCCCATTTCACGGAAGCCTGCTGACCGGCCAGACACAATAAAACACCGGGGCAGTCGTTGGATTGGACGACTTTAAAATCATGGCCGTCCTTGACATATCACTTAATTGCTCCTTTAATGATATTAATTCAGGTGAGTGTCTCGGCGTGGTGGGTACCGTCCTCATTCGTGGCTGTTGAGTTAATGGACAGCGATAGCGGGCTGCCCTCAAAGCTGCTAAGCATTTAACGATGCCATTCGAGCTGTAGTGTCTTTTACTGTGTCTCATAAAAGTTATTAACGTTATTCAAATATCTACAGAAGTACAGCCGAGGCCTGGTCCTGAAAGCCCTCCTCTGGCTGTTTGCTTGATATCCGCCCTCGCTGCAGCAGGGGAGGGGCGTGCAAGAGAACTGCGGTTACAGGCCTGGGGTGTTTCCAGAAGCTTTCTGAGTCCCTGCTTAATTCTCTCCCTCTCCACACATTGCCTCCCCTCCGCTTCTCCTGTCTCCCTTCTTTGCTCTCCTACCTGCTTCTCTCCCAGTGCTCCCACGCACATGTCAGCTCCCTTCATTAAATGATATAAAATGCACGACTCCCTCCCTCCTAAGCTTTCCATCCCTCACTTTTCCTCTTCTAGACCCTTCCACGGATTGTCGAGGACTCTCATAATCAGAAGCAGAACAGCGCAGAGGCGTGACGAGTCGGGAGATTCCGATGACCACAGCACAGCAAAGGCCAAAAAAATGCCATTTCTTTGGGGCGCCTGAGGCCCCTGCCTGCTACGCTTGCAGCCGGGTAGCTGCACAAATACGTTTTTCTCCTTCCTGGAAACGAGAGTTGAAGTCATAATAAAAATGAAGGTGATTCCTATTTTGCACCACATAATGCTTTAGTAAACCTGAAGGACTTTCCACTATTATTGTAATAAAACCTTTCCCAGCCACCATCTGTTATACATGGTCCGAGCTCTGCTCTAAACATTAGCTTTCAGCCCTCAGCCAGGGCAGGGGACGGGCGCACTGCAGACAGAAAGTAAATGAGTTGTGTCCATCCTTGAGTTAACCTGGGGTTCGATCTTACTTTCTATTGATTTATAGTACAATTACCAAAATGCAAGTTCCTGTAAAAAGCAAATCTAGCTGCGGCTCATTTTGCGATGTCAGAATTTCTGTCTTTCACTTGAGATCCAACACGTTGATGTCACGTGCGCACGGGGAAGTATATTTTAATGCGGGCTCTCAGTTCTCTGAATCGTGCACTTCGCTTGATAAGTTGTGCCAATAACCTCTTATGGAAGTCGCAGGGCCTTAGTCTTTCCTGAGGCGGGTGCTGGGTCTTACAGGGAACTACCTGCCTCGTCTCCCAGCATGCGAGACTCTAAGACTTGGCAAGAACGGACTGAAAATGTGGAGCGAGATTCTGGGTCACTCCAGCTGTCAAACTTTAGAATTATGTCTTCTAGAGGCAAGAAACAGCCCAACCATTTGGAAAACTGCTGAGCAATATCCACCAAAGCTGAGCACGTGCAGCTCCCATGATTTCCATCCCTACATGCATGTATTCATATATTAACCAGAATGTATCCGTATATTAACCAGAATGTATCCATATCTTATCCAGAGTGTATCCGTATATTAACCAGAATGTATCCGTATATGAACCAGAATATATCCATATCTTATCCAGGATGTATCTATATATTAACCAGCATGTCCCCTATCTTATCCAGAATGTATCCGTATGTTAACCAGAAGCCATCCGTATCTTATCCATAATGTATCCTTATATTAACCAAAAGTTATATAGCAAGATGCTCACAGCAGCGCTGCATGTAATGGGCCTTTACATGAAAACAACAAATGCTCACCAATCAGATGACAGATAAACGACCGGTTATTTACACCGCGGGCTGTTACACAATGGTGAGAACAAACGCCCAACACCCGCACAACCAAAGGACAACACGTCGGAAGATCCCCCTAAATAAGCACGAAGGCGGGTTATACGGATCTCAGCTGTCAAGCGACAGGACGGAGCCATCTGGAAGGTGGCGAACGCCGACTGAAGGAACGAGAGTGGGGGGTGCTGGGAGCTGGCCGTGCCTGGGCTGGCTTGTGTTTTATTTGGGTGCTGGTGTCCTGATCGGGGTACCCGTTGGCTTGGACTATGACCTTGTCCGTAGCTAATACCCTGTTTTCTCTCATGGTGTGCCTGCCGATATTTTCATTTTTCCACATTGTGCAGCAGGGGGTGGTGACATGTCTCTTCTTTATATAAGTTTAGGAGGTGATTTAGTCTCATTAAGTCTCACAACGGGGAGTAAATAGAGAGAGCTCCTTAGTAAGGATGCAACTGAGATTCAGCGACACTGCATCCCCCAAAACGTGAGTCGGATGCATCAATAACAAAAAACAGCCTTGCGGTTCCCGTGAATGTGTAAAAGCTGTTGACTTATGAAAGTGTGTCCGCCCATGATAGGCACCAGTGACCCTCAACACGACTTTCATTTCAACCCAACAACGTCTATTTACAAAGTAATTCCTTTCTAAATATAGAAACTCGAAGGGAGAGCAATCTATCTGCTGTGCTTGGAGTAAAATCAAAACCATACACAAGTTATTCGAATATGTATCTCCGAGCCTCACCAAGCAAAATGGGTCCTGACCCTTCCCTTGGCTGGATGTATTGGCATTATAAACCGACTGCTATGAGGTTTCTCCTTTTATTTTGTGTCAAAAATATGTATGCCAAAATAAGTTCCTGTTTGAGAAAAAGTTTCCTTTTCAAGATTAAATAATTCTTACCACTAAAAAAATTTAATATCATGAACCCTTAGCACAATAAAATAAAATTAAGAGCATCTGATTTTAGAAAAAATATAACTAACACTGAAACAGATTATGTTTCTGAAAAATTAATTGAATTCACAGAGATTCTTATAAAGAAAGGTTTAAGGACATGTGCCTATAATATTGAGATCAGATTATACTTGAAAAACATTTCTACAGGTAGGAAAAAAAACCTAAAATAATCTTGAATATGCTCATTGTGATATTTTGAAAATCACAATGAATAGGTTCTTTACAATTCCCAAATCTATGAAAAATATTACTCTGATAAATATTTAAGTAATGTTTTATTATCATATAAAGGCACGACCAAAACGCGTGTGTTAATGCGTGCTATAAATTTTACATTTTAATACTCCTTGGTCTGTGCACTGCAGGAATAATTAAGAAATTGGTATCAGATTGTGTTGTGACCTGTACACACATCTAGCTGTGTACCCATGACAGTCAGTGCCACATTTAATTCGGTCTCTGTCTCTATGACCTACAACACTTTACACCCACAATAGGTCACTGATACACATTTGGAAAATAAATACCAAACAAAGGCATAACTTTATGAACAAACACACAAATACATGCACAGCAGAATATTTCTTGACACACACACTTTGCCAAGTTAGCTGTCCCTACACGATTCTGGAAGCAGTGGAATCTTCCATGGTATCCCGAGGAATGTTGTCCTGTTTATCCCGCTGTCGTCGTCCTAAGAACCACCACAGACCTCAGACTTAAGACACCCCCCCACTGCATCACAAACCAAAATAATTTTAACTACATTAAATATTCAAAGATGCAAAATGAGACCATGCAGGGGATGATATCGATCAATAATTACCTGATTTAAACGGGAAGAGCAAAATATAATACAGAGTAACAAGCAGTTCCAGTTAAACATCTTTATTGTAAAACAGGAAAGTCCCATCTCCGGTAGCATTTCGTGGAAACAAGTTATAATAAAGTAAAATTTAAAAAAACTCAGAATTGGAGAGTTCATTTTTATGTACCTTTCAGACTCCCCACGCATGCAGGCTCCGAAGTTCATTTTCTGTCCTTTCCAATGCATGCACCAGGCAAAACGGAACTGTTTTCTGGGTGCTGCGGGGGACTGAATGTCTGTCTCCCCAAAATGTGTACCTTGAAGTCTCACACCCTGTGCTGTGGTGTTTAGCCCAGAGGCGTCGGGAGGTTAAGTCACGGGGTGGACGCCTCCGAGCAGGCCAGGCCCGTGTGAAGAGACGCCGCGCCCACTCCGCTCAGCAGAAACTCTCCAGCAAGAGCCATTCTAATGCTCGATTACCGCCCACAGTTCCCTCTTTTGCATTGTTTTCAGCCTCTGAAAATCCCTTCTTTTGTGACAACGCAACACGGAGCGTTAATGGTCTCATAGACGGGCTGGTCATGGTTCATTGTCTGCCACGTTGCCATTAATGGGAACTCACTGTCTCCGACAGCCTGCCTGCCTACCGGATTTATGATAGGAAACGTCTAATTTATCCCTTCCCTTCCCTTCGCCTTCTCACAGATTGATACGCGCCCCAGGTTTTATCCTGAACCAGGTAATTAGCAAATCCAGTTCGTTCAGGTTATTATACATTTGTGGTCAATTTGCAAGCGCGTCAGACCACAGTCTTCGGGAAGGTTCGGCTCCCCCAACTCTCAGGCTGTTCTCTCGCAATGACGCCTGAGAGCCAACCTTGTAATCAATCATTTTACTTACTGACTTTTTTGTAAGGTCCTTCCTAAGTATGAGAGAAGAGCCATGAATAGAGAGACACTGAAGACGCAGTAATTTGCTTAACTCTTTTTGCCTCGGGCTGGCCCTACACACAACAGTGTATATTTTTCATTAAATGGCATAATAAAAAATCAGATGCAATTAACTGAACTAATACGAAGGGACAAGACAAATGCTAGACCCCTAATAGAATTCCAATGCTAACAACTTGAAGCCGTAGCCGTCTTGTTTGTGGAGTAGAGCAAATAACATTAAGCTAAAGGGCCAACTAATAGATGATTAATGTTCCTTATTAAATTAGATGAAGGCAAATAATAATGTTAGTTGTTAGCAAGTCACCAGAGTGGAGGGGGGAAGAAAGAAAACTTTGACAAGGATAATTTTTCTGAAGTTTTATTTTATAAAGATGGTGAATATAATTACCCAGAGAAATGGAATTTTTTTCTGCTATTGGCTGTACATTTTCCTTCTAATTTCCTAGGAACATACGGTGTATGACTAATGGTCGCTTCCACAGGTAGATGGCAAGCTGGGCCTGACCGCAGACTCGTGTGCACCGCGGAGAGGGCCGGGGGGCAGGTGTGCCCCTGGTACGTGTACTTGGGCTCAACTCTCTGTCTTCATTTTCAAGTTATAAATTGTCAAGGCAAAAAATTAACACCTTATAATTAATATTTAAACTGTGTTCATTCTACTGACTGTCATGGGTCTCCCTTAAAATGCTTTCACTGCGGCGGCTGTTGTTGCTTCTGAAAACGGGAGGGTCCCACCAGGCAGACGGATGCGCTCCACGCGCCCAGCCGAACCCCTCGAATCCAGAGAACCCGGGAGGGTGCGTCTTCAACTACTTTTTCCCAAAAAATGTTTGACGTATTTCTAGCAACTGAAGCATTCTCAGCGGGAAAACACCGCTGAGATTTTCAAATAACACGAATACAGCCGAGTTCATCGGATGGTGCAATTCTGCAGCACGTCCTCTGTATATTGTACCGCGAGTTCCCCCCCCACGCCTCCCTCCTTTACCATTTATCTCCCCTCCACCCTCTTCTGCCTCCTGAAACCTACAGAATTTTCTCAGCCAACGTCACCCCAAGAAATGCAACATTAAAAAAAAAAAAAAAGGTTTGTTTCAGTGCGTGAATATGTTGGGGCCCCGGGCCTATCAGGCATCCGAGGGAAACTCTCAGGGAGGGCGGCTGGTTTAAATATTGACAAGTGTGTTTCTCACACTCGCCGGCCTCTCCCACCGCCGGCGGTGTAGTCTGCGAGCCCAGGGCGTTTCTGAGCTAAAATGTTTCTCGCAGGCCTACGGAGCTGGAGTTTTGTTACAGATCAAAAGAGAGACAGCAACCTCTGGTGTGTTCCTTAGTTGGAGGCAGAAGATTTAAAGGCGATATAAATAATCCATGTGACGCATAAGGTTTTTGTGGTGAGCATGCCTGTGACTTCCAAAGCTGCTCCTGAAGAGCTGTGCGTCGGCATACATTCACCTGCATTATTTAAACGGCGGTCTCGAGTCCTGGAGCAGGTTCGCCGGGACCGTGACATCGGGGGAACATCGAGCACGTGAGAGAGCTGAGCCCGGCACCTGGCCCGCACAGCTGCTCGCGGGTTTTCTGTAGAAACCGAACGCTAAATTCATGACTCTTAAGCCAAAAAAGACACTGAAGACACCACAGCTCACCTCCCCGCAGCACTGCTGAGTGTTGACGTCTGTCTTCACTTCTGGCCCTGAGGGAGCACGCAGGCCTCCGGGTCGGGGCAGGGGCTGACCCCCGCCGCGGGCCCGGCCCGTCTCTGAGCCCCGGTCCCCGTGGGCGCTGTGACGGAGCCCGATGTGACCTGCAGGGGCCCGGGGCCCGGGCTCGCGGGCGGGAGAGGAACTCGGACCCCGTGATGCTCGCAGCTCAGTAGAGAAGCTGTTGCGCCGGCTCCCCCCCTTTCCAGACAACGGCCTTGGCTCGGAAACGCGGACAAACCCTCGGGAGCAGGGGGACCCCAGGTGCCGGTCACCCTTGGGGGAGGTAAGGGTTGGGGAGACAACACTCGAAATTTCTCGGGAGCGACTCACTCTTTCTCGCTCCCGAGGCAAGTTTGCTCCCTCAGCGTCGAGCCATTTGCTCCGTGCAATAAGCCCTACTGTGCAGAGATGTGGAAATATTCCATCTCTAACCTTCGCAGGGGGTTTAAAATTTTTAATTGTAGAGAGACAGGAGCTCACAATAAAAACATGGTATTTTTTATTTAATTTTGCCGATGTGCTCAGAATGTCATGGACTCTCTTTTTCTGGCTCGAATATGCTTCTTTCATCTTCTCTGTATCTGTGTTTCTTTCTGGGGATGTGCCGGTGGCACCTGCCCGTCACCAGGGCAGTGGGCATTTTAATCCCAATTAGCCGGTCCTGTGGGTCACCTCCCACGGCCCGAGCACGCCCTCCTGCGATGCGTTCCCCACGGGCGTCTTTCATCCCTCACACCCGTGGGGACGCGGTGGGGGCGGTTTAATCCGTCATTCCCACGAAGTCACCGAGCTCCTCCCCCCGGTGAAATATCAAGTAAATCACCAAGCGGGTAAAGACCGGAGCTGATGCCTGCGGGAGCCGGGCGTGGCCAGACCGGAGAGCGCGGTGCAGGCCCCTCCGGTGCTGGGGTGTGAGCGAGGCTTTAACAGTCAAAGCCTGTCAGCAGCACCGGGAGCTTCTTTAGAACAGCAGCGTCGCTTATTCCAGTCACTGGATGGAAAACTGCTCTGGACCAGCCAAACCACAGCAGTCTAAAGAAACGCCGGGGACGCCCACCACTGCGGCGCCCGGGGACCGGGGGAGGCCGGCGCATTCCTGAAGGACGGCTGCGGGCCCTTGGTAAGTCACGGCCGGAGAGCGGCGACGCTCACTTAAATGTCAGTATGTACGCGAACCTGAGCGGTGCCAGCAGCCGCAGGCATAGCGGCTATTTCCAAACACCAGGGACGAGCACCGTCCCGCGCTTGGGAGGTCGGAGCAAACAGGCACATCCCCAGTCGGGGCGCGCAGGAGGCAGCCCCGACTCTCATCGCTGATGTTTCTGTCTCTCCCTCCCTCTCCCTTCCTCTCTCCGAAACCAATAGAAATATATTTAAAAATAAATAAATAGACACAAGGGAGGGAGGTGCAGGTATGGCTCTTAAGATAAGCAATTTACATGTAGCAACTTGTTTAATAATTATGACATCCCTAAGGTGTAGGTATTATTTTCTATAATTATATCTAGTTTAGAGATGAGAGAATTGAGCCATAAGTACCTTTTCTAGAAAAGAAGGTAGCTGAACATTTGGAAATATGTGGGGTAAATATTCAGAGTGTCCACTTACTCAAAAACAATTAAACACCCAATAAGGTGTATTTTAAAGCTTTAACCACTTACACTGACACCATAGTGACATATTTCAGATCATAAGAAAGAATCAAGGATAATTTAAATACCCAGCAAGGACCTCCTTCACCCCCAGCAACCTAACAAAAACCAGACCCAGGGGCAGCGTGAAATAAGAAAATACCAAAAGCAC